>NC_066634.1:4776911-5092890 GCF_025201925.1 Gopherus flavomarginatus | reverse complement strand
GTTTAACAGCAGGGGTCGCTGCGCCTGTGGTTTGGGGGTGGGGGTGGGGGTGGGGGTGGGGCAGGCAAGCAGCTGTGGTCTGGGGTGGGACAGGGATGGACATACTGATCCCCCCTCATCCTCGTCCCCCTCCCTCCCGGAGTCCTTCACCTCCATGCCCGTGTTTTGTTTGTGCGTGAATAGGACCAGGTCTTTGACCTTTTGTTCCCTGGCTGCCAGCACTGGACGCTGCCCAGGCCCTATTCCAGGAAGCCGCCTGCTTGGGAGAAGGGGACGTGTGAGCCCCCCCTCAACGCCATCACCCAGCCCTGGGGAATTTGACCCCCCCCATGTACGTTTCCTGGGAGAGAGATTTTGAGGTGTGTTGGCAGAAGCACCGGGGAGGAGGGAAAAGGGGGACCCCTTGCAGCAGGGAGCTTCCCAGCTGAACCCTGAAATTATCTGTCAAGGGAGAGTTCCCCTGGCTGAACCCCAAAATGAGCTTACAAGGGGTAATTCCCTGCGTTCAACCTAGATATTTTCCTATAGCAGGGCGATTTCACCTGGTGAACCCTGATATGAGCCCAGAGGGGTCTCCCTTAGTGAACCCCAATATTATCCCACAGGGCAGAGGGGTCCCCTGGTGAACCTCCCAATATTATCTCATAGCAGGGAGATCCTGGGTGAACCGGTATTATCCAGGGGGGACCCTGAGAATGAAAACTATTACCCTCTGGGGGGGATTCCCTGGGTGAATCCTGATATGAGAGGGGTATCCCCAGGTACCCCGATATATCCCATAGCGGGGAGTTCCCAAGGTGACCTGTGCTATTATCCTGTAGCAGGGAGTTCCCCAGGTGACCCCTCAAATTATCCTCTATGAGGAATTCCCCCAGAGTGAACCCAGATATGCTGTAGCAGGGAGTTCCCTGGGTGACTCTGATATTATCCTATAGCAGGGAGTTCTTCTGGCAAACCCCAAGATCATCCATTAGTGGGTCATTTCCCTCCCCACCCCAGTCCAGGCCCCGGAGGATTCTGGGAGAGATTTCAGCATCTTGCTTTGTTTTATTTCTCTGCTAAAAACGGCAACCTCACAGCCAATAAATACAAGTGAACGTACAGCCCCCGGCCTGCCCCCTTCCCTCTCCAGAAAGCAGAGACGGCCCCGGCTCAGCCCCACACCTCCTGCCACAGAGATGGGCTCGGAGTCCACTCCAAGTGTGAAAATCCAGGCCGGGATTTCACTGAGGCCACATGGAGAAGAAAACCCGGCACTGGATTGTCCTGGCTGCTGAATGGACTCGACTAGATTCCGCAGCCCTTCCTATGCGGAGGAGGGGAGAGAAAACCCGGCACTGGATCCCACTGCCAGCTGGAATGGAGTTGCCTGGATTTTCTATCCTCCCCCCAGGAATGGCCTGCCAGCCCCGCCCCCCCAGTTCTCTATTGGGGTCGGAGATGGGCTCTAAAGCCAGGACTGGATCCCCCTGCCAGGTGGAATGCACTGAATGGGGGCAGGGAAGCCCCCTAACACTGTCCCTCCCCCCCAGCTCTTTCACATCCAGCATAATGGGGCCCTGGTACTGACGGGACCTTTGCACGACGGAACCTCGCATGAAGGGACCGTCTCATGATGGGTCCTTGGCACTGCAGCCTGTGCATGATGGGGCTCTCGCACGATGCATCCTTTGCACAACGGGGCCTTTGCACGATGAGAACTCACGCGCTGGGGCCCTGGCATAGCAGTCTGTGCATGATGGGGCCTTTGCACAATGGGCTTCTCATACAGTTGGACCTTTGCACAAGCAGCCTTTGCACTCTGGGGCCCTCGCACGAGGAGCTTTCACACAATTGGTCCTCCCCCGAAGGGACCATTGTCCAGTGGGTCCCCTGCTGGCTGCTGGCTCCTCCCTGCCATGTGGGAGGTCCATCCGGTCACGGTCAGGCTGTGTGTGGGTGTCGGGGGGCCGTGGGGGGTTCAGCAGGGGTGGATCTCGGACACCACCCGCTTGGGGAAGAGCTGGTACTGCAGCCACGTGGGCTCTGAAACGAGACGGGGGCGGGTGAGGAGGGGACTGGGGCTAAAATACCCCAGGAACCCCTGCAGCAATCCTCTGAATCCCCCTGCACCCCGCAGGGCCCCCCCCCAGGATCCATCTCCTCCACCCCCTGTCCTGTGGACATACCCCTCCCCCCACAGCTCTCCACTCCACCCCTCTCCTGCTGCCTCCCTACAGCTCCTTGTCCCCACACAGCCCCCCAGTAAATCTCTCACCCCACAGCTCCCTCCCTGCCCCCACTTCCCCATAGCTCCCCCCGGCTCCCTCCCTGCCCCCACTTCCCCATAGCTCCCCCCATAGCTCCCTCCATGCCCCTACTTCCCCATAGCCCCCCCATGGCTCCCTCCCTGCCCCCACTTCCCCATAGCTCCCCCCGGCTCCCTCCCTGCCCCCACTTCCCCATAGCTCCCCCCGGCTCCCTCCCTGCCCCCACTTCCCCATAGCTCCACCCATGGCTCCCACCCTGCCCCTACTTCCCCATAGCCCCCCCATGGCTCCCTCCCTGCCCCCCATTTCCCCATAGCTCCAACCATGGCTCCCTCCCTGCCCCCACTTCCCCATAGCTCCCCCCGGCTCCCTCCCTGCCCCTACTTCCCCATAGCCCCCCCATGGCTCCCTCCCTGCCCCCCATTTCCCCATAGCTCCAACCATGGCTCCCTCCCTGCCCCCACTTCCCCATAGCTCCCCCCGGCTCCCTCCCTGCCCCCACTTCCCCATAGCTCCCCCCGGCTCCCTCCCTGCCCCCACTTCCCCATAGCTCCACCCATGGCTCCCACCCTGCCCCTACATCCCCATAGCCCCCCCATGGCTCCCTCCCTGCCCCCACTTCCCCATAGCTCCAACCATGGTCCCCTCCTTGCCCCCACTTCCCCATAGCTCCCCCCACAGCTCCCTCCCTGCCCCTACTTC
The DNA here is from genome assembly GCF_025201925.1 of Gopherus flavomarginatus. NCBI lineage: Eukaryota > Metazoa > Chordata > Testudines > Testudinidae > Gopherus > Gopherus flavomarginatus. The sequence continues at coordinate 5,089,939 of NC_066634.1, read as the reverse complement.
CCCATAGCCCCCCCATGGCTCCCTCCCTGCCCCCCAATTCCCCATAGCTCCAACCATGGCCCCCTCCCTGCCCCCACTTCCCCATAGCTCCTCCATGGCTCCCTCCCTGCCCCCACTTCCCCATAGCTCCCCCCCCGGCTCCCTCCCTGCCCCCACTTCCCCATAGCTCCACCCATGGCTCCCACCCTGCCCCTACTTCCCCATAGCTCCCCCATGGCTCCCTCCCTGCCCCCACTTCCCCATAGCTCCCCCCACAGCTCTCTCCCTGCCCCCACTTCCCCATAGCCCCCTCATGGCTGCCTTCCTGCCCCCCCACTTCCCCATAGCTCCAACCACGGCCCCCTCCCTGCCCCTACTTCCCCATAGCCCCCCAAGGCTCCCTCCCTGCCCCCACTTCCCCATAGCTCCAACCACGGCCCCCTCCCTGCCCCCACTTCCCCATAGCTCCCCCATGGCTCCCTCCCTGCCCCCACTTCCCCATAGCCCCCCATGGCTCCCTCCCTGCCCCCCACTTCCCCATAGCCCCCCCACTTCCCCATAGCTCCAACCACGGCCCCCTCCCTGCCCCCACTTCCCCATAGCTCCCCCATGGCTCCCTCTCTGCCCCCACTTCCCCATAGCTCCCCCCACAGCTCTCTCCCTGCCCCCATTTCCCCATAGCCCCCCATGGCTGCCTTCCTGCCCCCCACTTCCCCATAGCCCCCCCATGGCTCCCTCCCTGCCCCCACTTCCCTATAGCTCCCCCCACAGCTCTCTCCCTGCCCCCACTTCCCCATAGCCCCCCCAAGGCTCCCTCCCTGCCCCCACTTCCCCATAGCTTCCCCCACGGCTCTCTCCCTTCCCCCACTTCCCCATAGCACCCCCATGGCTCCCTCCCTGCCCCCCACTTCCCCATAGCCCCCCCACTTCCCCATAGCTCCAACCACAGCCCCCTCCCTGCCCCCATTTCCCCATAGCTCCCCCATGGCTCCCTCCCTGCCCCCCACTTCCCCATAGCTCCCCCCACAGCTCTCTCTCTGCCCCCACCTCACCATAGCTCCAACCACGGCCCCCTCCCTGCCCCCACTTCCCCATAGCCCCCCCATGGCTCCCTCCCTGCCCCCCACTTCCCCATAGCCCCCCCACGGCCCCCTCCCTGCCCCCACTTCCCCATAGCTCCAACCATGGTCCCCTCCTTGCCCCCACTTCCCCATAGCTCCCCCCACAGCTCTCTCCCTGACCCCACTTCCTCATAGCCCCCCCATGGCTCCCTGCCCCCCCAGCCCCCTGCCCCTCACCGTCATAGCAGGCCGGCAGGGGCAGCAGGCCGTCGAAGCAGCGTGAGGGGGCCGGGTAGCTGCAGCTCTGGGTCTGGTTCTGGCTCCGGCAGTAGAAGGTGACTATCTCCCCGTGCTGGACCTGCCCTTGTGGGATCTCCTGGATCCAGAGCTTGCGGCCCTGGTAGAGCACACGGCTCCGCTGGGCCGGCACCACGCAGCGCGCTGAGGGGAGACGGGATACCGGGGTAGATGGGCCTATGGAGCTGACTGGGGGGGATGGGAGGAGGCAGGATACCAAGGTAGATGGGCTCGGGGGCTGATCTGGGGGGAGGGGGAGGCGAGATACCGGGGTAGATGGGCCCGGGGGCTGATCACTGTGGGGGATGGGAGGAGGCGGGATACTGCGGTAGATGGACATCCAGGGGGATGGGAAGAGGTGGGATACCGGGGTAGATGGTCCGGGGGCAGATCACTGGGGGGGATGGGAGGAGGCAGGATACTGGGGTAGATGGGCCCGGGGGCTGATCACTGGGGGTGGGGAGGGATGGAAGGAGGCAGGATACCAGGGTAGATGGGCCCAGGGGCTGATCTGGGGGGGTGGGAGGAGGTGGGATAGTGGGGTAGATGGACTCAGGGGCTCATCCAGGGGGATGGGAAGAGGTGGGATACCGGGGTAGATGGTCCGGAGGCTGATCACTGGGGGGGATGGGAGGAGGCAGGATACTGGGGTAGATGGGCCCAGGGGCTGATCACTGTGGGGGGGATGGGAAGAGGCGGGATACCGGGGTAGATGGGCCCTGGGGCTGATCCAGGGGATGGGAGGAGGCGGGATAGTAGGGTAGATGGGCCCGGGGGCTGATCCAGGGGGGGATGGGAGGAGGCGGGATACCGGGGTAGATGGGCCCGGGGGCTGATCACTGGGGGGGATGGGAGGCGGAGGGATACCGGGGTAGATGGGCCCATGGGCTGATCCGGGGGGGATGGGAGGAAGTGGGATACCGGGGTAGATGGGCCCATGGGCTGATCCGGGGGGGATGGGAGGAAGTGGGATACCGGGGTAGATGGGCCTGTGGCTCTGGCTGGGGGTTCTGGGGAGGGGGCAAGTGGGGGAGGGCTGGTACCTCTGCAGAAGGGCCGGGGCGACCAGGTGCCGTTGCCCTGGCAGGTGACCCGGTTGGTGCCGTCCAGCAGGTAGCTGCGCTTGCAGAGGTAATAGACCAGCTCCCCGGCCCGGTACTGAGGCTTCTCCACCGCCACTAGGTAGCCCTCGGCGATGTCCCCGGGGGGCGGGCAGAACACGGCTGGGGGAGAGACTGGGTCACGGACAGGCCCCGGGCATGGACAGAGCAGGGCGATGGGAGGGAGAGAAGGAAGGACAGAGGGCTGGGTGGAGAGATGCAGGTTGCATGGGGGGTACATGGATACAGGAGTATCGGGGGGTGAACCAGGGGGTGGGGGTGGGTGGCTGGAAGCGATGTGGTGGGTACAGGGATGCAGGGTACATAGGGGCGGATAGGGGTGTGGGGGTGGATGGCTGCAGGGGTGTGGGGGGCAAATGGAGGTGTCGGGGTGGATGGCTGGAGGGGGGATAGGGGGATGCAGGGTATATGGGGTGGATGGGGGTGTCGGGGTGGATGGGGGTGTGGGGCTGCTTGGCTGAAAGCGATGTGGGGGGTACAGGGATGCAGGGTATGTGGGGGGATCTCTCTCTCTAGGGCATTGCCCAAGCTCCCTCATGCCCCCTTCCAAAAGCACCGTCCAAGCCCCCCCACATTCCCTCCCAGCTGGGAGGGGGCCCGGCTGGTGCTGGAGCCCAGGAGGATGGGCCAGCCCTGGCCTGGGGGCAGACGGGGACAGGGAGAAACCGGGACCCCCCGCCCCCCTACTCACGGTGGCAGGTTGGGGCAGGCCCAGACCACTCCTGGTTCTCCTGGCATCGGATGGTCTCTGGGCCCTCCAACCGGTACCTGTGGGATGAGAGGGAGAGGTGAGGTTGGAGATGGGGCTGGGCTCTCTGAGGGGCTGTGGGTCGGGAGTAAGGGGCACCGGCAGAGCTGGCGGTGGGGGAAACCCAGGGCTGGGCTGGCAGGGGGCTGTGGGTCGGGAGTGAGGGGCACTGGCAGAGCTGTAGGGGGCAGGGCTGGGCTAGCGGGGGGCTGTGGGTCGGGAGTGAAGGGCACTGGCAGGGCTGTGGGGGGACAGGGCTGGGCTGGCAGGGGCTGCGGGTCGGGAGTGAGGGGCACCGGCAGAGCTGGGGGGGGACAGGGCTGGAGCTGGCAGGGGCTGTGGGTCGGGAGTAAGGGGCACCGGCAGGGCTGTGGGGGGACAGGGCTGGGCTGGCAGGGGGCTGCGGGTCGGGAGTGAGGGGCACCGGCAGGGCTGTGGGGGGACAGGGCTGGGCTGGCAGGGGCTGCGGGTCGAGAGTGAGGGGCACTGGCAGGGCTGTGGGGGGACAGGGCTGGGCTGGCAGGGGCTGCGGGTCAGGAGTGAGGGGCACCGACAGAGCTGGCGGGGGGGAACTCACCCACGCTTGCACTTGTAGCGCACCTCCCCGCCTGCCCTGTAGGAGGCGCCGAAGTGAAAGCCACTGTTGGTCTCTGGCGGGGGGCTGCAGAAGGACGCGGGGGTCAGATCCCCTGGAACAGAGAATGGAAGGGGGAGGGGAGTCAACTGGGGGGGGGCACCCCTGTCTCACAGCCAAGTTCCTCCCCCCTTAACCCTTAGCCTCCTCCAGAGATAAAAAGCCATTGAAGGCCTCAGCAAGGAGATTTTGTTTTAGGTCCCTTCCCCTTTAACACCAGCAGGGGGCGGGGCAGGCTCCCTTTAAGAGACAGGCTCTTGCCCCGCCCTCTTCCAATAGGCCCCGCCCCTTTCCCATTTGCCCCTCCCTCTCAATAGACTCCATCCCCATTGGGCCCTTCAGTGTCCCATTAAGCTCTGCACTGCCCTTGTTTGGCCCCTCCCTCCCCCATCTGGCCCCTCCTTCGCAGTGTAAATGCCTCCCCTTCTGCCCCATTTGCCTCCTCCCCCTCCCAGCAGGCCCCACCCCATTACACATTTGGCTCCTCCCCTTATTTAGCCCCGCCTCTCCTTCTCCAAAGCCCCTGCCCCCTGTTGTAATTCCCAGACAAGGAGGGGACCCCCATGGGTTTTGCTGGGAGTAGGTCCCTCCCCGCTTGCTGCTTCTCCCAGACTCCTGGGTTCTGCTCCCCCCAACAGGCTCCATCTCTCTCCTGGTGGCATGTGGGGGGGGGGGATAAAGAAGACTTCGGAACCCCAGGGTCAGAGTTCACCTCAGAGTGGTGGGATCACCCAATTTGGGGGTTCAGCCTTTAGATTGAGGATCCGTCTCTAATTGTTTTTTTTGGGGGGGGGGCAGCATTTGGGGCTCGGAGGGGGAAGTTTCTCTTATTTCACTGGCATTTTAGGGAGGAGGCAGAGTCCTGGTTCTGAAGGGAAAATTCAGGGGAGTCAATTGGTTTTGGAGGTGAAGGTTCTGTCTCTCAACACTCCCCCCCCCCCCGCATTGTCCTTCCAGAGCTGGGATAGACCCCAGGAGTCCTGCCTCCCAGCCCCGTCCCTGCTCTGACCACTAGACCCCAACTCCCCTCCCTGAGCCAGGAGCTAACCCAGGAGTCCTGCCTCCCAGCCCCCCCCCCCTGCTCTGACCACCAGACCCCACTCCCCTCCCCAAGCTGGGGAGAGAACCCAGGAGTCCTGGCTCCCAGCCCCCCCCTGCTCTGACCACCAGACCCCACTCCCCTCCCCGAGCTGGGGAGAGAACCCAGAAGTCCTGCCTCCCAGCCCCTCCCCCAAGTGTATAGTTGTGGGGGGCAGTGGGACAGTTTCCATCTGGCTCAGAGCTGGATCCCTCCAGGGAGGTGGCCCCTTAGCGCTATTTAGCGCCGGCCCCCTTGCTCCAGATGCTGTGTCCCCTGGCTCCCCCTGGGGGCAGGCTGGGGGGGGGGGACGTGGGACCAGGATAGCTGCTTTGCCTCTGTATCTAGGTCTCTGCTTGCCAGGGGATCCGTTACCCTTGAATCGGCCCCGGGACTTATCCTGATCAGTTCACTGCCTAGAGAGCAGCCTGCCCTTGGCAACTGCCAGCAGCGTGAGTGGCTGGGAGCCAGGACTCCTGGGTTCTCTCCCCAGCTCTGGGAGGGGAGTGGGGTCTGGTGGTTAGAGCAGGGGGGGCTGGGAGCCAGGACTCCTGGGTTCTATCCTCAGTTTTGGGACACCCGTAAAGAGACCAGGATACAAGAAAAAACAATCCAGGACTTTGTGTGTTGGTTTTTATGTTACAGTGTTGGCAGCTGATGTTGCAGGGTGGAAGGCGGAGAAGGCTGGAGGTGTGAGGTGATGTTGTGGGGTGTTCGTGACTGGTATGCGGTGATGGTGTTGGTGTTGGCCGCGGGTGGTGAGTGTGGGGGACACTATTGTGTTTTGGTAGTTTGTGTTGGGTGACCATGTTGGTGTTTGGTTCTGGGAGTGGGTGATGGGGTTGAGTTTTGGGGGCAGGATGACAGTGTTGGGGACAGGTGTTGGGGCGTGGTGACCGTGTTGGGGTCAGGTGATCATGATGGGGCAGTTGCTGGGTGACAATGTTTGGGATGGGGTGATGGTGTTGAGGGTGGATGTGGGGTGATGGTGTTGGGCGGGGTGACAGTGATGGGGGCTGGTATTGGGTGACAGTGTTGGGGTTGAGTGATGGTGTTGGGGCAGGGTCACAGAGCTGGGGCAGATGTTGGGTGATAGTGTTGGAGGTGGGGTGACAGTCTTCAGGGTGGGGTGACAGCTTTGGGGGAGGCTGTTGGGTGATGGGGTTGGGGGCGGGGTGACGGGGTTGGGGGCGGGTGTTGGGTGACGGTGCTGGAGGTAGGGTCACGGTGCTTGGCACTGCAGGGTGGATGATGGCGAAACCCCCGGCTGGTGACTGGTGGTGGCATTCCCATCCCTTACGTTCACAGGGTGCCAGCAGACTCCACTTCCTGTCCCCTTGGCATCGGCTCAGTGCCACTCCCTCCCCTTTGGACAGCCTGAAGCCTGGCTGGCAGGTCACCTCCATGAGGGCCCCGAAGCCGCGGGAAGCCTGGGCCAAACGCGTCTTGGCGTTGTCAATCTGCACGGGCCACGGGCAGGTCCGGCCTGGGAAGGACAAAACCAGTTGGGAGGAACGGAGCCAGGACACCTGGGTTCTGTGCTGGCTCTGGGCAGGGAGTGGGGTCTAGCGGTTAGAGCTGGGGAGCTGGGAGCCAGAACTCCTGGGTTCTGTCCCGGCTCTGGGCAGGGAGTGGGGTCTAGTGGTTAGAGTTGGGGAGCTGGGAGCCAGGATGCCTGGGTTCTGTCCCAGCTGTGGGCAGGGAGTGGGGTCTAGTGGTTAGAACAGGGGCGCTAGGCGCCAGGACTCCTGGGTTCTGTCCCAGCTCTGGGAGGGGAGTGGGGTCTCAAAGTTGGGGCTGGGAGTCAGCAGCAGTCCTGGCCCCTACTAGGTGTCACACAGCTCAGCCCACAGGCCCCATCGCATAGGCACTGCCTGCGGCCTGAGCAGTCGCGGTCCTGGGTGCAGGTCCTCTGGCAGGTCTGGCCTGTTCCCTCTGCCGGCTCCTCCCTCCGGGCTGGGCAGAGATTGGGCCCATCGGTGCCTGGCAGGACGTGAAGGAGAGCTGTTAGAATGGTTTGTAGAGGTGGGGAAACTGAGGCACAAAAGGAGGGGAAGGAAGTCACAGCAAATAGAACCCAGGAGTCCTGGCTCCCAGCCCCACTCCAATGCTAACCAGGGCTGCCCGGGGGGGGCAAGTGGGGCAATTTGTCCCAGGCCCCAGGCCCCACAGGGACCCCCATGAGAGTTTTCGGCGGGTCCTTCAGTGCTGCCGACCACACCTGGAGTGAAGGACCCGCTGCCGAAGACCTGGAGCATCTTCGGCGGCAATTCAGCGGCGAGGGCTCCTTCCGCTCTGGGTCTTCGGCGGCAGGTCCTTCACTCGTTCCGGGACCCGCTGCTGAAGTGCCCCGAAGACCCAGAGCGGAAGGACCTTCCCCCATCAAAGACCCCAGGCCCCCTGAATCCTCTGGGCAGCCCTGACTCTAACCCACTAGGCCCCACTCCCCTCCCAGAGCCAGGGATAGAACGCAGGTGCCCTGACCCCCAGATAGCTGTTTCCACAGGAATCCCCAGCCAGTAAGTGGGAGGGTGTGGGCTGCATACAAACATTTCCCTCCAAAGCCCCCCTGACTTTAATGGGAAGGGCCCCTGCAATCCCCACCATAGCCACCAGCTGGTGGGGCAGGTCTGCACGTGCCTCCAAGCCCTGGTGGGTGGGGGGCGGGAGTGGTTGCAGAATTCTCCCCTCCATACTGGCTGGAGAGCCTGGCGGGGTGTCCATCCCCCAGACACCTGTCTGTCACCTGGCCCCATACACCGTCCATCCTCGTATCTCTCTCTCTCTCTCTCTATCCCCATCCACCCCCTTATCTATCCTCATACATCCCATCTATCTACCTACCTATCTAACCCCACCCACCCATCCATCTATCTATCCATCCATCCATCCCATCTATCTACTCCATCCATCCCCCATCTACCCCCTCTGTCTATCTATCTATCCCCATCCACCCCCTCTATCTATCCTCATACATCCCATCTATCTACCTACCTATCTAACCCCACCCACCCATCCATCTATCTATCCATCCATCCATCCCATCTATCTACTCCATCCATCCCCCATCTACCCCCTCTGTCTATCTATCTATCTATCCCCATCCACCCCCTCTATCTATCCTCATACATCCCATCTATCTACCTACCTATCTACCCCCATCCACCCATCCATCTATCTATCCATCCATCCATCCCATCTATCTACTCCATCCATCCCCCATCTACCCCCTCTGTCTATCTATCTATCCCCATCCACCCCCTCTATCTATCCTCATACATCCCCTCTATCTATCTACCTATCTATCCCCATCCACCCATCCATCTATCTATCCATCCATCCCCCATCTACCCCTTCTATCTACCCCATCCATCCATCCATCCCCCATCTACCCCTCTATCTATCTATCCCCATCCACACCCTCTATCTATCCTCATACATGCCATCTATCTACCTATCTATCCCCATCCATCTATCCATCCATCCATCCCTCATCTACCCCCTCTATCTATCCCCATCCACCCATCCATCTCTCATCTACCCCCTCTATCTATCTATCCCCATCCACCCATCTATCCATCCATCCATCCCTCATCTACCCCATCTATCTATCCCCATCCACCCCATCTATCCTCATACATCCCCTCTATCTACCTATCTATCCCCATCCACCCATCCATCTATCTATCCATCCATCCCTCATCCACCCCATCTATCCATCCCCCATCTACCCCCTCTATCTATCTATCTATCCTCATCCACCCCCTCTATCTATCCTCATACATCCCCTCTATCTATCTACCTATCTATCCCTGTCCACCCATCCATGTATCTATCCATCCATCCCCCATCTACCCCCTCTATCTATCTATCCCCATCCACTCCCTCTATCTATTCATCCTCATACATCCCCTCTATCTATCTATCTATCCCCCTTTCACCCCCTCTGTCTATCTCCATCTGCCCTGCCCAGACTGTGGTGGAGGCCCCAGTGGTCGGTTCTCTGGAGGTGAAAACTGGGGTCCTCCCTGGTTTCTAGCAAAGGGCTGTTTAAAGACCCGGCCGGGACAATTACTGGGAACAAAATCATATGGGACAAGGGCAGGCGGCTGAGCCAGACTCACTCCTCGGGTGGGGGGGGGGCGGGCGCAGGGTCAACCCCTCCAGTCTGTAGGCCCCCCTTCCCCGGGGGGGGGCTGCGGGATCCCCCCTCCAGCCTATAGCCCCCCTCTCTAGGGGTATGGGATCCCCCCTTCCAGTCTATAGCCCCCCTCCCTGGGGGTACGGGATCCCCCCTTCCAGTCTATAGCCCCCCTCCCTAGGGGTATGGGATCCCCCCTTCCAGTCTATAGCCCCCCTCCCTGGGGGTACGGGATCCCCCCTTCCAGTCTATAGCCCCCTTCCCCAGGGGGCTGCAGGATCCCCCCTCTAAAGCCCCACCCCCTGCAGGATCCCCCCTCCAGTCTACAGCCCCCCTCCCTGGGTGTACAGGATCCCCTCTTCCAATCAATAGCCTCCTTCCCCGGGGGGCTGCGGGATCCCTCTTCCAGACTACAGCCCCCCTCCATGGGGAGTAGGGAAGGGGGTGGAAGGACCCCTTGGGGGAGAGGGGGGAAAGGTGGGGAGCCTGCGGGGGGGTTCCCTAGTGGGGGATGGAGACAGGCCTGAGGACGGGGGAAGGGGGACGCGAGGCCAGCGGGGGCGGGGGTAGGAGATGGGCTGGGGGGGGAGTGAGCTGGGGGGTTACCCTGACGAGGGAGGGGAGAAGGGAGGACACGGGCAGGCAGGGGAGGAGTGTCGGGGGGAACCCTCAGAGAGGGGTGGGGGAAGCATGTGAACCCAGCGGGTGGGGGGAAGGAATGGGGAGCCCTGGGAGGGTCCCCCGACCCTCACCTGTGGTGCAGTGACTGTCCCAGGGCAGTAGAAGCAGCAGGAGGAACGGGGCACCGTGGGGCATGGCAGGCGGAGTCCTGTGAAGCCAGTGCCCCGGGGCCTGGGTATATATCGCCCCCTCCCCCTGGTTATCGATTAACCACCCCCCGCCCGGGGACTCTGACCTCCCGGCCAGGCAGCCAGCAGCAAAACAGCCCCACGTCACTGCGGAGTACCCAGGAGTCCTGGCTCTCAGCCCCCCACCCCCAATCACTAGTCCCCGCTCCCAGCCCAAAGCCCCGGAGAGAACCCAGGAGTCCTGGCTCCCAGCCCCCCACCCCCAATCACTAGTCCCCGCTCCCTGCCCAGAGCCCCAGAGAGAACCCAGGAGTCCTGGCTCCCAGCCCCCCGTTCTGACCACTAGTCCTCACTCCCTGCCCAGAGCCCCCGGGGAGAACCCAGGAGTCCTGGCTCCCAGCCCCACGTTCTGACCACAAGTCCCCGCTCCCTGCCCAGAGCCCCGGAGAGAACCCAGGAGTCCTGGATCCCAGCCCCCCGTTCTGACCACTAGTCCCCGCTCCCTGCCCAGAGCCCACGGGAGAACCGAGGAGTCCTGGCTCCCAGCCCCCTCACTCCTCTCCCCCCCATAGCCTCCCAGAGCTGGGATCTGGGGGGATCTGGGATCCGGGGGAGATTCGGGTGTCAGGACGGTGGGGATCTACATTTGGGGCTATCCTCAGGCCCCCCTCAGGGAACGCCCCCGCCCCTTTCTCCTTTAAGGCCGACTCCTCCCCCCAGAGCCGTCAGATACCCGCCTCCTCCCGCTCCCCAGCGCTGCTCTCCCCGCACAGCAGATACACGGCCCGACCGGCCGGCAGCTCCCCTGCCGGTGCACCCGTCCCCACCTCGGCCCCCGGCGGCGCCTGCTGGAAACCTCTGCTCCGGCGTCGCCTTCAGCCCTCCGGTCCCTGCCTCCTCTTCTATCCCCCTGTTCTCATCCCTCCTTCTCTCATCTCTTCCTACCTTCTCTCTACCCCCATCTCCCCTTCTCTCCATCTTTTCTCTCATCCCTCCCTCCCTCCATCCTCTGCCTCCTCTTCTCTCCGTCCCCCCCCCGCCTTCTCTTCTCCCATCTCTGTTCTGTGCATCCCTCCATCCCTCCGACCGCCCTTCTTTGCATCCATCCCTCCTCTCTGTTCACTCCTCCATCCACCCAGTCCCTTCATCGCCCCCTTCCTCTTTCTATCGTTTCCCCCCCGCCCGGGGCTGGGGGCCCAGGTGGGGCCATGGCGCTGGTCGCCTCGCCCACCGAACTGGAGTGCCTGACCAAGCCGCTCTTCTGCCGCAAGGGGGCGCTGCGCCAGAAGCTGATCCACGAGGTCAAGAGCCACAAATTCACGGCGCGATTCTTCAAGCAGCCCACGTTCTGCAGCCACTGCACGGACTTCATCTGGTGAGACCCCCCCTAGCGCCCCCCATCACCTCCTAGTGCCCCCCTAGCGCCCCCCCAGCCCACGTTCTGCAGCCACTGCACGGACTTCATCTGGTGAGACCCCCCCTAGCGCCCCCCATCACCTCCTAGTGCCCCCCTAGCGCCCCCCCAGCCCACGTTCTGCAGCCACTGCACGGACTTCATCTGGTGAGACCCCCCCTAGCGCCCCCCATCACCTCCTAGTGCCCCCCTAGCGCCCCCCCAGCCCACGTTCTGCAGCCACTGCACGGACTTCATCTGGTGAGACCCCCCCTAGCGCCCCCCATCACCTCCTAGTGCCCCCCCTAGCGCCCCCCCAGACCACGTTCTGCAGCCACTGCACGGACTTCATCTGGTGAGACCCCCCCTAGCGCCCCCCATCACCTCCTAGTGCCCCCCCTAGCGCCCCCCCAGCCCACGTTCTGCAGCCACTGCACGGACTTCATCTGGTGAGACCCCCCCTAGCGCCCCCCATCACCTCCTAGTGCCCCCCTAGCGCCCCCCCAGCCCACGTTCTGCCGCCACTGCACGGACTTCATCTGGTGAGACCCCCCCTAGCGCCCCCCATCACCTCCTAGTGCCCCCTAGCGCCCCCCCAGCCCACGTTCTGCAGCCACTGCACGGACTTCATCTGGTGAGACCCCCCCTAGCGCCCCCCATCACCTCCTAGTGCCCCCCTAGCGCCCCCCCAGCCCACGTTCTGCAGCCACTGCGCGGACTTCATCTGGTGAGACCCCCCCAGCGCCCCCCATCACCTCCTAGTGCCCCCCCTAGCGCCCCCCCCGACCACGTTCTGCAGCCACTGCACGGACTTCATCTGGTGAGACCCCCCCCAGCACCCCCCATCACCTCCTAGTGCCCCCCCTAGCGCCCCCCCCGACCACGTTCTGCAGCCACTGCACGGACTTCATCTGGTGAGACCCCCCCTAGCGCCCCCCATCACCTCCTAGCACCCCCCTAGCGCCCCCCCAGCCCACGTTCTGCAGCCACTGCACGGACTTCATCTGGTGAGACCCCCCCTAGCGCCCCCCATCACCTCCTAGTGCCCCCCCTAGCGCCCCCCCCAGCCCACGTTCTGCAGCCACTGCACGGACTTCATCTGGTGAGACCCCCCAGCGCCCCCATCACCTCCTAGTGCCCCCCCTAGCGCCCCCCCAGACCACGTTCTGCAGCCACTGCACGGACTTCATCTGGTGAGACCCCCCCTAGCGCCCCCCATCACCTCCTAGTGCCCCCCTAGCGCCTCCCCAGCCCACGTTCTGCAGCCACTGCACGGACTTCATCTGGTGAGACCCTCCCTAGCGCCCCCCATCACCTCCTAGTGCCCCCCCTAGCGCCCCCCCCAGCCCACGTTCTGCAGCCACTGCACGGACTTCATCTGGTGAGACCCCCCAGCGCCCCCCATCACCTCCTAGTGCCCCCCTAGCGCCCCCTCAGCCCACGTTCTGCAGCCACTGCGCGGACTTCATCTGGTGAGACCCCCCCTAGCACCCCCTATCACCTCCTAGTGCCCCCCTAGCCCACGTTCTGCAGCCACTGCACGGACTTCATCTGGTGAGACCCCCCAGCGCCCCCCATCACCTCCTAGTGCCCCCCTAGCGCCCCCCCAGACCACGTTCTGCAGCCACTGCACGGACTTCATCTGGTGAGACCCCCCCAGCGCCCCCCATCACCTACTAGTGCCCACCTAGCGCCCCCCCAGACCACGTTCTGCAGCCACTGCACGGACTTCATCTGGTGAGACCCCCCCTAGCGCCCCCATCACCTACTAGTGCCCCCCTAGCGCCCCCCCAGACCACGTTCTGCAGCCACTGCACGGACTTCATCTGGTGGGACCCTCCCCAGCATCCCCCAACTCTATCTTTTCCCCCTCCCCCATGGGTCTGCTGTTGCCACCCTTCCTTTAGTCTTAGCATGTCTGGAGGGACTGGTTGGTTCAGAGCTGGGGACAGGACCCCGGAGTTCTGGCTCCCAGCCCCCCTGTTCTAACCACCAGACCCCACTCCCCTCCCAGACCCGGGGAGAGAACCCAGGAGTCCTGGCTCCCAGCTCCCCTGCCATAACCACTAGATCCCACTCCCCTCCCAGAGCCAGGGAGAGAACCCAGGAGTCCTGGCTCCCAGCCTCCTACTTTGTGGCATAGCCGATGTTGGGGAAGGGGAGGAGTGAGGCGCATGTTAACTATGTGTATTGGGGTGAGCCGAGTGTGGGCAACTCATTGCAGCGGTGAGCCCCAAAGTAACATTGTGTTGCTCTCTTGCTTGCAGGGGGATCGGGAAGCAGGGACTGCAGTGTCTAGGTAAGAGACCCCCTCCCACCCTGCAAGGTCAGTGACACCCCCCCCAGCCCCCCGCTCCACTGAGAGCCATGCTCAGGGGGAGATAGTCACTCCCACTCTCAGCCTTGGGGTCCTCCCTTCTGGCTACTGGTGATGGTATAACCAGCCCCCGTGTTGCACTCTAGGTGTGGTCGCATGTCACTGGGGGGACATTGCAGCCCATTCCCAGCACAGAGCTTATGGCTCTCTAGGCTCTGAACTGGATTTCCTGACTCCAGCTATTTTGGGGACTGGCTGGAAAATTCCATGTTTCTGTTTTTAAAAAGCCCCAAAATAGCTAATACCAGGTGACCTTTCAAATGCTCAATGCTTTATTCTCTAAGCTTCTTTGACACCTGGGATCAGGACTCCTGGGTTCTCTTCCTGGCTCTGAGAGGGGAGCGGGGTATAGCGGTTAGAGCAGGAGAGCCAGGTCTCGTGGGTTCTCTCCCTGGCTCTGGGAGGGGAGCGGGGTCTAGCGGTTAGGAGACCTGGCTCTCCTGCTCTGGGTTCTCTCCCTGGCTCTGGGAGGGGAGCGGGGTCTAGCAGTTAGAGCAGGAGAGCCAGGTCTCCTGGGTACTCTCCCTGGCTCTGGGAGGGGAGCGGGGTCTAGCGGTTAGAGCAGGAGAGCCAGGTCTGCTGGGTTCTCTCCCTGGGTCTGGGAGGGGAGTGGGATCCAGTGGTTAGAGCAGGGGAGCCAGGACTCCTGGGTTCTCTCCAGTGACGTGGGGTTGGTTTGCTCTTGAGTGTCTGGACAGGAGGTCAGAGTCCCTGAGCCAGGGAAAGGGGGTGGTTTTGGCACCAGATTTGCTGGATTAGAGCAGAGGGGTGGCTCCGAGCCAGGGCTCCTGGGTTCACTGCCCGGTTCTGAGAGGAGAGTGTGTATTTGTGGGGCTGGGAGTGGAGGATCTGGGGGTTTTGTGTTTAGGGGAGTTCTGTGGGGGTTATGGGGTATCAGGGGGGCTTCGTGTGGGGTAGGAGGCCTGTGGGGCTAGCTGGGCGGCTGTGTAGGGGATCTGCGGGTTCTGGATGGGGTGGGGAGATTTCTTCCTGCCTCCCCCCTCCTGCAGGTAGGGGTGTATGTGTGTATGTGTGGGGATAACAGGGAAATCCCCATAAGCTCCGAATGGGGGTGTGGCTCTGCGGTTGATTGGCCAGTGATGAACTGGGGGAGCAGTTGCCAAGCGATGGACAGCTCTGGGCAGGGTGGGTGGTGGTGGTGGGGGTGTTTCCTGCCAGTCCTAGAGCGGGTGGGGGCAGTTTCTAGGGGACTCTGCCCCTCCCCCAGCTGGCAATGTGAGGCCCAGTGTGATGGGGGTGGGATCTGAGTGTTAAGTGGTGGGGGGGGGGACCAAATGGATGGCACGGGGGTGGTTCTTAGAGTGTCCTCACTGGGGTGTGTCTGGAGGGGGCCATGATGGCGGGAACATGCACATGGGGGTGGGTGACGGGTGGATGGGTGTGTGTGCACATGGGAGTGGGTGGAGGGGTGTGTGACAGTGAGTGGAGATATGTGCACACAAGGTGGGTTGAGGGGGGCGTGAAGGGTTGTGCGCGGTGATGGGGAAGGCTGTGGTGGTGAATGTATTTGGGGGCCAGGTGTGCAAGAGCAAGTGGGGTGTTAGTGTCAAGCTGCCGGGGCTGTGTACGAGTGTGTCAGGGTGTGGGGATAGGTGTGCAGGTGCCGAGATGGCACATGGGGTGCGTGTGACAGACACCCTTGCACAAGTGTGTGGTTGGAGGCTAGGTGGCACGTACCTTTACACACCGGTGGGCATGGGTGCATGCAGAGACTGTTGGTACGACTGGCTAGACATGTCGGTGGTGGGCACGAGTGTGCTGACTTTTGCACGTGTGTGTTGGTGCAGTGAGGTAGAGCTGGTGGGCACAGATCTGTGGGATTGGCAGCTGGGAGTGTGAATGGGTGTGCATTTGCATGAGTGTTCATCTATACGAGTGTATTTATTTGCACAAGGATGCAGGGAATGTGCACTAGTGTGTGAATTTGCACATGTGCAGGGGTTGCACAAGTATGCACATTTGCACATATGCACAGCAGTATGCAGGTGAATGTGTGCATGTGCACAAGTGCATGCCTTTGCACAAATGTGTGGTGTCTGCATTTGCACGAGTGTGTGCATGTTTGCGTGCATTGGCCTGTGTGTGGATTGAGGTGTGCATGCAGACCCTTTGTATTAGTGCGTCAGTGTGGTGGGAGGGTGCGCACGAGGCAGGGGTGCGTTTGCACAAGCGTAGCTGGGCATGCATGGGGATGGCCTCGGGGTGTGGAGCATTTCTGGGGTGTGTGCAGGGGTGGGTATGCAGGAGGCAGTGTCAAGGTGGGTTGTGATTGGGGTGAGTGTGCGCACGGGGCGTGTGGAGGGGAGAACGGCGGGGGGGCATGTATTTACCCTAGGGTATGGCTCGTGCATGTGGCTATGTGGGGTGGGAGTGTGAGCAACAGGGCTCTGGATGGACCCTGGGCAGGGGGAGCTCAGGGCTGCGGGGGGAGCAGGGGTCCCTCCTGGAGCCTCGGCCCCCTGGGAGACAGGCAGAGCTGGGGTGGCTGGTGGCAGCGGTGGGATGCAGCAGGTTCCCAGACACCCCCTCCCCTTCACTTCTTGGTGCAGCTGGCCAGGGGGAGGCGATGTGGGGGAGCCGTTGCCATGGGAACCCCACGTAGGTAATGAGTTTGCTTCGTCCCAGCCCAGATCCCTGGGGGTCCCCATTGCCCCCCACTTAGGGCAGAAAGGTTGACTGAGGGTGGGGGCCAGGACTCCTGGGTTCTATCCCAGGCTCGGGGCTAGTGGTGGGAGCAGCCTGTGTGGCATGGGGGGGCTGGACGGCTCCGAGGAGGCAGGAAGAGTCAAGCCCCCCCCACTCCCCCCCAAGTCCAATCTGCTGCCCCCCCCCATCTCCTGGCACTTGTGGTTTCTCTTCCTGCCTGTTTCCATGGAGACCCGTCTTCCAAATCTCCCCGGCTCGCTCCTCCGAGCCTTAAGATGCTGTTCGAGGGGGAAGGGGAGAGAAACGACCCCCCCAAGCTGTCCTCGGCCCCCCCGAGCCGTCCCCCGACTCGCCCCTGAGCCTTCTCCTGACCCGTCCCCACAGCTCCCTCTGCTAGTCCCCCCACAGCTCCCCCGACCCGTCCCCCCGACCCAGCCCCACAACTCCCTCTGCTAGTCCCCCCACAGCTCCCCCGACCCGTCCCCCCGACCCAGCCCCACAACTCCCTCTGCTAGTCCCCCCACAACTCCCCTGACCCGTCCCCACAACTCCTCCAACTAGTCCCCCCACAGCTCCCCCGACCCGTCCCCCCGACCCAGCCCCACAACTCCCTCTGCTAGTCCCCCCACAGCTCCCCCGACCCAGCCCCACAACTTCCCAACTCCCCTCGACCCAGCCCCACAACTCCTCCAACTAGTCCCCCTTCAACTCCCCCCCGACCCGTCCCCCCAACCCATCCCCACAACTCCTCCAACTAGTCCCCCCTCAACTCCCCCTGACCCGTTCCCACAACTCCCCCCGACTCCCCCCGACCCGTCCCCACAACTCCCCCAACTAGTCCCCCCTCAACTCCCCCCAACCTGTCCCCCGACCCGTTCCCACAACTCCCCCAAACCATCCCCCTGACTCCCCCAACTCGTCCCCTCAACTCCCCCCAACTCTCCGGACCCATCCCCCTGACTCATCCCCGAACCTTTCTTGACTTGTCCCCTCAACGCCCCCGACCAGTCCCTGAGCCTTCCCCTTACTCGTCCCACGACCCGTCCCCGGACTCATCCCAGAGCCTTTTCCTGATCCTTCCCCCCCAATCGCCCCGATTCCCCTGACCTGTCCCCCTGACTCCAACTCCCCCTGACCTGTCCCCCCAAACTCCCCCGAACCTTTGCTTCAAACCCCTGAATCTTCTCCTCAACCCCCCTAAACATCCCTCCCAAACTTACTCCCTACCCCACTGAGCCTTCCCTCCCAACCTCAGCCCTGCCCCCCAAATTCACCCCCAAACTTTCCCCCAACATGCCGAGCCTTCCCCCCCCAAATGCACCGCTACCCACGAACCGTCCCCTACTCCCCCAGCTGGCCTGTTCCTCTGGTGCTGGCTGTCCCAGGATTGGGGGGGACCTTCCGCCCACAGCAGAGAGGAGGTGCTATAAACTTATGAGTCTAGGGGTCCGTTGATCCAGGATTTCCCAGCCCTAAATCTGGGCTCTGGGAGGGATCTGAATGGGGTGTGGGTGGGGGGGTATCACAGCACTGTCCTGAACTTGCTCTGCTAATGGCTCTATTTGCCCCCCCTGTTCTCTCTGCCACCCCATTCGCCCATCCCACCAAGTCTGCAGCTTCGTCGTACACAAACGGTGCCATGAATTTGTCACCTTCGAATGCCCGGGAGCCGGAAAAGGACCCCAGACAGATGTGAGTGATAGATGGTTGCCAGGATGCCTGGGTTCTCTCCCCAGCTGTGATGGGGGTGTGGTCTAGTGGTTAGAGCGGAGATGTGGGGGGGGCAGGGAGCCAGGACTCCTGGGTTCTCTCCCTAGCTCTGAGAGGGGGGGTGGGGTCTAGTGGTTAGAGCGGGGATGTGGGGGGCAGGGAGCCAGGACTCCTGGGTTCTCTCCCCAGCTCTGAGAGAGGGGTGGGGTCTAGTGGTTAGAGCGGGGATGTGGGGGGCAGGGAGCCAGGACTCCTGGGTTCTCTCCCCAGCTCTGAGACGGGGGTGGGGTCTAGTGGTTAGAGTGGTGCTGGGGGGGCTGGGAGCCAGGACACCTGGGTTCTATCCCTGGCTTTGGAGGAAATCCTTTGGTGGGGAAGGAGACAGCTCCACCCCCACCCCCCAGGTGGGTGTCCCAATTTCTCCGGCTATTTTTACTGCCCAAGTGGGGGGTGGAGCACGGTGGAAAACACGGACACGGCCCAGATTCTATGTCCTTGGCCTGGAAAGGGGGAAGGAGGAAGGGAGGTGGAAGAGGAGAAGAGAGCGGGAGGGAAAGGAAGCAGGAATGTCATTAGCAGTCACATCCCTTCCATGCAAACACCCCCGTTCATACTCCTTCCTTGCACACACACATGCCTCTGTGTGCAACTCCCCCTTGGGCACCTGTGCAAGGCCCACTGCAAGCTCACCTTCCCCCTTGCACGCTCAGCGCGCGCTGGCTCACCTCTGTGTGCACACACAAGTGCTCGTGCAGTTCCCTGGGCAAGCTCACATTCATACCCCTTGCACACACCTGCACACTTGCACCCTCTCTGTGGAAACTCACATTTGCACATGCAGATAAGCTGGTGGATTCCTTTGTGCAAGCTCCTATATACATGTTTAGATACACATATGCACACTGTGTCCTTTGCACATACATGCCCACTCCCTATACAAGCTCACATTTGCACGCTGTGCACACTTGTGCCATTCCTTGTGCAAACTCATGCTTAATCCCTTGCACAGTCACACAAATGCACAGCCTTCATGCACGCGCGCACACACACGTATACCCTATTCAAGCTCATCTGTGCACATCTAGATGCTTGTGCATGCATCAGTGCAAGTTGTGCACACTCAGGGATGCTGACACACTTGTGTGCGTTCCATCCTTTGCACATGCACACCCACACCCAATTCGAGCTCACATTTGCACACTCACGTGTGCAATTCCCTGTGCAACCTTATGTTGACACCCCTTGCATGTGCATACAAATGCAAGCCTTCTGTGCAAGCTCACGCATGCCCCGTGCGAGCCCATGTCTGCACACTTGGACACACTTGTGCACACGCCATCCTTGGCACAGGCAGGCCCATGCCCTGTGCTAGGTCCCGGGAGCACACTTGGACATGCCCTTGGGTGAGAACGTTCATCCTCCCGCTTGCCCCTCTGGCCTGTGTGGCTAGCCCTGCATGCCCCCCGTGCAAACTCACACTCAGCGTCTGCAGAGACTGTGCGCTCACACCCTCCTCGCCTGTGTACTGGGGATGGGGGGGGGCTCTGATCTATCTGCTCCCCCCCCCAGGACCCCCGGAACAAGCACAAGTTCAAGATTCACAGCTACAGCAGCCCAACCTTCTGCGACCACTGCGGCTCCCTGCTCTACGGGCTGGTGCACCAGGGCATGAAGTGCTCCTGTGAGTAGGAGGGGAGAGGGCGGATGGGAGGGTGGGCAGGGGAGTGGGAGCAAGGTGGGGGGGATGGGGAGGGGCAGGGGTAAATAGGGAGGGGGTAGGAGCAAGGCCTTGGAGGGTGGCAGGCAGTGGGCGTGAGGTCTGGAGTCTTGGGGGAGGGGGCCAGAAAGGGGGTGGGAGCGAGGCCCTGGGGGCTGTGGTGGGTTGGAGCAAGACTTAGCAGTGAGGTTGGAGGGGCAGGGGAGACCTGGGAGCAAGGCCTGGGGCTTGTGGGGGGCGCGAGATGTGGGGGGAGGGGTTGCAGGGGGAGGGGCAAGGCCAGGGGTGGGTGGGACTGAGATGTGGGGGAGGGGTAAGGCCTGGGGGTGGGGTGGGCAGGAGTGAGGCCCGGAGGCGGGTGGGATGCGGTGCGAACCCTGGTGTTAGGGCTGTGGGTGGGGGGGTGGCCTAGGGGTGAGATCCCCTTCCCCCCTCACTCTCTGGCGCCCCCCGCAGGCTGCGAGATGAACGTGCACAAGCGCTGCGTGCAGAGCGTGCCCAGCCTGTGCGGGGTGGATCACACGGAGCGCCGCGGCCGCCTGCAGCTCCGCATTGAGACGCTCGGCGGGGAGGAGATCCGCGTCTTCGGTACGGGGGCCGGGTGGGCGGGTTTGGAATTTCCGGCTCGCCCCAGGTGACGTCCGGGCCACCGGGCCTGCCCGGGGCAGATCTCCGTCGAGTTCGGCCGACAGTCGGACTCGAACCGATGGCGCCTGGCTGCAGCTTGGGCCCTGCTGTGGAGCAGACGCTACCTGCACTGCCGGAGGGGGGTTCTCCTGGCCGCTGCCCCCAGCTGGCTTCACTCCGGCGCTCGGAGCTGTCCGTTCCCCACAGGCCTCTTCTTCGGCCACCACCGGGTCTCCGCACGGAGACCCTCGGGCCGGGCGCTTGCTGTGGGGGATGGCGAGGGGCTGCCATGCCGTGGGGGCAAAGTGGGCGCTGGGATTGGGGCCCTGAGGCCCCGGCTAGAACGGATCAGCTTGGGAGGGTGGAGTAGGGTGTGTGTGTGTGGGGGGGAGACTGTGTCCTGGGAGCCCCAGCTCTGATCACGCTGAGTTACCCCTCCTGCCCCCCCCAAACACAGCAAAGTTCCAGGCAACCTGAGCGCCCGTGTGGGGTTCAGAGCCTCCCTCGGCCGCCAGCCAGAGGGAGCTTCTCAGCCGCAGCACAGCAGGGCTGGCACCCCCAGCGTCTGTCTGTCCGTCTGTCCCTCCAACCCCTGGCGTCTGTCTGTCCGTCCCTCCAACCCCCACCCCCAGCGTCTGTCTGTCCGTCCCTCCAACCCCCTCCCCCGGCGTCTGTCTGTCCGTCCAACCCCCGCCCCCGGCGTCTGTCTGTCCGTCTCCCTCCAACCCCCGCCCCCGGCGTCTGTCTGTCTGTCCCTCCAACCCCCTCCCCCCCCAGCGTCTGTCTGTCCGTCTGTCCCTCCAACCCCTGGCGTCCGTCTGTCCGTCCCTCCAACCCCCGCCCCCAGCGTCTGTCTGTCCCTCCAACCCCTGGCGTCCGTCTGTCCGTCCCTCCAACCCCCACCCCCAGCGTCTGTCTGTCCCTCCAACCCCCTCCCACCCCAGCGTCTGTCTGTCTGTCCCTCTAACCCCCGCCACCAGCATCTGTCTGTCCGTCTCCCTCCAACCCCCGCCCCCAGCCTCTGTCTGTCCGTCTGTCCCTCCAGCCCCCTCCCCCTCCAGCGTCTGTCTGTCTGTCCGTCTCCCTCCAACCCCCGCCCCCTGCGTCTGTCTGTCTGTCCGTCTCCCTCCAACCCCTGCCCCCGGCGTCTGTCTGTCTGTCTGTCCCTCCAACCCCCTCCAAGCTGTCTCTGTCTTTACGACCCCTCCCCCCCGCATCTGTCTGTCTGTCTGCCCAATCCCCCACCGCATCGCTCTGTCTGTCTATCCATCCCCCCATCTCTCTGCCCATCCACCCCCCCCACACCCCCTCCCCGTCTATCCCTGGTTTAGTGGCTAATGTTGTCACCTAGTGGTGACTTGGATTTCACTTTGCCATGGGTGGCCGGGGGCGGGGCGGGGGTGGGGATTTGCTCAGTAGGGGGGTCTCTCCTGGCGGTCCCTGCTGGCCCCAGGGGGCGCTGTGCTACCAGGTGCTCTCAGCCTCAATCTGGGGGGTTGGATCGGGAGGGGCTGGGAGCCAGGACGTCTGGGTTCTCTCCCTGGCTGTGGGAGGGGAGTGGGGGTTAGTGGTTAGAGCAGGGGGGGCCGGGAGCCAGGACTCCTGGGTTCTCTCCCTGGCTGTGGGAGGGGAACAGGGGCTAGTGGGAGGGGGCTGGGAGCCAGGACTCCTGGGTTCTATTCCCGGCTCTGCAGCTCAGCACTATCCCCCTCTCCCCTTCACACCCTCCCTCGCATTCTCGTGTTCCCAGCTGGAGCATGTAAGAGGCGGAAAGAAACCCATCCAGCCATGCTTACATAACGGGGATTCCTCGGCAGCTCCCTGCACGCAGCCCTCCGCCACGGTCCTGCTCCCCCTGGGCCAGGGTGTGGGCGTGAGGTCACGGGACACCACAGCATGTACACCACCGTCTGTGATCAACACACCACACTCAGCAGTGGGGAGAGAACCCAGGAATCCTGGGGCCCAGCCCCGCCCTGCTCTGACCACTAGACACCACTCCCCTCCCAGAGCCAAGCAGAGAACCCAGGAGTCCTGGGTCCTAGTCCACCCCTGCACTAACCACAAGACCCTACTCCCTTTGCTGGCCTGGGGATGGAACCCAGGAGTCCAGGCTCCCAGTCCCCCCTCCTAGAAGGGGGTCAGACTGAGCTCTCAGGGCCACGTGCTGATCTGTGGACCCTCCCCCCTAGTGGGTGAGGCCCGGAACCTCATCCCCATGGACCCCAATGGGCTGTCGGACCCCTACGTGAAGCTGAAGCTCATCCCGGACCCCAAGAACGTGAGCAAGCAGAAAACCCGGACTGTGAAATCCACGCTGAACCCCGTGTGGAACGAGACCTTCCTATTGTGAGTGCCCCGGGCACGGGCGGGCAGGTGGGCGTGGGTATGTGCCTGGGTACGTTCCTGGTCTGGAGATATGGGGGTCCTACAGCTCCCACAGGTGTCTGGACACAGCCACGAAACATGGGCCTGTCGGAGCTCCCACGGGTGTCTGTATCCTAACCTCCCACTCCCAAATACTCTCCCCATGTACCCAGAGTGCCCCCCTCCTCTTCTGGGGTTGAGGGGACAGTAGGGCCCCCCCCGGTCAGCCACAATCCCTCCTCCTCCCAAAATAAACCAAGATTTTGCAGCCCCTCCAATGCAATCCGGTCCACTCCTAGAGATTCTCCCCCTGTCCTGACAGCAGCAGTAGTAGGGCTTTTATCCACACTTCTTGTCCAGAGGGCAAATTCACCCCCACCCCCCACTTAAAGGGGCAGGCGGCTGGGTTGGTGGTTTAATCTCCCCCTCCCCTTGACCTCCCCCACCCCCCAGCACACTGAGGCCGGGAGACGTGGAGCGGCGGCTGTCCATCGAGGTGTGGGACTGGGACCGCACCTCACGCAATGACTTCATGGGAGCCATGTCCTTTGGCGTGTCGGAGCTGCTCAAGGGACACGCGGATGGATGGTAAGCGGGGGGCGGGGGCTGCACCCAGGGGGGACCTGCAGGGGAGGCGGGAAGCCAGGCCCACGGCTCACTCTCGCTCTCTCTCTCCACCGTTCTGTCTGTTTGGGTATTTGGCTGTGCCCGGCTGCCTCGGCGCCGCCGCATCCCTGTGCTCCCTCCCCGTGCGGTTCTTGCACCGCTTGCCTTTCCACCTGCGTCTCCTCTGCACTCACGGCTTTCATTTTCTTTGCTCTGTCCCACGTCTCCTTTGCACACGTGCACTCTGTGTTTCTTTCTTTGCACGTTTGCCCTTGTTTTTCTTTGCACCCCTTCACTTTTTCTTTCTTTGCGCTCTTTCACTTTCTTTGCATACTTTCACTTTGCACACTCGCACTTTTTCTTTTCACTTTGACTTTCTTTCCTCTCACTTTCACTTTCTTTGCACTCCTTCACTTTTTCTTTCTTTACACTTTCACTTTCCTTGCATACTTTCACTTTTTCTTTGCACTCGTCTCTTTGCACACTTTCACTTTTTTCCTTTCCATTTCACTTTTTCTTCGCATTCCTTTCTTTGCACACTTTCACTCTTTGTGCGTCTTTGCACACTTTCACTTTTTTCTTTGCATCCTCCTTTGTCTTTCTTTCTTTCTTTCTTTTTCTTTCCCTCCCTGCCCTTCTCCTCCGCCCCCTCCCCCCCCGGTGTTGTGCCTGTCTCTGTCCCTGTCTCAGGTACAAGTTACTCAACCAGGAGGAGGGGGAGTATTACAATGTCCCCGTGGCTGATGCTGAAAATTGTGGGCTGCTGCAGAAATTTGAGGTAACCCCTCCCCCAAAGCTAAGCAGAGCCAGGCCAGTTCAGTTATTGGACAGCAGACTGAGAAACTCCCACGTGCTGCAGGGAGCAGGGGGGCTCAGTAGGGGGCGCTGCCCTGGCCATCAGTGCTGGCCCCATTGCCCCAGCACGGCACTAAGAGGTGCTGGGCTGCAGGGAGCGGGGTGGGGAGCTCGGCAGGGGGTGCTGTACCACAGGGACCCCATCTTTCAGCTGTGACATAACCCCCCAAAGCCCAGAGGACTGTGGAGTTGGGGCATGAACCCCGGTGCCTGGGGGCAGATTCCTGGTCCAGCCCCCCTCCCTCCCTGTCCCCAGCAGCTGTGGGGCCTCCTGGGCTGGGGGACACGGCGTTCGGCCACTGACCTTCTCCCCCTCTCTCTTGCAGGCCTGCAACTACCCCCTGGAGCTGTACCAGGTAACGCCTGGGGCTCGGGGCCCCTCTGCGCGAAGTGTGTGGGGAGAGGGGCTGGCCAGGCTGGCGATGCTCTGGGTGGCTGTTCCCCCTCTCTCCAGCAGAGGGAAGCAAAGAGCCTCAAGCCAACCCCAGTGGGGCACGGGGTCTAGTGGTTAGAGCGGGGGGGGCTGGGAGCCGGGACTCCTGGGTTCTCTGTGTCACTCTCCTGGCCTAATACGTCTCTCACTCCCTGGGGCTCCCAATTCCCCCCCTCTCCCCTCCAAGTATTTCTTTAATCAACTCCTGTTGCTTGGAAACAGTCTCCAAGGTTCTGGGGGTGGGGCTTGTTGGGGGGACAGTGACCAGAGCCGTCAGGGTCAGGTTGGGGGATCCCTGTTCTCTGGTTTTGGGGGGACCCCAGTGAATCCCCCTCTGTGGGGAGATGGAGGGATTGGGGTTGGAGGGGGAGGTGGGTAAAGGGGTGGGGGAAAGGTTTGAGGGGATGCAGCTCCCCCCGTGGGG
Source organism: Gopherus flavomarginatus (assembly GCF_025201925.1). Taxonomy (NCBI): domain Eukaryota; kingdom Metazoa; phylum Chordata; order Testudines; family Testudinidae; genus Gopherus; species Gopherus flavomarginatus. The sequence goes on along the minus strand of NC_066634.1, from coordinate 5,064,895 downwards.
TGCAATTGTGCAAGGGGGAGCTGCCTCGGGGGGAGCGACCCTGGACTGATCCCCCCCACTCTGCCCCCAGGCACCTCAATCCCACCCTGGCCCCCAGCAGCTTCCTGACCCCTCACTTTGTGCCTGCCCCATTCACTCACTGTCCTGTCACCCCAAACCCCACAACTAGCCCTCCCCACAGCACCCCTGCCCCCGTTCCCATCATGGTGCCCCCCCACCCTGAGCCACATGACTGCCCCATTTTTCCCTCCCCCATCGCCACCCCCATTTCCCTCCCCCAACCCTCCAGGTTTCATCGCAGAGGTGGATTAAGGTTTCCTGGTGCCCTGGGCCAGAGCAAGTGGGGAGGAGGGAGCCCTCCCCTCCCCTTCCACCTGCAGTCCTGCCCCTATCCCGCCCCTTCTGCTGGTGGCCCCACGCACAGCCCCACCCCTTTCTGCCCCTTCCCTGGGGCCCCGCCCCTATTCCACCCAGGGTTCCGCCCCATTTCCCCCCCAGCACTGCTCCTTTCTGTCCCCCCCCCCCGCCGCTACGTCCCCTGCCGGGGGTGGAGCGGGGTCGGGGCTCCAGGCTTCCACTGCCGGGAGCAGATTTTCTCCAGGGCCCCTGAGCACAAACCCCATCGGCCCAGTGGCTATTGCCACCCCCAGCGCTCTCTGTCCCCCCCCCCCCACTTCCCTGCCCCCCGACCTGCTCTGCCCCCCCACAAGGCTGGGGCTAGCCGCTCACCGTGCCCCATCTCTGCCCCCCCACAAGGCTGGGGCTAGCCGCTCACCGTGCCCCATCTCTGCCCCCCCACAAGGCTGGGGCTAGCCGCTCACCGTGCCCCATCTCTGCCCCCCCACAAGGCTGGGGCTAGCTGCTCACCGTGCCCCATCTCTGCCCCCCCACAGAAGGTGCGCCACGGCCCGGGCCCCTCACCCACCCCCAGCCCCACGGACTCCAAGCACGGCAGCTTCTTTGGGACCAGCCGCTTCCACATCTCCGACTTCAACTTCCTCATGGTGCTGGGGAAGGGCAGCTTCGGCAAGGTGAGGGCGCCCCGGACACCTGGGTTCTCTCCTTGGCTCTGGGAGGGGAGTGGGGGCTGGTGAATTAGAGCCGTGGGGGCTGGGAGCCCGGATGCCTGGGTTCTCTTCCTGGCTCTGGCAGAGGACCGGGGTCTGGTGGTTGGATCAGGAGCACTACCTCTGGGGCGATGTAGTCGGGGTCCTGCAGAAGGTCAGGGTGGTCACTCTGGGGAAGGTGTTCTGCATATCCCCAAAGCTGTGATCTCAAAGTGGCCCTTGGCCTCCTGGAGAGAGACACAACCAGGCCCTTGCCTCAGGGGGGCGCCAGCTCCCATCCGGCCCCAGGGCAGGGACTGGCTGGCTCAGGGGGGCAGGGAATGGGGCCCGGGGCCTGTCCCCTCTAGGGGGCGCTGGCTCCCACCCGACCCCCGGGCAGGGACTGGCTGGCTCAGGGGGGCAGGGAATGGGGCCCGGGGCCTGTCCCCTCTAGGGGGCGCTGGCTCCCATCCGGCCCCCGGGCAGGGACTGGCTGGCTCAGGGGGGCAGGGAATGGGGCCCGGGGCCTCTCCCCTCTAGGGGGTGCTGGCTCCCATCTGGCCCCAGGGCAGGGACTGGCTGGCTCAGGGGGGCAGGGAATGGGGCATGGGGCCTCTCCCCTCTAGGGGGAACCAGCTCCCATCCGGCCCCAGGGCAGGGACTGGCTGGCTCAGGGCTGTGGCCCCCACAGGTGATGCTGGCCGAGCGGCGGGGCACGGACGAGCTCTACGCCATCAAAATCCTGAAGAAGGACGTGATCATCCAGGACGACGACGTGGAATGTACCATGGTGGAGAAGCGGGTCCTGGCGCTCAGCGACCGGCCGCACTTCCTCACCCAGCTGCACTCCACCTTCCAGACCACGGTACCTCGGGGGGGGGGGGCTGGATACAGGGGTAGATGAGCCCATGGGGCTGATCCAGAGGGCAGGGAGGGGGCAGGATACAGGGGTAGATGAACCTGTGGGGCTGATCTACGGGGCAGGGAGGAGGCAGGATACCAGGCTGGCTGGGCCTGTGGGGCTGATCCAGAGGGGCCGGGATACTGGGGTAGATGGGCCTGTGGGGCTGGTCCGGAGGGGCAGGGAGGGAGCAGGATACCAGGGTAGATGGGCCCACGGGGCTGATCCAGGGGGCAGGGAGGGGGCGGGATACCGGGGTAGATGGGCCTGTGGGGCTGATCCAGGGGGGATGGGAGGAGGTGGGATACCGGGGTAGATGGACCTGTGAGGCTGATCCAGGGGGCAGGGAGGGGGTGGGATACTGGGGTAGATGGGCCCGTGGGGCTGATCTTGGGGGACAGGGAGGGGGCGGGATACTGGGGTAGATGGGCCCGTAGGGCTGATCCAGGGGGCACGGAGGGGGCGGGATACCAGGGTAGATGGGCGTAGGGGTCTGTTCTGTCCCCCATGGCCCCGTCTCACCCGCCCCGTCCAGGACCGGCTCTATTTCGTGATGGAATACGTCGATGGCGGAGACCTCATGTACCACATCCAGCAGGTCGGGAAGTTCAAGGAGCCTCATGCCATGTACGTGCACCCTGCCCCCGAGGGGCCGCGTCCCAGCACCGGGCGAGGGGTCCCCGGATACCCAGCCCCCACCCCGCCCCGCTCCCGAGGGGCCGCGTCCCAGCACCGGGCGAGGGGTCCCCGGATACCCAGCCCCCACCCCGCCCCGCCCCCAAGGGGCCACGTCCCAGCGCCGGGCGAGGGGTCCCTGGATACCCAGCCCCCACCCCGCCCTGCCCCCGAGGGGCCACGTCCCAGCACCGGGCGAGGGGTCCCCGGATACCCAGCCCCTGCCCCCACCCCGCCCCCAAGGGGCCGTGTCCCAGTGCCGGGCAAGGGGTCCCCGGATACCCAGCCCCCACCCCGCCCTGCCCCCGAGGGGCCGCATCCCAGTGCCGGGCGAGGGGTCCCCGGATACCCAGCCCCTGCACCCCACCCCGACCCCGAGGGGCCGTGTCCCAGCGCCGGGCGAGGGGTCCCCGGATACCCAGCCCCCACCCCGACCCCGAGGGGCCGCGTCCCAGCGCCAGGCAAGGGGTCCCCGGATACCCAGCTCCCACCCCGACCCCGAGGGGCCGTGTCCCAGCACCGGGCGAGGGGTCCCTGGATACCCAGCCCCCACCCCACCCTGCCCCCAAGGGGCCGCGTCCCAGCACCGGGCGAGGGGTCCCCGGATACCCAACCCCTGCACCCCGCCCCCGAGGGACCACGTCCCAGCACCGGGCGAGGGGTCCCCAGATACCCAGCCCCCACCCCGCCCTGCCCCCGCGTCCCAGCACCAGGCGAGGGGTCCCCGGATACCCAACCCCCGCCCCCTGCCCCCGAGGGGCCACGTCCCAGCACCGGGCGAGGGGTCCCCAGATACCCAGCCCCCACCCCGCCCTGCCCCCGCGTCCCAGCACCGGGCGAGGGGTCCCCGGATACCCAACCCCTGCACCCCACCCCAGAAGGGCCATGTCCCAGCGCCGGGCACGGGTTCCCGGAATACCCAGCTCCCGTGCCCACCCCAGAGGGGCCATGTCTCAGCACCGGGCCAGGGGTCCCCGGATACCCAGCCCTCACGCCCCACCCCAGATGCGGTCGCATCCCAGCACCGGGCGAGGGGTCCCCGTGAAACGCTCTGTGGCCATGGATCAGCGAAGACATTGATGGGACGTTGAAGGTGATGAATCGATTTTCCAAGTCACCTTTGACTGTTCTGTCCCCCCCCACTTGTAGGTTCTACGCAGCAGAGATCGCCATCGGCCTCTTCTTCCTGCACAACAAGGGCATCATCTATCGGTGAGTGGAAACTGCCTCTGCTGGGTTGTTGGCTACAGTCTCTGCTCCCCACCCGCCATGGGGCCGGATGGGAGCAGGCGCCCCTTGGAGGTGGGAGCCCAGCCCTGTCTCTCCCCACAGGGATCTGAAGCTGGATAACGTGATGCTGGATGCCGAGGGCCACATTAAGATCACGGATTTCGGGATGTGCAAAGAGAACATCTTCCCTGGAGTGACTACCCGGACCTTCTGTGGGACCCCTGACTACATCGCCCCGGAGGTAGCACCCCCAATCCAGCCACTAGACCCCACTCCCCTCCCAGAGCCAGGGAGAGAACCCAGGAGTCCTGGCTCCCAGCCCCCTGCTCTAACCACTACACCCCACTCCTCTCCCTGGGCTGGGGGGGAGAACCCAGGTGTTCTGGTGCCTAGCTCCCCTCTGCTCTAACCACTACACCCCACTTCCCTCGCAGAGCCGGGGAGAGAACCCAGGAGCCAGGTCTGGTTGGGGGTAGGAGGCTGGGGGTGACCCCCCCACCCTGGGTACAGTCTGGACTGTTGAATTGCCCTGTGCCTTTAATTCTCCGCGGTGACTCTTACGCTGCTTTGCTAGAGAGCAGCCGCCTCTCGGGGCTCTGCTCACCCGCAGCCCTCGGGATGTGGAGTCGCCCCCAGCTGAGCTGCATGACTGCTGTGCCAGCCACGCATGACATACACACAGGCCGACACCCGTCAATTCCCCAGCCCTGGCCTTGCACCCCAGACATGTGCGTCCTGCACTGCACCCATAAACAGTGCACGAATATGCACCAGGGACACGAATATGCACCAGGGGTGTGAATACGCACCAGCCTTTGTTAACCTGAGGAGAGATTTCCCGAGCGCTTCAGCAAGGATAACATACAAGAATAACACGTTTGGTACCTAGAGGAAGATCGGTGATTTTCAGTGTTTAAGGCATGAAAGTCAGAATCGGTTACAAAAGAAATAAAAGAGAAAACCGTGAGTTCATTCCTAAACGTTACCCGGCTAGATACGATTAAGAAGCAAACCGATTTCTCTCCCCCGAAAGCCTGCTGCAGCCCATGTGCAAAGCTTTCCAGTTAGACCAGGGGTCGGCAACCTTTCAGAAGTGCTGTGCCGAATCTTCAGTTATTCACTCTACTTTAAGGTTTCGCGTGCCAGTCATACGTTTTAACGTTTTTAGAAGGTCTCTTTGTATAAGTCTATAATATATAACTAAACCATTGTTGTTTGTCAAGTAACTAATTTTAAATGAAGCTGCTTAAATATTTTTAAAACCTTAAATTAAAATGCAGATCCCCCCTGACCGGTGGCCAGGACCTGGGCAGTGTGAGTGCCCCTGAAAATCAGCTCGCATGCAGCCTTCGGCACCCGTGCCATAGGTCACCTACCCCTGAGTTAGACCCACTCCCCTCAGTTCAATGTCCTTCCGGTATTCATTGACGTTATGAGCAGAGTGATGTAAGGTGAAGAGGGAAGGTCATTTTGTGTGTTGTGTGTTCTCCCTACTTACGCTCCAACCCCCTGTGCTGGAAAAGTCCTTGCTGGGTCATGGGGTTAGGCACTGGCCTGGCATATGGGCTGTGCAATTGGTCCTTTATATGAATGGTACGTTCTTTTGTTTATACATTCCCCGCCTTCTGCGGAATGTCTGAATAAACAGGTAATGGCTCCAACAAGCCAGTGTGCCTTTGTCCCTGAGAAACTGGCTTGTGGGTATCACCCAGCATTACAACACATTTCAGTAATAATAATCATACCATAAAATCTTATAACTCCATGTACAATGTTGGTACACACATCGTCACGGGACAATAATGTTCAGCAGATTATGAATTTTCAAATGATGCCTCTCAAGGCATGCTTTGTATGAAATGTAACATAGCCCTATGCAAGTAGTGAACATGGGGTACAGGGTGTCACAGTGGGTGTCTGCTTTTTGTGGGGCTGGTCTCCTGGCAGTTACTCCGTCCCACCTACTCCCCACATTATCTCCTAGGGTTGGGAGCTGGGGAGGGATAAACCAATGGGAGGGGCTGTAGTGAAGTTGGCCCCGCCTCTTGTGCTGTAGCACCGCCCCCCATTGCAGATGTTCTCCTCCCTCAAATCCCAGTTTGCTGTGCTGGCTGGGGGATACTCTTGAAAGGGAAATGTCCTTTTAAATCTTCCTCTATGTGTGTGTGTAGGACAATGTATTTTATCGCTGGTGCGGGGGATGGTGGGGGGAGTTTCCTTTGCCATAAGGTAATTCCTCTCCCCCCACCATGGAGTTGAGGGCCTGTGATACAGGGTAAGAGCCTCCTAACTTGTCCCAGCTTTCTCCCTGCCCTAGATAATCGCCTACCAGCCCTACGGGAAGTCGGTGGATTGGTGGTCCTTCGGCGTGTTGCTCTATGAGATGCTAGCGGGGCAGGTAACTGGGGGGGGGGGACGCGGGGGCTGGGTGCATAGATCCTGTGGGGGATGGGGGGTGAATCCTGGTGCTAGTACCCCACGGAGGGGGCTGGGGGGGCAGTCTGGCCTCAGTGCCCTGGGGCGGGTGGAGGGGGGCAGGTTCCGCTGGGACTGGCTCTGTCCCCCTCTGCTCTTCCTCCAGCCCCCTTTTGACGGGGAGGATGAGGACGAGCTATTCCAGGCAATCATGGAGCACACGGTGTCCTACCCGAAGTCACTGTCCCGCGAGGCCGTCTCCATCTGCAAAGGGGTGAGTGACCCCTGGAGGGGTGCCATCCTGGCCTTTGACCCCCCCCAGTTTCTGGGGGAGAGGCAGGCTGGGGTGAAGCCGTGGCAGGGGTGAGTTGGGGTGAGGGGAGGGTGCCCGCCCTCGAGGGGCTGGGAGGGCCGGATCAGCTGGTCCGGAGGTTCTGTGATGCTGATGTCACTGTCTCCCCCCCCACCCAGTTCCTCACCAAGCACCCCCTGAAACGCCTGGGCTCGGGGCCGGCCGGGGAGCAGGACATCCGGGAGCACGGCTTTTTCCGCTGGTTGGACTGGGAGAGCCTGGAGCGCCTGGAAATCCCTCCTCCCTTCACCCCCCGCCCAGTGAGTGATCCCCCTCCATGCTGCTCCCCAAACCCTCTCCTGGAGAGTGACCCCCTCATCTCACTCCTTGTACCCCCACCTGGAGAATGACCCCCCCTATCCTGCTCCCCAAACCCTCTCCTGGAGACTGACCCTCCCATCATGCTCCCTTCACCCTCTGCCTGGTGAGTGACTCTCCCAGCCCACTGCAGGTTCCCCCTTCCTGGAGAGTGATCCCCCACCTCGCTCCTTGTACCCCGGCCTGGAGAGTGTTTCCCCCCATCCCGCTCCATGTACCCCCCCATCCTGCTGCCCTTCACCCCTTGTTGGTGGGTGACCACCCCATCCCAGCCTTCTTCACACCTCCAATGAACCCCCACCCCCACCTGTCCGCCCCCTGTAACCCCCCACAGAGCAGGTGTGGGGCCCTATGGGGAATCAGGGGTCCCAATAGAGCCTGTGATTAGGGGGACCCCGTGGGAGAAGCTCTGCCCAACCCCCATGTGACCGCAGGGAGGGGGTGCTGTGGGGGGGGAAGCAGGGGGTCACTAGAGTCTGAGCCAGCAGCAGTGGGGCTGGCGTATGGGGTGGGGGGACAGTGAAGGGGTGGGGGCCGAGGGAAGTAACCCAGCTCTTCTTTCTCTCTCCCCCTCACCCCGTCATCTATCTTGCTGTCTGTCCGTCCCTGGCTGGATCTGTCTCGCTGCGCGTCTGGGTCTCTCCCTCGTGGTCTCTGTCCGTGTCCGTCTGCCCCCTCGGGTCGTCTCCGTCTGTCCGTCCCAGTGCGGGAGGAGCGGCGAGAACTTCGACAAGTTTTTCACGCGGGCGGTGCCGGCGCTGACCCCCCCGGACCAGCTGGTCATGGCGGGGCTGGACCAGAGCGAATTCCAGGGCTTCACCTATATCAACCCCGACTTCGTGCACCTCTCGCTGCGCCCCCCCACCTCCCCCATCTCCATGGTCTGACCCGCCAGCTCCCCCATGGCTTAACCTGTCTGTAACCTGAGCACTCCCGCCCCTCCGCGATCTACCCTGTACGTGGTCTGACCCCACCGCCCCCGGCTTGTGTGCACAGAAATGCAGCCTCCTCTGGGGTGGGGGGTGGATACATGGGGACACCTCGCCTGGCCCATTTCGTGGCTATGCAGCAAAACTGTAAAATAAGTTTGAGACAGGAAGTGAAAGAGAATCTCACACCTAAACACAGCTGTGAGCCACCAGATTTCAGGAGGCCCTAACTGCCAGGGGAGAGCGCCCCCTACTGCCCCCGGCTGCTCCCTGCAGCCCAGTGCCCCCTAGTAGCGCCCTGGGGCATCAGGGCCAGCCCTGCCTGCCATGGGCCAGCGCCCCCTTCTGGCCCCCCTGCACTAAATAGCTTTGAACGTGTACATAACTGGGGGGGGAGCTTGAAGGTCAGGGGGGACAATTGCTGCTTTCTCAGTCTTTCCTTAACATGCCCCTCCGCTAAGATATTGACCCCCTTCTCTGGTGCATGGAGTACATATAGCTACACATCTGTATTTACAGCTGTAACGCACAGGCCAATCCACCGCAGCTTTCCCCATCTGTGCCCCCCAACAGGCTGGGGCTGGGGCCCAGGGGTCAGCATTTCAGACAAGCCCCAGGTTGGAGGAGATACCCTCCCCCACCCTTCGCAGCCTCAGGCTTGGTGTGGGGCAAAGGCTCACCTGGAGGAGGTGAAGAAGGCGGCGAGGGAGCCAGGACTCCTGGGTTCTCTCCCCAACTCCGGGAGGGGAGTGGGGGCTAGTGGTTAGAGCTGTAGGGTGTGGGCTGTTAATCAGAGCCCCCTGCTCTAACCACTAGCCCCCACTCCCCTCCCAGAGCTAGAGGGAGAACCCAGGCATCCAGGGTCCCAGCCCTTCCTGCAGGATCAGAGGGTGCCAAGTGAGGGGAGCTGTTGTCCTGAGATGAGCCCACTTGTATCCCCTTGGGGGAGGGTCTGTTCTTGGTCCCTGCCCCCCCTTACCTCGTTCAGTCCAGCCCTGGTCTGAGTCTTCCACCCCCTAGTCCAAAAGTGCCCCCCCCACACTCTGAGCACCCCGCTCTGTGTCAGGATGTAAAGAGCCCGGCTGAGCTCCCAGTTCAATATAAAAGGTCTTTATCCAACCAGCAGCGCCTCTGGCTCCTTTCTGACGTGTCCTGCTGGGAGGGGAGCGGGGTGCAGTGGTTAGAGGGGGGGCTGGGATCCAGGACTCCTGTGTTCTGTCCCTGGCTCTGCGAGGGGTGTGTGGTCCAGTGGTTGTGGGTATGTGAGAGAGAGCGTGAGCGTGCCAGGACTCCTGGGTTCTCTCCCCAGCTTGGGGTGGGGCGTGGGGTCCAGTGCTTGGGGGGTGTGAGAGAGAGCCAGGACTCCTGGGTTTTGGGGTGACTGCCTGGCCTAGGGGCGGCTGGGGCTGTCCCTCTCCATATCTTGCTTGCTGCTCCTGGCCCCACATCCTTGGGCTCCCCATCCCGGCAGCCCCCTCCAGCCTCTGCTCTGAGCCCTACCCCCTGGACATCCCTTGCAGCCCAGGGCTCATGCCCCTTGCAATGCCCCCGCCAAACCCCCCCCCCCATTCTGTCCAGCCCAGTGAACCTTGTTCTGTGGCTGGTGGGCAGGGGAGGGGCTGTTCTCTTTGGACACCCCCCCACCCCAGTCCAGACAAAGGGAGGATCTGGACTCCTGTGGCCCGTTTCCCCCTCCCCTCCAGCTCTCAGGGGACTGGCAGTTGCCTGCAAGGTAGGAATCAAGGAGAAGATTAAAAGATTTGTGGCTTAGAAATGAAATTTGGGTGTATAAGGGGGAGGGGACAGGAATACAGGGCAGGGATTTAAAGGGGCCTCCAGACAGGGATAGTAATGGGGCCCGGGGCCTGTCCCCTCTAGGGGGCACTGGCTCCCATCCAGCCCCAGGGCAGGGACTGGCTGGCTCAGGGGGGCAGGGAATGGGGCCTGGGGCCTGTCCCCTCTAGGGGGCACTGGCTCCCATCCAGCCCCAGGGCAGGGACTGGCTGGCTCAGGGGGTGGGGAAATGGGGCCTTTCCCTCCTCTCATTCTGTGGCTCACGCGTGTAACGAGTTTGCTGGTTCTCGGGCTGGTGGCCAGGCAGGTTCTTTGCAGAGCCTCATCCCCGCCTTCCAATCTGGGCCACATCCCCCTCCCCCGAGCAGAGAGGCCAAGGGCTGGAGGGGCCGCAAAGACCTGGCCTTCCCCCTGCCACACTGGGGCAGGGAGCGGGAGGATGCTATGAGGGAGGAGATTGGGGGGCAATGTTTCTGGGGGGGAGCTATAAGAGGCAGTGGGGGGCTTTCTGAGTTATGGGGGAATGGTAGGGGAGGCCTCGAGCTCCCCCACCGACCCTGTTCCACGCCAGCCACTCGATGGGACCGTGCAGTGCCGGGTAGGGAGGGGGCGGGGGGTACCAGGCCTGGAAACAGACACCGGCAGACAGAAAGAACCGAGCGTTCAGCATTTCGGAGCCTGCAGTGCTGAGCTCGGGGAAATCCGACTCCGACCTTGGGCCCAGGGCTGGGACAGCAGGGGCTGCGGGTCGGGAGGGAGCCCAGGACTGTTGGTCGGGAGTGAGGGGCACCGGCAGAGCTGGGGTGGGGGGGTCAGGACTGGGCTGGCAGGGGGCTGCATGTCGGGAATGAGGGGCACCGGCAGAGCAGGGGTGGGGGGGTCAGGACTGGGCTGGCAGGGGGCTGCATGTCGGGAATGAGGGGCACCGGCAGAGCTGGGGTGGGGGGGGTCAGGACTGGGCTGGCAGGGGGCTGCATGTCGGGAGTGAGGGGCACCGGCAGAGCTGGGGTGCGGGGGTCAGGACTGGGCTGGCAGGGGGCTGCATGTCGGGAGTGAGGGGCACCGGCAGAGCTGGGGTAGGGGGGTCAGGACTGGGCTGGCTGGCTGGATTTCTGTGATGGAAATTAGCAGTTTCTTCATTCCTCTTTCGTCCTGGTGACTCCATTAGTTTCAGGGTCTGCGGCTCAGGCTTCCCATCCTGGGGCGGGCGGCGCCCGGCCCGACGGGCCCGATCTCGGTGACTCTGGGTCTGGGCAGCGCCCGGCCCGACGGGGCCCCGATCCCGGTGACTCTGGGTCTGGGCAGCGCCCGGCCCGACGGGCCCGATCTCGGTGACTCTCGGTGACTCTGGGTCTGGGCGGCGCCCGGCCCGACGGGCCCCGATCTCGGTGACTCTGGGTCTGGGCAGCGCCCGGCCCGACGGGGCCCCGATCCCGGTGACTCTGGGTCTGGGCAGAGTTTGATCGCGTCCAGAACACTTCTGTGCTCCCCCAGTAGTGGCTGTAATTCTCAGGCGCCACAGGAGAGCAGCCGTGAGGTTACTAATGATCGAGGAATGGGCTGTGGGGCCTTTCCCCTGCGGGGGCATTGACACCGGTGCAGCCCCAGGGCAGGGACTGGCTGGCTCAGGGGGGCGGGGAATGGGGCACGGGGCCTTTCCCCTGTAGGGGGCGCCTGTTCCGCCCTCTCCCAGGTGCGTCATTCATTGATCGACTCCTCTCGGGTGCTGCAGGGGAGGACGGGGCTACGGGGGGGGGGGATCCCGACAGGTGCATTCACAGGAAATCCAAGGGAAAACATCTTTCTGTGTCGCAGACTGGGGGAGAGAACCCAGGACTCCTGCCCCCCCCAACCATTAGACCTCACTCCCCTCCCAGAGCCCGGGACAGAAGAACCCAGGAGTCCAGCCCCACCCCCCAACCACTAGACCCCACTCCCTTCCCAGAGGCGGGACAGAACCCAGGAGTCCTGCCTCCCCTCTAACCACTAAACCCCACTCCCTTCCCAGAGCCGGGACAGAACCCAGGAGTCCTGCCCCCACCAACCACTACACGCCACTCGCCTTCCAGAGCCCGGGACAGAACCCAGGACTCCTGCCCCCCCCAACCATTAGACCTCACTCCCCTCCCAGAGCCCGGGACAGAAGAACCCAGGAGTCCAGCCCCACCCCTCAACCACTAGACCCCACTCCCTTCCCAGAGCCCGGGACAGAACACAGCAGTCCTGCCCCCACCCCCACCCCGTAACCACTAGACCCCACTCCCCTCCCAGAGCCTGGGACAGAACCCAGGAGTCCTGGCTCCCAGCCCCCCTCCCTCTTTTAAAAATCTTCCTACTGTCCAGGAAGGTGAATTTCCTCGATGTCTGTGGGTGGGGGGGGGGGTGACTGAGAAAGAAGGAAAAGCGAAGCGGCCCCTGAAAGAGGCCCCAGGAGCCGAGCCCCAAAGCCCTGAAGCCCAAAGGGCTGGGAAAGGAAGGGAGGAAGTGTCCGGGAGCCAGACAAAGCAGTGCCCGAGTGGGGAAGAAAGAGCGGATGGGGGGGGGGGGGGCGGTAGAAAAAGGAAGGAAGGAGAAGGAAGGAGAAAGGAAGAAAGAAAGAGGAAGGACGGGAGTGAAGGAAGAAAGAAGCAAAGGGCTGGGGGGCTGCGGGAGGGATTGGGGGAAGGGGCTGTGGGGGAGGGGCTAGAGGAGGGGCTGTGGAAGAGGGGTTGGGGTGGGGGGAAGGGGCTGTGGGGGAGGGGCTGGGGGTTGGGAAGGGACTGTGGGGGAGGGGTTGGGGTGGGGGGTGGGTTGGGGGGAACGGGCTGTGGGGGAGGGGCTGGGGGTTGGGAAGGGACTGTGGGGGTGGGGGAAGGGGTGGGGAGTGGGTTGGGGGTAAGGGGCTGTGAGGGAGGGGCTGGGGGTTGGGAAGGGACTGTGGGGGTGGGGGAAGGGGTGGGGAGTGGGTTGGGGGTAAGGGGCTGTGGGGGAGGGGCTGGGGGTTGGGAAGGGACTGTGAGGGAGGGGTTGGGGTGGGGCTCGAGCATGGGAGCGGGGAAGGGGGGTGGCCGGGTCTGTCCCTTTAAGCGCGGGGCCCGTGACATCACGGTGTCCGCGGCACGGGGGGGCACGGGGGAAGCTCCCGTGGATTTTCCAGCAGCGAGAGCGGAGCCGTTTTCCGGAGCGTCCGGTCCGGTCCAGCCCCGCGATCCGACCGGAGCCAGCCCCCTCCCCCCTCCCTGCACCCCCGTCCGCCAGCGCAGCCTGTTTTCGCTCCCTTCTCCCCCCCCCCAGCATCCCCCCGCCGGGCCCCTGTTCCCTCCCCCCCCAGCATCCCCCCGCCGGGCCCCTGTTCCCTCCCCCCACCCGCATCCTCCCTCCGGGCTCCTGTCCCCTTCCCCCCCACCCAGCATCCCCCCGCCGGGCCCCTGTTCCCATCCCCCCTCCGGATCCCTGTTCCCTCCCCTCCCTCCGCATCCTCCCTCCAGGCTCCTGTCCCCTTCGCCCCCACCCAGCATCCCCACGCCGGGCCCCTGTTCCCATCCCCCCCGCCGGGCCCCTGTTCCCTCCCCCCACCCGCATCCTCCCTCCGGGCTCCTGTCCCCTTCCCCCCCACCCAGCATCCCCACGCCGGGCCCCTGTTCCCATCCCCCCCCCGCGCAGCTCCTGTCCCCTTCCTTCTCCCCCACCGCCGCATCCTCCCGCCGGACCCCGGTCCTCTCCCCCTCTAGCATCCCTCCCCGGGCCCCTGTCCTCTTCTCCCCCCCCCCCCACGCCTGGCACCTGTCTTCTTCCCGCCCCCCACCGCATCCCCCCGCCGGGCCCCTCCCCCCTCCACTGCTGCATCCCTCCGCCGGGCTCCTGTCTCCTTCCCTCTCCCCCCCCCTCCGCATCCCTCCGCCGGGCTCCTGTCTCCTTCCCTCTCCCCCGCCGCATCCCTCCGCCGGGCTCCTGTCTCCTTCCCTCTCCCCCCCCACCGCCGCATCCCTCCGCCTGTCCCTGTTCTCTCTCCTCCCCCCCGCCGCATCCCTCCGCCGGGCTCCTGTCTCCCCGCCCCCCGCCGCATCCCTCCGCCGGGTTCCTGTCTCTCCCCCACCCACCGCCGGGCCCTGTTCCCTCTCCCCCCGCCGCATCCCTCTGCCGGACTCTTGTCTCCCCCCCCCCCGCCCCGCCGCATCCCTCCGCCCGGGTCTTCGGCTCCTTCCCCCGCTGCGCCCGGCTCCCGCCTGCAGCTGCTGCGGCTCCCGGGGGAGACCCGCCCCCCCCCCCGCCCATGGCTCTTCGGGGCCCGGGAAGCCGCTGCCGGGGGGTCTGAGGCCGGCGCAGGAGCGGAGCGGCGGGGGCAGAGCATGTGGGGGCCGCCGGCCGGCCAGCGCCCCCGGGAGTGAGCGCCAGGTGAGCGCCGGGGGTGCGGGCTGGATGTGCACTGGGTGTGTACATCGTGTGTGTGTGTGTAGAGTGTGTACAGTGTGTGTGTGTGTGTGTGTGTAGAGTGTGTGTGTACATCGTGTGTGTGTTCTGTGTGTGTGTGTACACTGGGTGTTCGTGTACAGTGTGTGTACAGTGTGTGTGTATGTTCTCTGTGTGTGTGTACACTGGGTGTGTTTGTACATCGTGTGTGTGTGAGCGTGTACACTGGGTGTGCATGTGTGTGGGTACATCGTGTGTGTGTACATGGTGTGTGTGGGTACACTGTGTGTGTGTGTGTGTGTGTGTGTGCATGGTGTGGGTGTGTGTACATTGGGTGTACATGTGTGTGGGTACACTGTGTGTGTGTACATCGTGTGTGTACACTGTGTGTGTAGGGTACACTGTGTACATCATGTGTGTGTGTGTGTGGTACACTGTGTGTGTGTGCAGGGTACACTGGGTGTGTGCACCATATATGGGGTACACCCTGTGTGTGTGTACATAGTGTGTGTGTGTGTGCACACCGTGTGTGGGGGGGTACACCATGGGTGTATGTGTTTGTACATTGTGTGTGTGTGTATGTACACCCTGTGTGTGTATGTACATTGTGTATGTGTGTGTTTGTGTGAGTACACTGTGTGTAGACTATGTGGGTGTGTGTATGTATAACAAGTGTATGTGAGGGGGACACACCAGGAGGGGGTGGTGATTTATGTACACAGTGTGTGTGTGTGTGTGTGCATGAGAGAGAGAGAGAGAGAGACAGTGTGTGTGTGTGAGAGAGGGGATACACTGGGAGGGGTGTACTTACACTGTGTGTGTATGAGAGTCTGTGTGTGTACGTACACCTGGTGTGAATGTCAGTGAGAAACTGTGTGTGTGTGTGTATGTACATACGTACATGGGAGTGTGTGTGTGTGTGTGTGTGTGAGGGAGAAAGAGTGGTGCTGCCCCCTGGTGTGTGTATGTGTGTGTGTGTGTGTGTGTGTGTGTGTCCTGCTGTACTTTCCTCTGGAGTTCTGTCCGCAGAGCTGACTGGTGACTTTTAGCCTCAGTTGTCTCATTTTCCCAACCCATTTTCCAGTGCAAGCATGGAGGGAGGGTGTCTCTGTGTGGCAGTGAGTGTTGTGCTAGTGTATGTGATATTCATTAGTGTCCCTGTGTGTATGCACATGCCTTATTTGGAGACGTTGTGTACAGTATATTGTGGTGCGTGTGTGTTCATGCGAGGAGTTGTGCTAGAGTATGTGCCCCTGTAGATGTGTGAGAATTGTTGCTGCTGCTGTGAACAGTAAATTGTGTGTGTGTGTGTGTGTGTGTCCCTGCTGCCCCCCTGCTGGAGGGGATGAGCCCTGCTCTGTGTGTGTGTGCACCCAGGTGTGCATGCAGCCCGTGGAGATGTTGTGTAGAGTGCATTGTGAAGTTTTGCATGTGTGTCTTTGTGCATGTGTGTGTATGCGTGTGTGGATGTGCACACACATTTTGCTTGGTTGTTCCAGTAGGTGGCCAGTTGTGTGTGCGATTTTGCTGAGTGCCAATTTGTGAGAGTTTCTGAGCACTGGCAGTGTTGTCTGTGTGATTTCCTTAGTGTCTCTCTGTGCATGTTTTGTGTGTGTGTGTGTGTGGTGTTGATGTGCACTGCTGTGTGCATTGTGCTAGTGTAGTTAGTGTGTGCTACTGGCTGGTGTGTGTGTGTTGCACTGGTGTCAGTTGTTACTCAGTGTGTGCTATGTGCTTCTGAGTAATGTGTGTTTGTGCATTGAGCTAGTGTCTGTGTTGTGTGTACTGGTGACTGTTTTGCGGTGGGTGGGTGTGGGCCTAGCGCAGGGGTTCTCAACCTGGGGGTTGGGACCCTTCAGGGGTTGTGAGGTTATTACGTGAGGGGTTGTGAGCTGTCAGCCTCCACCCCAAACCCCACTTTGCCTCCAGCATTTATAATGGTGTTAAATATATAAAAAAGTGTTTTTAATTTATGAGGGGGGGTTGCACTCGGAGTCTTGCTGTGTGAAAGGGGTCACCAGTACAAAAGTTTGAGAACCACTGGCCTAGTGTGTCTTTAGGTGTGATGTCTTAGGATATGTTGTGTTTGTGTTAGTTGTGTTGGGTGATGTTTGGCTGCTTGCTACACAGTTGGTGTGTTTCTGAGACCAGTCACTACACAGTGGTGGGGTGGGGGAGCCCGTACAGTGCTAGACAGGGGTAGGTAGAGTGTCTTAGGAGTGCTGGCTTGTTATGGTAGGATCTGTCAGTCGCTGGGTCTGTCTCTGTTGGGTTGTTATTGTAGGGTCTTTCGGGAGTGCTGGCTTATTATGGTAGGGTCTGTCAGTCACTGGGTCTGTCTCTGTTGGGTTGTTATTGTAGGGTCTCTCGGGAGCGCTGGCTTGTTGCGGTGGGTCTCTGAGGCATGGGGGCTGTCCAGGCTGTTTGGTTATTGTAGGGTCTCTCAGGAGCTCTGGTTTGTTATGGTGGGGTTATATTAACAGATCCTGTGCACAGGGTTTAAACTCTCATAGAATATTTCCCAGAGGGGGACCCCCCCACAACATGCTCTGAAAACTCCAGGGGGCTGGAAAATATTTCCCAGAGCTCTGCTCTGGACAGCTCCTGCTGAATTATGCCCTGTCTGTACGTTGGTGATGCAGACCTTGGGGGGCAGCCCAACCCCTGGCAAGTGGGACCCTTCTCTGCCTGGACCAGTTGCTGGGGCCATGGGGCTCCCTCGCTGCTGTGCGACTGAACCCCATAGACCTGCCCCTACATCCAACTGTGTGTGTGCTCTACCCTCACCGGCAGGGCTGGCCCTACTGCCCCAGGGCAAAGCAGGGGGTACTGGGCTGCAGGGGGAGTGGCGCGGGGGCTCGACGGGGAGCGCTGGGCTGCGGAGAGCGGGGGCTCTGTGGGGGGCACTATGCTGCAGGGAGTGCAGTTTAAGGGGAGCCAGGACTCCTGGGTTCCATCCCGGGCTCTGGGAGGGGAGTGGGGTCTAGTGGTTAGAGCAGGGGTGCGGGGGTGGCTGGCAGTGGCTACTGAGCCTGTTTCTCTCTCCCTGCCCAGGTCCGCGTGCTGTGTGTGGTGCCCCCCGTCCCTTAGGATGAGTAACTGCAGCAGCCGCGCGCTGACGCTGCTTAGTAGCGTGTTCGGGGCCTGTGGGCTGCTGCTGGTGGGCATCGCGGTCAGCACCGACTACTGGCTTTACATGGAGGAGGGCATCGTGCTGCAGCAGAACCAGACCACCGAGATCAAGATGGCGCTGCACGCCGGGCTCTGGAGAGTCTGCTTCTTCGCCGGTATGAGGCCTGTGTTGCGAGCTTCCCCAAGCAGTGCCCCCAGCTGTGTGTGTGGGAGACTCGCTGGTGTTGCGAGCTTCCCCCGGCAGTGCCCCCAGCCAGGAACTCTTTGCATCCTCATAGCACTGCCCTGGCTTGGGACTTCTTGGTGCTGCGAGTTTCCCCAGAGCAGTGCCCTGACTGAAGCGTTGCCAGGTAACACCATCTCTTGCCCCCTGCAGGCCGGGAGAAGGGCCGGTGTGTGGCATCAGAGTATTTCCTGGAACCCGAGATAAACCTGGTGACGGAAAACACGGAGAACATCTTGAGTAAGTGAGAGGGGCCCTCCCGTCCCGGGGGCTTCAAGACAGAGCGCACGAGCAAGAGGGTGTGCATGGGGAGAAAACGTGTCAGCTCCCACATGCAGTGGAGTGGAGATGGCAGCCGTGTCGCAGGCATGTCCCAGGACTCTGTGTTCAGCTCCGAGCAAGATAGTATGTGGCATGAAGCCCAGCCTCCTGGCAGCCTGGTCCTCCATGGGGTTGGGAGCTGTTAGGGGCGGGACCTAGGGGGGTAGAGCTGGAGTTTGTAGGGGACAGGAGGAGATGGGGGGAGGAGATGTGCTCATGGGTGAGTGGGGTACATGGGGGATGGGAGGTGAGGAGAGTGTTGGGGGGCCTGAGAGAGGGTGGTCTCTATCCTGTGGGGTGGGGGACAGGGGTGGAGGTGCTTTGACTGTCTGGTGTCCCCCCCCCCAGAGACAGTTCGCACGGCCACCCCCTTCCCCATGGTCAGCCTCTTCCTTGTCTTCACGGCCTTCGTCATCAGCAACATCGGCCACATCCGGCCACAGAGAACCATCCTGGCCTTCGTCTCCGGCATCTTCTTCATCCTCTCTGGTGAGGGGCCTGGGAGCGGAGTGTGGGGCTCGGTAGGGGGAGCTGTCCCCCAGCAGTCAGGGCTGGCCCCAATGCCCCAGTGTGGCACTAGGGGGGCTGTCCTGCAGGGAGTGAGGGGGCTCAGGAGGGGACACTCTCCCCGGCAGTCAGGGCTGGCCCCAATGCCCCATTGTGGCACTGGGGGGGGCTGTCCTTCAGGGAGCGGAGTCTCAGTAGGGGACACTCTCTCCTGGGAGTCAGGGCTGGCCCCAATGCCCCATTGCAGCACTGGGGGGGGCTGTCCTTCAGGGAGCGGGGGCTCAGTAGGGGGCGCTCTCCCCTAGCAGTCAGCGCCCCCCCAAATCCTGCTTGAGGTTGTGGTTGGATGTGAGATTCTCTTTCAACTCCCATCCCAAACTTTTGTGTGGTGCAGCCATTGAATAGTGCCAGGAGCAGGGGTCTCTGTGTAAACACCCCCAGTGCCCTACTTCGGAAACGGCTGCATTTCAGGGCTGGGCGAGGGATCCCCATATAAACAGTCCCCATGTCCCACCCCAGAGGTGGCTGCATCTCAGCACCCGGTGTGAAATTCTGGTATAAAGAGGCCCCGCGCCCCACTGGAGAAAGACACTGGAACAAATTTGAAAGAACCAGTTTGCTGTGCACCTGGAGGATAGCGGAGTTACAAGGAACAGCCAGCTTGGCTTTTTCAAGAACAAATCACGCCAAGCCAACCTCATTTCCTGCTTTGACAGGATTACTGGCCAAATGGACGGGGGGAAGCAGTAAACGTGAGAGATCTTGATTTTAGCAAGGCCCACGTGACGTTCTCATTAGCAGACTGGGGAAATGCAGCACTTTCTAGATGAATTTACTATAGGGCAGATGCACCGTTAGTTGGAAGACGGTACTCTAAGCGTCGTTACCACTCATAGCTGGGAGGTGGATCTAGTGAGGCCTGCAGGGGTCAGCCGTGGGTCTGGTACTATTCACTCTTTTAACTAACGACTCGGATTATGGAGTGGAGAGTGGCATTGGCAGATGCCCCCAAGCCGGGAGAGGGTGTGAGCCCTTGGGAGGATGGGATTAGCGTTCACAACGACCCTGCTGAATTGCAGACGTGGGCTGAAATGGACTAGCTGCAGAGCCGGTGCAAGGATGTTTCGCGCCCTAGGCGAAACATCCACCTTGCGCCCTCCCCCGTTCCTGAGCCCCCGCCTTGAGGCAACCCCTGCGGCAGCTCCCCCCCTCCGCCCGAGTACCCCCCTGCGGCAGTCCCCACCCCCACCGCCTTGAGGCACCCCCCCATGCCCCAGCTGACCCCTGCTCCACCTCCACCCCAAGCACGCCATCGCTGCTTCACTTCTCCCGCCTCCCAGGCTTGCGGTGCCAATTAGCTTAGGCGCTACAAGCCTGGGAGGCGGGAGAAGTGAAGCGGCCATGGCGTGCTCGGGGTGGAGACGGAGCAGGGGTGAGCTGGGGCGGGGAGTTCCCCTGCGTGCCGCCCGCCCCCCCTTACTTGCTGCAGGCAGCCCTCCCCGCGCTCCCCTGACCCAGCTCCCTCTGCCTAAATGCCGGTGGTGACTGGGGCGGCCGAAGAGCCGGCCGCTGCGGTCGCTGCCGAAGAAAATGCCGCCCCCCAAATCCTAGGTCGCCTAAATGGTTGCACCGGCCCTGGTGAGCCCTTGGGAGGATGGGATTAGTGTTCAAAACCACCCAGCCGAATTGCAGACGTGGTCTGAAATGGACCAGATGAAAGTCAATCCAAACAAGGGCGAAGTCCATCACTTGGGAAGGAAAAATCCAGTGCATGGCTACAAAAGGTGAGCTAGCTGGCTAGGGGGGCAGACGGCTGGAAAAGGGCAGGGGGTTAAAATGGGTCATGAACCGAATACGAGGCACCGATGCAGTTGCCAAAAAAAGCAACTGTCCTTCTGGGGCGGGGCAACAGGAGTGTCAGACGTAAGACGCGGGAGGTGATCGTCCCGCTCTGCTCGTCGCTGGTGGAGAGCTCGGCTGCGTCCAGTTCTGGGCACTGCCCTTTGGGACAGAGGCACAGATTGGACAGAGGAGAGCCAGAAACCCCGGGCAAAAGGAAGTTTTAAAAAACTGGCCATGTTTAGTCCAGAGAAAAGAAGCCCAAGGCGGGGACCCGAGACCAGTCTTCACATAAGAGCTGTTGTAAAGGGTTGTGATCAGTTATTTTCTGTGTCTGCTGGAGGTGGGACGAGAAGTAATCGGCTTAATCCGCAGCAAGGGAGATGTAGGTTAGATATTAGGAAAAATGTTCTAACTCTAAGGGGAGGAAAGCTCTGGAATCGGCTCCCAAGGGAGGTTGTGGGATTTCCCCTGTCAGTGGAGGTTTTAAAGAACAGGTTGGCCACACCCCAGACCCAGACCCAGGTTGGACCAGACCCCAGATTCAGGTCTAGGTTTACTTGGTCTAGCATCAGTCCAGATGCTCAAGGTCCCTTCCATCCTGACATTTTTATAGTCCTCATGTAAACAGACTCCAGCCCCACCCCAGAGGCTGTCGCATCTCAGCACGGGCCGAGGGGTCCCTGTATAAACAGCCCCTGCACCCCACCCCAGAGGCAGCTGCATCTCAGAGACGGACGGGGGGGTCCCTGTATAAACAGCCCCTGCACCCAGCCCCAGAGGGGCTGCTTCTCAGTGCTGGGAGAGGGGTCCCTGTATAAGCAGACCCCCACGCCCCACCCCAGAGGCGGTCGCATCTCAGCAAGGCATGGGGTCCCTGTCTGAACAGCCCTCAGAGGCAGCTGCATCTCAGCAGCTTTATCGTTGGACCTGTCTCTTGCAGGCCTGTCTCTCGTGGTGGGATTAGTTCTCTACATCTCCAGCATCAACGATGAGGTGATGAATCGGCCCAGTGGGTCGGAGCAGTATTTCCACTATCGCTACGGCTGGTCCTTCGCCTTCGCAGCCTCCTCCTTCCTCCTCAAAGAGGTTTGGACCTTGCCCCACACCCCATCCCAACCCCTCCTCCCTGGGGCCCTGGAGATTCCTGGCTGGCTCTGTGCTGCCCCCTGGGGTAGAACTTAGAACCCCCTTTCCCTGATTCTGCAGGCTGAACTAATGGAGAATCCCCCTCTGCTGGCACAGTATGGTGACTGTGACACACAGAGAGGGGCAGTTCTAATCTATCCAGCAGGGGGCAGTGGCGAGAGCTGTTGGGGGAGCCTAGAAAGTCTCTGACCTCAAATTACAAACGGGGGAATCCTTCAAATAGATGAGGTAGATGGGCTCAATTGGGAGGAGAGGGAGGTCTGGTGGTTAGAGCAAGAGGGCTGGGAGCCAGGACTCCTGGGTTCTATGCCCAGCTCTGGGAGGAGAGTGTGGACTAGTGGTTAGAGCAGGCAGGGGCTGGGAGTCAAGATGCCTGGGTTCTATCCCCAGCTTGGGCGGGGGAGTGGGATCTAGTGGATTGGGGGCAGGGGAGAGCCAGGACTCCTGGGTTCCATCCCCAGCTCTAGGAGGGGAGCAGGGTTCTGCTGTCCCATACCCTCCCCTTCCGCTCACTGTCTCCCATCTCCTGCAGGGCGCCGGCGTGATGTCCGTATACCTATTCACGAAGCGCTACGCGGAAGAGGAGATGTACCGTCCCCACCCGGCCTTCTACCGCCCACGCCTGAGCGACTGCTCCGACTACTCGGGCCAGTTCCTGCACCCGGAGGTGTGGCACCGCGGGCGCAGCCCCTCCGACATCTCCAGCGACGTCTCCATCCAGATGACCCAGAATTACCCCCCTGCTATCAAGTACCCCGAGCACATGCACATATCCACCTCGCCCTGCTAGGCCAGCCCCCCTGACCATCCCCCACCGGGGCCTGCCAGCCGCCCCCCACCCCAGAGACTGTGCGGAGTGGGGCCCACCTGTGGATCACAGACGGGGTGCTA
This sequence comes from Gopherus flavomarginatus, assembly GCF_025201925.1. Taxonomy (NCBI): domain Eukaryota; kingdom Metazoa; phylum Chordata; order Testudines; family Testudinidae; genus Gopherus; species Gopherus flavomarginatus. The sequence goes on along the minus strand of NC_066634.1, from coordinate 5,042,784 downwards.
CTGGACTGAAACCCCTCCTTGTCCCCCCTTTCTTGCTCCCTCTGCACCGTCCCTGGAGACCTCCTCAATTTGGCCATTTTGGCAGGATTTGTGACAGGAAGTCACCCCGTTGGCCATTTTGATAGCTATGGGAAGGTGGTGGGATTCCCAAGAGGAAGTCACCCTGTCAGCCATTTTGGTCACTGCAAGATTCCCAGCAGGAAGTCACCTTGTCGGCTATTTTGGTAGCCGTGGGAACTTGCCAATATTGCTGACAGGAAGTCACCTGTTGGCCATTTTGGCTGCCATGGGCAGGTGCCGGGATTCCCAACAGGAAGCCATCTGTCAGCCATTTTGTTTGTCATCGGGCCAGCCCCAGATACTTTTTTTGTCCCCACAGGGGCCAATTCCTAACAAGTGACCCCCTCCCTGCTCCAATCTCTTTCTCCCAGATCCTGACAAGAAGTGGCTCCTCTGCCATCTTTTTTGCCCCATAATGGCCAGCCTCGATTAGGAAACTGCCCATCTGCCATTCTGGTTATCATTGCACCAGCTCCCCTTGGTATAGATCCTGAGAAGAAATGTCTCCTAATGCCATTTTCCTCAGTTCCAGAATGGCCAACCCTGACAGGAAATCACTCGTCAACCATTTTCCTTGTTGCCATGCCAGTCCCTTCCCCTGCAGATCATGAGAGGAAATGGTTTCTCCGCCACCTTTGCTGCCCCACAATGGCCAACCCTGACAGGAAGTCACTCGTCAGCCATTTTCCGTGCTGCTGCACTGGTCCCTTCCCCCCGCCCGATCCTGAGAGGAAATGACTCCTCCGCCATCTCTGTTGTGAACCAGATGGGGAAACCACGTCAGCAAATGGGGACACGGAGAAGGGCCCAGGCCACTTTCTTCCCTCGAAAGCAACCTAACCCAGAGAGAGAAATATGGACACCAACGTCTGTCCGGCTAAAGCAACAGTGGCAGCTGGCTGCCAACACCTCGCCCTCAGAGACCCGCTCCCCGCTCGACCGCCGGATGGGGGCCCCGTCTCTTTGTCTTCCCTCCACCGAAGAACGCTCGAAAAAGCCCTTTTCTTAGCAAGCGTGGGCACGACCGCCCGTGCATGAGCAAGGCCCAGCAGCGGCCATTGTTAACCCAGCTTGAGGCCAGCTGCCCCCGTGCTCCGCTTTGCTCTTTCTTTCTATTTGCTGTCTTCTTCCGTTCTTTCTGTCTTGCCGTCTTTTTTCTTTTCCACTTTCCGGCTCTTTCCTTCTTCCTTTTGCTGCACTCTTTCCTTTGTTCCTTTTCTCTTTCGTTGCCATTTGCAAGTTTTTTTTGGTGCTTTCCTCTCTCTGCACTCTTTCATTCATTCCTTCTTTCGTTCATTTCTCTGCACTTCTTCTCTATTGATTTTCTTTCTATGCCCATTTACAGGTTCCTTTTTTCCCTCATTTTGTTTTCCTCTTCCTTTCTCTACCTTCTTTTGTTCTTTCTCTATTAGTTCCCTTCTCTTTTAGCCATCTTCGTGTGCTGGGGTGTATCTCAGGCTGCATTTCTTTTGCCACGGTGACTGTGATTGTGTCTGTGGAGGGGAAGGTGTCTCCATCCATGCAGAAATGAGGAAGGAGCAAATATAGCCAGAGGAGGAGAAAGATGCCAGTGGAGAGAAGGAGGAAAGGAAAATAGGGGAGAGGGAAATGAGAGAATGAAGGGAAGGAGAGAAGAGAAACGAGGCTGAGGGAGGTGATGGAGGAAAGAAGAGGGGTAGGTTATAGATACCTGGGCCCTCAGGGATGGATCAGTGCGGGGAGCTGGCATCACAGCTGGGTTTAGGCACCTCCTGCTGGCTGGGCCATGCCAGGACCCAGGACGCTTGCTGTGGACTTGGTTGGTACTGTTCGGTCCTTGTCCCGTGTTGGTAATTTTGTGGGCTCCTTTGAGAAGGTCATCTGTACCTGGCTCTGTGAGCTTCCCCATGGCAGTGACCCCAGCTGGGGAGGCTCTGGTGCTGCGAGCTTCCCCATGGCAGTGCCTCCCAGCCAGGGAGCTAAAGGAGAATCACCCTGCTCATCTCTTGTCATGATGTTGGGACTATAACATACAGAGAAGCTGTTCTTATGGCATCCAACAGAGGGTGGTATATGCTGGGTGGGACCCAGCTCTGGGAGGGGAGTGGGGGCTAGTGGTTAGAGCAGGGCGGGGACTGGGAGCCAGGACTCCTGGGTTCTGTCCCTCGCTCTGAGGGGGAGAGCGAGATTTAGTGGTTAGAGCAGGGGGCTTGGGAGCCAGGACACCTGGGTTCTACCTCCAGTTCTGTCAGGAGAGTGATGTCTATGGGATACATTGGAAGTGTATGTGTAGGGGGGAGTTTGCATGCCCTCAGGGAGTGGGAGACACCATCTTTTGCCCTGACCACTTAAAGGGCCAGAAATCTCCTTCTTCCTCCACCCTTATAAATCCCACCTCCTGCTCTTCAGTGCTCCCTGGGGACCAGGGGACCCCTCCGCACTTAGACCTGGCAAAGGGAGGTCAAGGAGGAAGGTCATGGCACCCACACCTTTGGAAGCCGATGGCAAAGAAAGAGTTAAAAATCTAGCCCCAGAAATGGCCCCTGAGCACAGGGCCTGGTGTGGGTGGGTGGGTGATGAAAGTTAACTTGCTACACCCACCCCTCCAATCACTGTGAATGGGGGGGGGGAAGACGGTGAGGAAAGGGTTAACCATATAGCTTTATCCCCCCCACCCCGCAGGAGTGCGGGTGGGGGGAGAATTGTAGGGTCAACTGTAGCATCTCCCACCCTGAAGCAATGGGGGATTGTGACAGTTCAGGGGAGCAGATAGTGGGGGGAGGAATTCCCCACAAGTGTGGTGACCCCTATTGGGCGGTGTGTTGGGGGAATCTGGCTGGCACCTGTGATTGGGGGGGGGGGAAATAGGTTCTTAGCCTGCGGGGTGGGATGGGGGTCGGGGAGGGGATGAGGGATGTGCATACTACACCAGTAACCAAGGAGGGACCCCTTTTTACTGTCATATATTCTCCCCCTCCCCCCTGCTGGGGGGCGGGGCCAACCCCCCCCCCATTTACTCTGTACCATATGTACATAGAACTGAGAGACTGCAATAAACTTTATTTCAAACACCTCCCGTGTCTGGCTGTTCCCCCATCCATCCATGCACCCCCCCCGATAGCTCCATCCATGTACCCCCCATCTCCCTTCCTCCATGCACCCCTCCCACATCTCCATTCATGCACCCCCATCTCCTTTCCCTCCTCCATGCACCCCCCAACATCTCCATCCATGCATACGCCCCCTACATCTCCCACCCTCCATCCATACCACCCCCGCATCTCCATCCATGCACCCCCTTCTCCCTCCATCCATAACCCCCCACATCTCCATCCATGCACCCCCCACATCTCCATCAATGCACCCTCATCTCCCACCCTCCATCCATACCATCCCTGCATCTCCCTCCATACCCCAGCATCTCCATCCATGCACCTCCCATCTCCCTCCCTCCATACTCTCCCACATCTCTATCCATGCACCCCCATCTCCCTCCATACTCCCTGCATCTCCATCCTTGCACCCCCTATCCCTCCCGTCATCCATACCCCCCCGAATCTCCATCCATGCACCCCCATCTCCCTCCATACCCCCCATGCATCTCCACCCATGCACGCCCCATCTCCCTCCCTCCCTCGATCCACCCCCAAAACCCACCCATCCATCCACTCCTATACCCCTCCCTCCTTCCATCCACCTCCCACACCCACTAGGCCAGCCTGCCTCCACGCTATCTGACAGCAGCAAGGAAACGAGGAGTCCAGCTCCCACCCAACACCTAGTCCTGCTGGAGACTAGAACTCCTGGGTTCAATCCCTGGCTGTGGGAGGGGAGTGGGGGTCTAGTGGTTAGAAGGGTGGAGGGAGGGAGCCAGGACTCCTAGGTTCTATCCCCAGCACTGGGAGGGAAGTGGGATCTAGTGGTTGGGGCTGGGGTGAGGGAGCCAGGACTCCTGGGTTCTAGCCCCAGCACTGGGAGGGAAGTGGGATCTAGTGGTTAGGGAGGGGGAGGTACGCAGGACTCCTGGCTGCCCCCGTCCCGGGCCCTGCCCCTCTCTCTCTGCCTGGCTGGAGGGCAGGGGAGGGGAACGAAGGCACTGGCAGGCTGGCAGCTGAAAGGGCGCCAGCGGGCGGAGGCTGGCGATGGCTCAGCAGCCTGGCTGCCAACCAGTGCAGCAGGGGTTAACGGTCGCCATGGTGACCTGCCAGGCTCTGGTACCTTGAGCTGCAGCACCAGCAGAGAGCCTGGCTATTGCTGGGGGGGGGAGAGGTGTGTGGGTATTTCCCCCCCCAACCCCACCTCCAGTGCTGGAGTATGCATGTGGGGGGCATCCTTTAAGTGGCCTCCCGCCCAGTAGTTGGCCCCAGGGTAGAAAACCTGATACTTTATGTGCCTCCCCCGCTCCCCACAATGCAGCCTTTACACCCAGGAGGCCAGGTTCCCACTGCAGAGGGGGTCTTGGGGTGTGTGTGTGTGTGAGTGACATACACAGTGTGGTAATTTCCTCCCCCCCCAGCAGGGGGCAGCACTGAGGGCTCCCCAGGTGTGGGTCAGCCCAGAGCTGCAGGGCTGCATCCCTGTGGTGGAGACGGGTCACCAGGCGAGATGGGCCCCCTTGGGCTGTGCCCCTTGGAGTCTCAAGAGGGCAAATCAGCGTAAAGGGATGGCGGGATTTGGGGTCCTGGGTTAGGGTGGGTGGGGGCTGGTGGGAAGGAGTTGGGGGGGCAGAAGGGTTGGGGGGAAGCAGAGGAAGATCTGGATGGTATGACAGAGGGGGAGTCACCCAGCTGTGGGGAAGAGGCTATACTGGGGGGAGGGGGCTGGGGAGCAGGATGGGGGGTATGGAAGATGGGGCATCACCTGGCTGTGGGGGTGAGGGTTACATTGGAGGGGTCCAGTATTTGCTGGAGAACGTGACACCAACAGCTCCTGTGGCTCGGCTTCTCCCTCCAGGTGTTAGTCTGTGCCCCCCACCGATGAGGAACACCCCATGCCCCAGCAACTGGGGGCAGGGGCAGCATGAAACATTCAAATTTGGCCCAGCTGAGTACCGGAGTGGCTCTGGGACCCTGTGCACTAGGCCCCAATGCCCAGAACTGAGTCCAGCCAACCCCGGGACCCCTTGGCACGTTCTGGGGCCTGGCCCATGGATTGAGAACCCCTGCTCGAGAGCACAGGCAAGATTTGTGGCATTGCTCTAGAATGGTGCTGAGTTCAAGGCGCTTGCTCCAGAATCCTGCAGTGTCACGTGGACTTACTCTAGAATGGCCCATTATTTGGCTCTGTCACTCCAGAACACCGTGGTATGGGGATCCCTCGCTCTAGAGCGCTGTAGCACTGGGATCCCTTGCTCCAGGGTGCTGCAATATGGGATCCCTTGTTATAGATTGCGGTGGCATTGAGATTGGGTGCTCTCAAGTGCTGCGTTATTGGGATCCCTTGTTCTAGAGCAGCGGTTCTCAAACTGTGGGTCGGGACCCCATTTTAATGGGGTCGCCAGATCTGGCATTAGACTTGCTGGGGCCTGGGGCTCAAGCCAGAGCCCCATAAAGCCCAAGGGTAGCAGGGCTCAGTTGGGCTCAGGCTTCGGTGCTCCCTCCTGGGGTGGTGTAGGAATTGTTGTTGTCAGAAGGGGATCGCGGTGCAATGCAGTTTGAGAGCCCCTGCTCTAGAGCCCCACAGGGACTGGGACGTCTTACTCTAGAACGCTGTTGTGTTGGGGTCTTGCACTCGAGAACATTGAGGATTGTGACCCTCATGCTCGAGAGTGACGTGGTCTGGTATCGCTCAGACTCACAGAACCATGGGGTCAGACAGAACTGCAAGGGTCAGCTCGTCTAACCCTCGGCCAAGATGCAGAATTTGTTGGGTCTAACCCAGGGGTAGGCAACCTATGACACTGGTGCCGAAGGCGGCACGCGAGCTGATTTTCAGTGGCACTCACTGCCCGGGTCCTGGCCACCGATTCGGGAGTTCTGCATTTTAATTTTAAATGAAGCTTCTTAAACATTTAAAAAATCTTATTTACTTTACATACAGCCATAGTTTAGTTATATATTATAGACTTATAGAAAGAGACCTTCTAAAAAGATTAAAATGTATTACCGGCACACGAAACCTTAAATCAGAGTGAATAACTGAAGACGCAGCACAGCACTTCTGAAAGGTTGCCGACCCTTGGTCTGAACCATCCCGGACAGGTGGCTCCCTTTGAAAACCTCCAATGAAGGAGCTTCCACGACCTCCCAAGGTGTCTGTTCCACTCTCCTTCTATTCTCACTGTTAAATTTGTCCTGAGATTTAATCTAAATCTGCTCTGCTGCAGTTTGAACCCACTGCCTCTTGTTCTGCCCTCTGGCGCAAGAGAGAGCAACTTTTCTCCACCTTTTCTATGGCGGCCTTTCAAGTATTTGAAGACCACTGTCATGTCCTGCCTTAATCTCCTCTTTTCCAAACTAAACATGCCCAGTTCCTTCAGCCTTTGCTCACGTGGCTGCATTCCCGCCCTTTGATTGTCTCTGTCGCTCACCTCTGGATCCTTTTTCCAGTTTCTCCACTTCCTTTCTATGGAGCGGTGACCAGAACTGGACACAGTGCTCCCTGCCTGCCTAGCGCCGAGCAGAGCAGTACTCTTACCGCCCAGGACTTGCACGCTGCACCTCTGTTAGTGCAGCCGAACATTGCATTTGCTTTTGTTTTGCACCGGCATCGCGTTGCCGACTCATGTTCAGGGTGTGATGATCCACCACAGCTCCCCGATCCGTCTCAGCAGTGCTGCTGCCAAGCCCGTTATCCCCCATTTTGGATGGGTGCATTTGGTTTTTCTTCCCTAAGTGTAGCCCCTTACATTTGTCTTTGTTGAGTTTTGTTTTGTTGTCTACTGACCAGTTCTCCAATGGATCAAGATCCCTCTGAATTTTAGCTCGATCTCCAAAACGTTGGCAACGCCCCCCTGCAGCTTTGTGTCATCTGCAGATTTGATCGATCTGCTCTCTATTCCCACAGCCAGGTCATTAATGAAGATGTTAAACAACACTGGACCCAGAACAGATCCCCGTTGAACCCCACTTGAGACCTCCCTCCAGTCTGACATCACTCCATTAACCGTCACTCTTTGTTTGCGGTTGTCTAAGCAAGTCTGTATCCGCTTAATGGTAGTTCTGTTGAGCCTGCATTTCTCCACCTGACGTAGCAGAATGTCATGTGGGACTGTGTCCAAAGCCTTGCTGAAGTCCAGGTGTATTATGTACACTGCATTCATAGATTCATAGACTCTAGGACTGGAAGGGACCTCGAGAAGTCATCGAGTCCAGTCCCCTGCCCTCATGGCAGGACCAAATACTGTCTAGACCATCCCTGATAGACATTTATCTAACCTATTCTTAAATATCTCCAGAGACGGAGATTCCACAACCTCCCTAGGCAATTTATTCCAGTGTTTAACTGCCCTGACAGTTAGGAACTTTTTCCTAATGTCCAACCTAAATCTCCCTTGCTGCAGTTTAAGCCCATTGCTTCTTGTTCTATCATTAGAGACTAAGGTGAACAAGTTTTCTCCCTCCTCCTGATGACACCCTTTTAGATACCTGAAAACTGCTATCATGTCCCCTCTCAGTCTTCTCTTTTCCAAACTAAATAAACCCAATTCTTTCAGCCTTCCTTCATAGGTCATGTTCTCAAGACCTTTAATTATTCTTGTTGCTCTTCTCTGGACCCTCTCCAGTTTCTCCACATCTTTCTTGAAATGCGGTGCCCAGAACTGGACACAATACTCCAGTTGAGGCCTGACCAGTGCAGAGTAAAGCGGAAGAATGACTTCTCGTGTCTTGTTTACAACACATCTGTTAATGCATCCCAGAATCACGTTTGCTTTTTTTGCGACAGTATCACACTGTTGACTCATATTTAGCTTGTGGTCCACTATGACCCCTAGATCTCTTTCTGCCGTACTCCTTCCTAGACAGACTCCCATCCACCAAAGCAGTTATCTCATCAAAGAAAGGAATCAAGCTGCTTTGGCATGATTTGTTCTTGGGAAATCTGGTGATCACCCCTTCATCCTCCCGGTATTTGCAAATGGAGTGTTTTTGCACAGGAATCTACATGTCTTGTGCTAATGTGTCACGGGGTTGGGATATATTGCTCTAGAGCAAAGTAACGTTGCTCTAGAGTGCCGGGGTATTGGGAATCTATTGTTCTAGAGTGCAGCAGGAGTGGATATCTTGCTGTAGCGTGCTGCAGTATTGGGGGAACTATTGTTCTAGAATCTAGAGCACCATGGTGTCTGGTGCTAGAGTGCCGCATCATTGGGATCTATTGTTCTAGAGTGCTCCCAGATTGGGTAGCTCACTCTAGAGGGCTGTGGGATTGTGATATGTTGCTCTAGAGCGAGGTGGTATTGTGATATCTTGCTCCAGAGTGCTGCGGTTTTGGGATCTATTTTTCTGGAGCGCCGTGGCATTAGGCTATATTGTTCTAGAGCATAGAGGTATTGGGACCTAATGTTCTAGAGCATAGTGGGATTGGGGTCCCATGCTTTAGAGTGCTGTAGGATTGGGTATCTCGCGCTAGAGCCCTGTGGGATTTGGAATATATTGCTCTAGAGTGATGTGGCATTGTGATTTCTTGCTCCAGAGAACTGCAGCTTTGGGAACTATTGTTCTGGAGTGCTGTAGTATTAGGATATATTGTTCTAGAGCACTGAGGTATCGGGATGTATTTGCTAGAGTGCTGCAGGATTGGGTATCTTGCTCTAGAGCGCTGTGGGATTGGGATACCTTGCTCTGGGATCTATTGTTCTGGAGTGCTGTGGTATTAGGATACATTGTTCTAGAGCACCGAGGGATCAGGATGTATTTGCTAGAGTGCTGCAGGATTGGGTATCTCGCTCTAGAGTGCTGTGGGATTGGGATACCTTGCTCTGGGATCTATTGTTCTGGAGCACTGTGCCATTGGGATCTATTGTTCTAGAGCAATGCAGCAGTGGGACCTGTGGGACCAGAGCGCTGCGGACTCGAGCCCCGGTGCTGTACAACATGGCTGTATTTGCCCGACTCACTCCAGAACATGGGGGTTTGCTACCACCTTGCTCTAGAACGCAGGATTTTTTGGGGGAGGAGGCCCCACAGCCTGTCACGCAGCGGAGGGGGAGGGGGCGGGGCCCTCAAAGTGCAGCACAGCACACAGCATTCCCGTTGGCATGGCGACCGGAGCCGGAGGTGGGTGGGGGAGACTGGGAGGGGGAGGGGGAGGCAGCGGCTGCTGCGGCACAGCGTATGACATCCCCATCCCTGCACAGCCGCACGCCGCCACACGTTCCCAGCGCATGTGATGCACGCGCACGGCGCACATGCCTGATACATGCGATGCATGCACAGGGCGTGCACGCACAAGACACATCTTGCATATGCATGCGACGCAAATGGGGCATGCACTTTATGCAGGCGCCTGGCTCACAGGATGCACACACGAGACACAAACACAGTGTGTGCACATGCATGACACACCTATACATGAGACACAAACATGGTGCATGCACACATGAGGCACACCCAGGAGACACAAGCACATTGCATGTACATGCATGACACACGCATGAGCACACGCATGAGCACATATGGTGTACAATTCAAAACTTCCTAGTGTCTAAGGCCAGCAGGGCTCCCTGCGATCAGCCAGTCCTGTATGACGCAGCCCAGAGGACGTCCCCAGAATATTTCCCATTTGAATTAGACCACGGCTTTTACATGTGATTTAAAACTCACCACGGCTGGAGAACCCACCAGGCCCCGGAGTGACTTGTTCCAAGGATGAATTCCCCTCCCTGTTCAAAACTGACACCTTGTTTCCAGGCTGGCTTCGCCCAGCTTCGACTTCCAGCCGCTGGATGGAGTTAGCGCTTGGCCTGCTGGACTGACGGGCCCTCTGTGTTCACATGTCTGTTCCCCCACGGAGCAGCGGATCCGCTGGGATCATGCTACACGCATGATAGACGTGAGACATGGGCACTCGGTGCTCGCACGATGCACCTGTGTGTGAGAGACACACTTGGGGCGTGCAGGGGAGGCATGCATTGGCCACACACCTGAGCCACACCAAGATCACGCACACACACACACAGAGAACACGCCAAGCGATTGTAGAGCACAGCTCATACAACACGCACCCGGAGAGCAGCAGGAAATATCCATCCAGCCTCCCGGCCTCGTCCGGGCCCTCCAACATCTCCCCTCCTGCACGCCCCCCATCCCACCTCTTTGTGCCCCATCCCCTCCTCCCTGTGCCCCCTCCCTTCCTGCACCCCCACCTGCCTCCCTCTCCCCATCCCATCTGCCTTCCCCCAAATCGTGTCTCCTCCCCTCCCCATCATCCCTCCCCCTCTCCTCCTGCACCCTGTCCCACCTCTCCCCTCCTTCACCCCATGTCCTCTCCCCTCATGACCCCACATCTTCCCTCCCCCTCACCACTTGCACCCCATCCCACCTCCCTTCCCCCTCCCCTCTCATTCACCCCACCTCCCCTACTCTACCCCATGACCCCTCCCCATATTCGCTCCCCCTCTCCTCCTGCACCCTGTCCTCCTCCCCCCTTCCTTCCCTTTCTGAACCCCATCCCATCTCCCTTCCCCCTCCCTACCATGTCTTCTCCTCTGGCACCCCCCCTCCTCTTCTGCACCCCTCCCACCTCCTGTGCGCCACCCCTCCTGTATCCCCACTCATCTCCTCCCTCTTCCTTCCCCCTCCCCTCCATGTCCCCTCCCCCCATGGCCCCCTCTTCCCTCTCCTCCTGCACCCATCCCATCTCCCTTCCCCCACCTCTCAGTTCCCCCTCCCCCTGCACACCATCCTCTCCTCCCTCTCCCTTCTCCTCCCTTCCGTGTCCCCTTCCCCCGCACCCCCACTCCTCTCCTGAACCCCATCCCCTCCTCCCTCTCCCTTTCCCCTTCCTACCGTGTCCCCTCCCCCTGCACCCCATCCCATCTCCCTTCCCCCACTGCTCAGTTCTACCTCTCCTTGCACCCCATCCCCTCCTCTCTCTCCCTTCTCGTCCCCTCCATGTCCCCTCCCCCATGACCCCCTCTTCCCTCTCCTCCTGCACCCCATCCCATCTCCCTTCCCCCACCTCTCAGTTCCCCCTCCCCCGGCACACCATCCCCTCCTCCCTCTCCCTTCTCCTCCCTTCTGTGTCCCCTTCCCCCGCACCCCCACTCCTATCCTGAACCCCATCCCCTCCTCCCTCTCCCTTCCCCCTCTTCCATGTCTTCTCCCCCCTGCACCCCATCCCATCTCCCTTCCCCCACTGCTCAGTTCTACCTCCCCCTGCACCCCATCCCCTCCTACCTCTCCCTTCCTCCTTACCATGTCCCCTCCCCCCTTGCACCCCCAGTCCCCTCCTGCACCCCTCCCACCTCCCTTTGCCCCCTTCCCCTCCCCCTCCCTCTCCCCATTCCCTCCCCCCCAGCTCCTTCGCAGCCTCCGCCCGCGGTCCCTCTCGGTGCCATACGAGCTGGCTGCCGGGTGCTCGCCGGCTGCTGCGTCCCCCCGCCCGCCCCGAGCCGCTCTGCAGCGGGGCATGGACCGGGGCGCCCGCGCCCTGCGCCCCGCCGAGCTCGCCACGCGCCCCGGAGCCCCCCGCGCCCCCTGACCGCTCCCGGGGCCGGCGCCGGACCAGAGACCCCCCCACCCCGCTCTGCATCCGCACGGTAAGGCGACCCCCCCGCGCGGCCTCGGCTTCTGCACCCCCCGGCTGCGGGGCGGGGGCTGCCTGGGACCCCAAAGAGCCCGGGGTCGTACCAGCCTCTGCCCACGCGCCTTGGGGGGCAGGAGCTGGGGCGGGGAGACTGAAATTGGCTCGTGCATGGATTCAGGGGTGTGGGGGGCAAGGGAAATGAGCCCCAAAGACACTATGGATGGATTTGGGGGTGTATGGGGGAGAGGAAATGAGGCCAGAAGACGCAAGTGAATGGATTTGGGGGTGTCTTGGGAGGCAAGGGAAATGAGCCCCGAAGAGGCTGGTGAATGGATTTGGGGTTGTATGGGGAGCAGGGGAAATGAACCCCAAAGACATTCAGTGGATGGATTTGGGAGTGTAGATGGGGTGCAGGGGAAATGAGGCCCAAAGACGCTTGGATTTTGGGGTGTTTGAGGGGCAGGGGAAATGAGCCCCGAAGAGGCTTGGTGGATGGATTTAGGGGTGTATGGGGGGAAGGGGAAATGAGGCCTAAGGACGCTTGGTGGATGGATTTGGGAGTGTTTTGTGGGGGGCAGAGGAAATGAGACCCAAAGACATTCACTGAATGGATTTGGAGGATTTTGGGGGGCAGGGGAAATGAGGCCTAAAGATGCTCGGTGGATGGATTTAGGGGGTTTTATGGGGACAGGAGAAATGAGAAAGATGCTCGGTGGATGGATTTGGGGGGGTTTGTGGGTGAGAAGAAATAAGGCCTAAAGATGCTCAGTGGCTGGATTTTGGAGGGGCTGTATGGGGATGGGACAGGAGGGGAAGTGAGCCCCAGTGATGCTTATTGGATGGATTGGGGGGGGCTGTATGGGGGTTCGGGTGCAGGGGAGGTGAGCCCCAGTGATACTCACTGGCTAGATTTGGGGGGCTGTGTGCGGGTTGGGGTGCAGGGGAAATGAGCCCAGTGATACTCATTGGATGGATTTGGGGGGCTGTACGGGGTTGGGGGTGCAGGAGAAGTGAGCCCAGTGATACTCATTGGATGGATTTGGGGGGCTGTACGGGGTTGGGGGTGCAGGAGAAGTGAGCCCCAGTCCTGCACAGTGGCTGGGGTTTCTGGGTGTGGACAGGGGAGGGGGACAGACGAAACGCGCGTGGAAAATGCAACAGATCTGCTGGGCGATGTCCTGGCCGCATGGCGCACGCGGGCAGGGGCGGCGGGGGGGGATGTTGGCGACTAATGGATGCACCTGGGAGCAAGTGAAAAGGGGGGTGGGGTGAAGGGGGGTCGCTTTATTGCAAGCCGTCAGGGCAATGGCTGTCGGGGATGCGGGGGCGGCGGTGGGGGTGCGAGGGGGGGCTTCTGGCTGCCGGAGATGGTGGGGGGGAGGGACCGCGTTCTGCATTTGGGAAGGAAATTGCATCTCCAGGCGGCTGCAAAGAAAGCAATGAAATGCACAAAGGGACGGGAGGGGGGATATTGGAAGGGAAGGAGCCGTATGGAGGGGCTGATTAGCAGGCCACACACACACACACACACACCCACACACACCCCCACCCCTCTTTCTACCTCTTGGCAACTCACTAATTTGGGCAGCAGGTTGGTTAAGTGTGTGTCTGTGTGTGATGTTGTCTGTCCTGTCTGTGTCTCGGTGTGGGGTGTGTGTATATGATGTTGTGTGGTGGTGTGTGTTTGTGTGTATGAAGTGTCTTGGTGTTGCCTCTGTGTGTGACATGATGGAATGTGTGTCTCAGTGTGTTGTGTCTGTGTGTGTGTGTTCTTCCTGAGTGTGTCTCAGTGTGATGTTCCCTCTCTCTCTTTGTGTGATGTTGTGTCTTGGTGTTGCCTCAGTGTGTGACATGATGGTGCGCGTATCTTGGTGTGATGTTGTCTGTGTGTGTGTGTCTCAGTGTGATGTTTGTGCCTGTGTGTGTGTGATGTTCTCTGTGTGTGTCCCCCACGTGCTTGTGTTCCATTTGACGCTCTCAGACAAGGCTGGGAAGGGAGAGACGTGGCCGGAGTCGTGTGCACGTGGAATGTGTTGGGAATGACGTGTGCACGGGTGTTCTAGCCACGATTTGTGGCAGGCGCTTGTTGAAATGGCACACACATTGGCACGCTTGCTGTGAACCGTGGCTAACGTGTGTGGAAATGACACACACATTGGTGCCCGCGCTTCGAACCGTGGCTAATGTGTGTGGAAATGGCGCATGCCAGAACCGCCCCCCTGACCCCATCTTCCAGGGAGCTGATGGGCCAGGGTGGGGAGGGAGGGGGGATTCATGAGGGCTGGAGGCAAGGGGCACGGGGGCGGGCGGAAGCCGATGTGGAGGAATATGGACCTGATACACAGTGAGCGGTTGGGGAAGGCACCCAGACATGGAGGCAGATCCCTGGGGTGGGAGAGAACCTAAAGAGACCCCCCCCTCGCTGAGGAGTTAATACTGATTCAAGGAGAGCAGGGTTGGTTGGGCTTGGAGGCCGCTGTCTATCTGTCTATCCCCATACACATTCTATCTATCTATCTATCTATCTATCTATCTATCTATCTATCTATCTATCTATCTATCCCCATACACATCTCCCTGTCTCTCCATCCATCCCCGTATCTCCATCCATCCATCTATCCATCCATCCATCCCATACACACTCATCTATCTATCTATCTATCTATCTATCTATCCTCATACACATCTCCCTGTCTCTCCATCCATCCCCGTATCCCCATCCATCCATCCATCCATCCCATACACACTCATCTATCTATCTATCTATCTATCTATCTATCTATCTATCTATCTATCCTCCCATGACAAGGCATCTGTCTCTCCTCCTCACTCTTTTCCCTACGTGGCCCTCTCTACTGGGACGCTGGGCAGAGCTGGCTTGGGGGTGCCGCTCCGCAGAGAGGCCTCGGTTTCTGCTGGCAGCTGGTTCTTTGATCCACAGGCCTGGCTGAAGGTGACTGGCTGCGCTAACCAGAGCCAGGCCCCACTTTTCCTCTTCTGGTTTTCCCAGTTTCCCCAGGATCCACAGGGCTTTGTCCTTTGGCGCCTGGAAGAGTTGCTGAAATTTGGGGTGAGGCCGGATGCAGCCATACCAAGTGATCATGCTCCAGACACAGGAATATCGGGCTTGGGGTGGGTCTTGCTTTGTCCTTTGAGGCATTCGATGCCCAGGGGGAGCATTCATGGATCCCAATACCCTGCTCATCTTCATCCTCCCATGCTGGCGGGGTGCAGTCTTTGCGCCAGTTTCCCTGTGTTTTCAATGAGGCTAAGAGAGGGAAAGAGACAGACCCAAAGTCACAGAGCCAATAACAGCACCCAGAGGGGCATGCCGGGGAGTGCTGGGTGTCAGAGGGGTATGCAGGGGTGCTGGTGTTAGAGGGCTGTGCGGGGCGTGAGTGTCAGAGGGGTGCAGATGGTGCTGGGTATCAGAGTGCTATGCACTGGGGGGGTGCTGGATGTCAGAGGAGTATGCAGGGGGGTGCTGTGTGTCAGAGGGGTGTGGGGGATGCTAGGTGTCAGATGTGTGCAGGGGGGTGCTCAGTGTCAGAGGGGCATACAGGGGTTGCTGGGTGTCAGAGGAGTATGCTGGGGGGTTGCTGGGTGTCAGAGGAGTGTGGAGGGTGCTGTGTGTCAGAGGGGCATGCAGAGGTTTCTGGGTGTCAGAGGAGTATGCTGGAGGGTACTGGGTGTCAGAGGGGCTTGTATGTGGGGGGATGCTGGGTGTCAGGCCATCTCCTTGCCTGTCCCCAGCTAATCTCCCCCCTTCTCCATTTCTCTCCCACCCCAGGTCGGCTGTCACCGCGCCCCAGGCTGAGGAGAGACCAAGTGGGCTGGCGCCACCCATGGAATCACCCCAGGGGCTGCCAGTACGGGCGCCCGCACCCCTCGACCCACTCAGCCTCCAGCCCAGAACCAGGGACTGAAGCCGAGGAAGGAGACACCTGCTTAAGGAGGAAGATCTGTGCTCTGGGAGGAGAGTGATGTGTAGTGGTTAGAGCAGGGCTCTTGGATTCTATCACTGGTTCCAGTAGGTTATTGGGGTCTAGTGATTAGAGCAGGGAGCCCAGACTCCTGGGTTTTATCCCCCACTGTGGGAGATTATTGGGGTCTAGTGGTTAGAGAGTTTTAGGACCCAGGACTCCTGGGTTCCAGAGACGATCCCCTGTCCCCAGCCACAAGTGGGGAGGAGGGTGCTGGTGCAAGGAAGTCCCCGTTGTCTGGTTGGGTGGGTGGCCCCACCCCGTCCCCCTGTCAAGCTGGAGTCCCTGAAGCGCTGGAATGAGGAGAGGGTGGTGTGGTGTGAGAAGGGGGTTCAGATCCTCCTCACCACCGTCGGGGCCTTCGCAGCCTTCGGCCTCATGACCATCGCCATTGGCACCGACTACTGGCTCTACGCCCGCGCCTTCATCTGTAACACCACCAACATCTCCAGTGAGGAAATGCCCCACAAGGACAAGAAGGACCCAGGGGGCCTCACCCACTCTGGCCTCTGGAGGATATGCTGCCTGGAAGGTACCTTCATTTGGGGATCCCGGGCTGGGCACTGCTGTGGGGAAGCTCGCAGCATCAGCATTCCCGTCTGGGCATTGCTGTGGGGAAGCTCGCAGCATCAGCATCCCCATCTGGGCACCACTGTGGGGAAGCTCGCAGCATCGATGTCCCCGTCTGGGCACCACTGTGGGGAAGCTCACAGCATCAGCGTCCCCATCTGGGCACTGCTGTGAGCAAGCTCTCAGCGTCAGCATCCCCATTGGTCTGAGCCAGGTACTGGGTGGGAGACAGGCCCCAGACTCTGATTTCTCCATCTCCGTTGCAGGCCTGAAGAGGGGTGTGTGCGTGAAAATTAACCACTTCCCCGAGGACACAGATTACGACCACGACAGCGCAGAGTATCTCCTGCGTACGTATCCATGGGGCTCCCCCGCTGCACTGCCGGCGCGACCCGCAAGGTCCTGTGCCGTGCTTGGGCACCAGGTGCCGGAGCGTGAATCCTCCTACGCGCACAGCGTGGCATCTTCCTGGGGGCTGAAATGCAGGAAGAGACACAGGGGCGTCTCAACTTTGGGGTTCCCGACAGCTCTAATACAGGCAGGAAGTTGACTTGGAAAGGAATTGGAGTCTAGTCCGGCTTGTCCCCATCTCTAGCTAAGGTCGCCTGAACTTTCCAATTCCCAGCCCCCTTTTTTTAAGATGCTCACATTGTTCTCCTTCCAGGGTTAAATACCCCAGGCTCCCTCTGTGCTCCTGGCCCAACCTCGTTTGTCATTCCAGGTTGTGCCTTAGAGCAGTTTGGAAGTGCAGAGGCTGTGGGCAGAATAGCCCAGGATGGACCCCAAAATGGTGTACACTTTGATGTCTTTTTTAAAACACGGTGCTGGCACCCACACCAGCCGGGGCGCCAGAGGGGAAGTTTGGCAGCAAAACTGCCCTTGGGCCAGTTTAGTTCTTTTCTACTTCTCTGTGCAAATCCATTTTGATTTGGCCGAGAGCAGCCTAATCGGAGCTGGCTTAGCTTTTGAGCTGTCTCTCCTTTTTCCGGCCTGCTGGTGGAAGCAGATGGTTCGGTTTGGAGGGTTGCTGGGGGAAGGGGGAGGGAATTGCAGAAGAAAAACCTGGGAAATTCCATTTCCACACGCACAAGAAAGAAAAAAACAACAAATCTGCGAAGAAACTATTAAACGTGCAAAGTGAAGGGCTGAGAAGCAGATGTAGGAATACTTCCTCTCTGTCATCTAGATCGAAGCTGCTAGGGCGAGGTTCTGTCTCTTGGTTTGTGCTGCACTCAGCATGATGGGACCCTGACCTCAGTGATTCTGTATCTGGGCAGGGCCCAGCATGATGGGGCTCTAATCTTGGTGATTCCCTGTCTGGGCAGTGCCCAGTGTGAGGGGGCCCTGATCTCAGCGATTCTGTTTCAGGGCAGTGCCCAGCGCGATGGGGGCGCCTGTCTCAGTCATTATGTGACTGCATCCCCTGGCACGACTGAGCCCCAGTTTCAGTTAAGGCCTCTAGTTGCTACTTAAAGATACTATGATAATAGTGAGGCAGGTTCAAGGTTTGATAGTCATCATTAGGTTTAAGAGTTAACATGCCACTCAGCATGAATAGGGGCAGCTCACGCCTCGAAGAGCTATTATCAAAGGCTCTCTGTATATAGATAGCATGTTACCCACACACTCTATGGCTCCCCACCTTTACCCTTCGGTGGACTCAAGGTGTAATCCAGTTAATTTAGGCACTCCCACCCGTACCCAGTTCCTAAGGCTCAGGGCCTAATCTTCTCCAGGTTTGCTGGTCCTTTTACCAGTGAAAGAGTCTTACACAGTAATATCCTTAACCTCTATTTACTAACAGTTACCAAAAGAGAATGCACACGCTAAGCACCACGCCCAATAATGCAGACGAACTTTTCCTTGTGGCCAGTCAGGATCAGGTCGTCTGGGGGCTCCAGTTTCTGGTTGGGTGTTGAGATCCAGCAGCTCTGATCTTGGGCTGTGTCCTGGAGTTGGGTTCTGAACTTTCCTTTGGACTCCAGTTTATATAGTGAAATTTGTGTCCTGCTTAGCTGTGTCTTAACCAATTATTTTAAACTAAAGTCCTACAAACCAGTATTTTCACCAATCCTCACTGGGGGTGTCATGGGTGCTTGGAGGGGGGCAGTCCGGGCGTGCTGTGGGTGCTGGGGGGTGTGGGCAGTGGTGCGTGGCCCAGGACCCCCACTGGTGTGGGTGTGGAGGTGTTGGCAGGTCTGGCAGGCTCCCTACCTGGCTCCGTGCACTGTTTACACCCCGAGTGCCGGCTCCACAGCTCCCATTGGTCAGGAATCGAGCAGACTGGTCTGCTAGGAGCTGAGGGATGGATGGACGGATGGATATGTGCATGAGGATGAATGGATAAAGGGATGGGGGGCTGGATGGATGGGTATGAGGATGGATGGACAGAAGGGTACGTGTGGGAACAAATAGCTGTATCTATTTGTCTGTCTTGATCAATCAGTGTTTAAGGGATTTGATTTAATATTGTATTTTATTTCATTCGGGCAGACACCTGGCCATTCAGTACAGCCCAGCCTTTTCTCCCTCCCATATGCTGAGCGAAATGAGCCCTCTGCTGAAGGAATAGCAAGAGGTGGCAGCCTTAGAGACCCTGGTTTTTCCATGGGGGCAGAGTTAAGGGGATTTAGGCATTATTAACACCAGCCATTCCTGACTTTTGGCTTCCTTAACGTCCTTCCCCAGGCTGGGAAATCCCAGGCTCTCAATGGCTAAGAGCTTTAGAATGTAAATGGACCTGGATGCTGATTGACTGGTTCATTTCAGACTGCTGAGTGATACCAGATGTTGATTGGCTGGTGGCATTAATATGCTGGGAAATCCCAGATTCTCACTGGCTGGGAGTGTCAGAGCATTGGAACATCCACAGCTCTGGTTGGCTGCTGGCCTCACAGTGTCACTCTGCTTGCCAATTGGCCTGAGAATGATGGGAAACCTTGAATGCTGATTGGCTGGCAGCCTCAGAAGTTGGATTCTGATTGGCTGTGACACCAGAGCATAGGGAAATCTGTCATCTGTGTGATCCTTTCGGATCTTTGAGTAATCCTGCTAATTGGCCGGTAGGTTGGGAACCTTGAGCAATTCTGTTCTCCAATTGGTTCTTGACTTCAGAGCACTGGGAAATGGAGACTCTGATTGGCTGTTGACCTACGCTGTATTGTAATTGTCTCTTGACCTCGTAGTGTCAAAAAAATCCCATATTCTGATTAGCTGTTGGCTTCACAGGGCTGGAAATCCCTGGATTCTGATTGGCCACTGGCCTCAGCATGCTAGAATACCTGAGACTCTGATTGGTCCCAGAACGCTTCCACTGTCCCATTCACCAATAGGCCGGCTTTGGGGATCCCTCCAGCCACCCTCCCTGACTCATCTCTTCTGCTCCCCTCCCCCCACCCAGGTGTGGTCCGCGCCTCCAGCATCTTCCCGATCCTCAGCGCCCTCCTGCTGCTGCTGGGGGGGTTCTGCGTGGCCGCCAGCCGGGTCTACAAGTCCAAGCGCAACATCATCCTGGGCGCCGGGATCCTATTCGTCGCTGCTGGTGAGTGGGCGGGGCTTGTCGGGGGTGGGGCTTAGTTGGGTGGGGCGTGTCAGGGCGGGGCTTGCTTCCCACCCACCCTGCCTGGCTCAGTTCATGGACGGAGGGGAACCACTGGGAGCCTGGAATAGGCTCCGCCCCAATGGCCCCGGGTCATTGGGTTTGCCCAGGGTTGTAGGAGTGGGAGGAGTCCATGGGCACAGCTGGGGGTTAAGAATCAGTGCAAAGGGGTCCCACCTTTAGGGGAGTTTTCGCCTCCCCCCACCTTGTCTAGGATAAGTCAGTTTCCTCTGGCCATCAGGGGGCAGTGAACCTGGTCTGACAGTCCCCTCGGACTGGGAAGAATAGAATGAGAAAGAAAGAAAGAAAGAAAGAATCCAGACTCCATTTGTGTAGGGGTGACGGAGGCTGGGCTGTGGGTCTGGGGAAGCCTCCTCTTGCCCCACACAGAGGGAGGATCCAGCCTTGTGGTGTGGGGTATGGGGTGAGGGGTCTAGATGGTCCCTGATGGGGCTTCCCCACCCCCAGGCCAGTCTGGGTAGGGGGAGGGCTCCGTGGTTGCCTCCCTAATGGCTCTCTGTGCCCTGCCCCCTCCTCTCCTTCTGCCCTGGCTACTCACCACCCCCCTCTGCCCTCTCCCCAACGTTCGCCCCCTCTTCTTCCCCCTTCCTCCCCAAATCCACCCCAATCCCCTCAAAATCTGCCCCATCCCCACTTCTCCTCCATCCATGGCCCCCATCTCCTCTGACCCTTCCCCGAATCCACCCCATCCCCACCCCTCCTCCATCCATGGCCCCCATCCCTCCCCTCCCCTTCCCCAGGCCTCAGCAACATCATCGGGGTGATTGTGTACATCTCAGCCAACGCCGGGGACCCGGGCACCAAGCGGGATGACGAGAAGAAAAGCCACTACTCCTACGGCTGGTCCTTCTACTTCGGGGGCCTGTCCTTCATCCTGGCCGAGATGATCGGGGTGCTGGCTGTCAACATCTACATCGAGAAGAACCGGGAGGCCCACTGCAAGAGCCGCACCGAGCTGCTGAAGAACCCCTCGTCCTCCAACGCCATCCTGCGCCTGCCCAGCTACCGTTTCCGCTACCGGCGCCGTTCCCGCTCCAGCTCGCGCTCCACCGAGCCCTCGCAGTCGCGGGACACCTCGCCCGTGGGCCTCAAGGGCTTCCCCTCCACCGACATCTCCATGTACACCCTCTCGCGGGACCCCTCCAAGGCCAACGTTAGCAGCCTCTACGGGGCCGAGCGGGAGGGGGCCGGCGGGGGCTTCCTGCAGCTCCACAACACCTTCCCCAAGGACCCCGGCGTGACAGTGACGGTGACAGGGCCCGGCGCAGCCGGCGCCACCGGCACCTTGGGCAAGGATGCCTCCTCCAACACCAACACGCTCAACCGGAAGACCACACCCGTTTAGGGCAGCCGGGTGGGGGGCTAGTGCCGGGGGATGGGGCCAAGGGATGCAGCGGCCGTGGGGAGCTGTGGCGCAAGGTGGGGTGGGAGGACATTAGGCTAATGGAGGGGCATTCTTAGCAAAGTGTCTTTCGAACCCTGTGTTCCTTCCCTCCTGCGTTCGTTCCTTCGTTCATTCCTTCGTTCATTTGTTCTCTTTTTAATTTTAACTTTTACTAATTCTTTCTTTCTCCATTCTAGTGCCAATTTTCTTTCTTTCTTTCTTTCTTATACTAATTCTTTCTTTCTTCCATTCTAATGCCAATTTTCTTTCTTTCTTTCTTACTTTCCCCACCATTATCCTCTTTTCCTTTTCATTTCCCCACCAGCGGGAAGCAATTTCCCAGCCAGGCTCTATCCGCGGGGAGGATGGGATGTGGGTCACAGGAGAATGTGGGAAAAGTCCAGATCAGCATAGGAGTTGGTTGACATGATTGAAGCACTGTCCTGAGACCAGGGGCCCTGAGAGGGGATACTGCTATGTCTCAGTGCTGGGGGTCTCCAGGGGACCATGGGGGGTGTCTGTGTTAGAATGGGGGAGGCTTGTAATTTACCAGTGCCAAATTCACAGCTGGGCAAGTTTGTACATGGAGGGGAGGGAACTGGAAAGGGGAGGGTAGTGACCTAGAGATACCCCCTCTCCTTTCCTCCCCAACCCACCAAGGGCTCATAGTCGTGCCAAATCCAAGTGCCAAAGCTTTACCCCCTCCAGCACCCCCTGCTGGCAGGGGGTGGTAACTCAGCGTGCTGGGTATTTTCAAGGGGAGGGGTGTCTCTCTGTTTTATTACCCCTCCCCAACCTTTCTCTGTTCTTAATGGGGGCTCCCAGAGTGGGGGAATTGTCCCTCTAGGTTTGAGCTGTGGGTATTCCCTTCCCCCCAGGGCCTATAGAGGGAAGATCAGTGGCATGGCCGGGACCCCCCTGCCCTGTAGCTATTCCCTGTCCCCCAGGGCCCATATGGACAATTCTCCTAAGCAGTCTAGATGGCACGGTCCCTGTTGGGATATAAAATAAGCCATTTCCTCATGCAATATGGACCGACAATAAACAGCCCTGCTGGGCTAGATGGTCCATATACTAAACAGCCCTTGTCCGGTTATAGAGATCCTACCATAAACAGGCTGACAGGCAATGCCCAGCCCCCCTGGTGGTGATCACCTACACAATAAACCAGCCTCCCCAGGCAGTAAATAAATACGGACCAGGAAAGTGACTTCCCTTCTGAGCAATACGGGCCATATATGAAAGAGCCCTCCCAAGAAATAGCGACGGTGTAATATCTACTGACCCCCAGTATGGGACCCTACCCAGGGGACCAGATTTTCCCAGCGCCCCAGCCAAGCAGGACCAAGTATCCTGTTCAAATGAACGTCACATGTGGGACAACAGCAGTTTGAAACCTGGCACTGAGATGTGACCACAGCTGAGGTGGGGCATGGGGGCTGTTTATACAGCAGCCCCTCACCCAGTGCTGAAATGCCGCTGCCTCTGGGGGTGGGCTGAGGGGGCTGTTTATACAGGGACTCCTCGCCCGGCTGCCTCTGATGTGGGGCTGCTGTTTATAAAAGGCTCCTTTACCCAGCGCTGAGATGCAGCCACCTCTGATGCGGGGCTGCTGTTTAGAAAAGGCTCCTTTACCCAGCGCTGAGATGCAGCCACCTCTGATACTGGGCTGCTGTTTACCCAGGGGTCCTTTACCCAGCACTGAGATGTAGCCACCTCTGGGGTGATGGTGGTGGGGAGCTGTTTTTAAAGCAATCCCACACCCAATCTGAGAAACGCCGCCCTCTCACGCTGATCCTTCAAGACTAACTTCCTACTCCTCTTTGTTTCCTCTGCAGTGAATTCATCCTGTTTCCGTTGTCTTCCAATTCCCACCCCCCGCCAAAAAATTAGAAACCTCTTCGTAAAACCTCTCTCTCCCCCAGCCTCACTTCCACACCCCTAGGGAGAGACCTATCTATAGCGAATCGGTGTTGAGCTTTTCTTAGGTTTTGGTTCTTATCAGTTCTGTTGATACTGGATTTTGCGCTGTCGGGAGAGGCCATGTTGGGTTGTGTTGCGTTTTTATGGTTTATTGATATGTTTTTGCGCCGTGTGCATGTGTTGTGTGTGTGTGTGGGGGGGGATTTGTTTTTAGCAGCCTCGGGGTGGGGAGGAGATGCACAGAGGAGAGAGGGAGAAATTCCATCACCCAGAGACCAAATTGATTTTGTCTCTGCTCTAACCCTGTCGCGATAGAGGCAAGGGGCCTTTGTGTGCGATGTAGCGATTCCAAGCCCGTCCTTATCGAGTCCGACTTCCTGGAGAAGAACAGTGCTAGGGGCTGTACGAACGCAGAGCAAAAAGACAACCTCTTACAATCAGTGCACTGGGCGGCAGACAGCCAGGCCCGAAGATGAAACAAAGGGCAGTTTTCATACCCCTATAGCCTGCAGTGTAACCTCTCCTGCTCTTTGGTTGGCATCCTCCCCTGTTCCCAACGGGCGATGTTACCCAAAAGTCCTTCCAGGGGGAGGAACTATCAGACAATCCTCTCCTGTTGTTCTGAGTGGGGTTTAGCCAGGGGTTAGTTAGCTATTTATTTATTTATTTTTCTCTCTTTCTTCTCAGGCCCCCCCCACGTCCCCCCCCGGTTTCAGTTGTTCATTTCACGGAGATGGGGGGGAGGATTTGTGTCGGGGAGGGGAAGAGGGGGAATTGATTTTTGCTTTCCTGGTTTTTGTGCCGTCCAGACGGAAAAAAAAAAAAAACAAAAAATGAAAAGAACTTGAAAACTTTTGTGAAAAAAAAAAATCAAAAAGGACCAAAAAAAAAAAAAAAGTTGAAAAAGTTACAGAAAAGCGAGAAAAAAAGAAAACCGTGGAGCCGCCGTGTCAGCCAGTGGGAGTCAGCTGTCTCAAGTGCATTTCGTATAAAAGGGAAAACAAATGATATATATATATATATATAAAAACAAAGAAAATACTCAAAAAAAATAATAAAAAACTAACCAACCCCCAACCCAGCTGTTGTGGTCCTGGTGATACAAAGGAAGAATCCAACGAACCAGTTCAATGTGAAAAGCTACAACGAAAAAACTCACCCAGATGCATGGATTTTTACTGGAGTCGCTCTTTAAAAATAAAGTACTATGGAAAACACAGGGATGGTGCTTGTTTCATTGGGCTAGACCTGAGGTTAGTCCTGTTTGTTGCTTGTATCATTTGGTATTGACCAAGATTGGGCCACTGGCACTGCCCAGACACTGAGTCGCCGAGATCGGGGCCCCGTCGCGCTGGGCCCTGCCCAGACCCAGAGTCACTGAGATCGGGGCCCCATCGGGTCCGGCGCTGCCCAGACACAGAGTCACTGAGATCGAGGTCCCGTTGCACCAGGCACTGCCCAGACCCAGAGTTACTGAGATCGGGGCCCCATTGGGCCCGGCGCTGCCCAGACACAGAGTCACCGAGATTGAGTCCCCGTCGCGCCAGGCGCTGCTGAGACACAGAGTCACCGAGACTGGGACCCCGTCGCGCTGGGTGCTGCCCAGACACAGAGTCACTGAGATTGGGGCCCCGTTGTGCCAGGCGCTGCCTGGACACAGAGTCACTGAGATCGGGCCCCATCACATTGGGCGCTGCCCAGCTACATAGAGAAAGTCCATTGAAAGAAGAAGCTTTCAGAAATGGTAGCTGATATATTTAGAACTGATTCTTTAACAAATCGTTCAGCATGGGCACAGAAGCGACCCCTCTGGGGTGTGTTATACAGGGATTCCCTTGCCCAGTGCTGAGAGGTGCCGACTCTGGGGTGGGTCATGGGGTCTGGTTATTCAGGGAACCTCTCGCCCAGCATCCCCGGGGCCAGCACCGCCTGCAAAAGGAGAGCACCCCCTGCAGAGCCCCCAGCCCGATCCCTGCAGCCCCTGGTTTGTTCCTGGGGCGTCTGTCCTGGGCTGAACTCCAAGCCCCGGTGAAGCAGCCAACACAGACGCTCAGCTGGACTCAGCACTGGGCAGAGACACTGCTCAGCTCCTTCTGCCCTGCATCCTGGAATGCCGCACTGGGGGGCACAGGGTAGGAGGGCTGGCGGTGGGGGGAACCTCCGGGGGCTCTGTGGGGCAGGGGGCAGGAAGGCTGGCTGTGAGAGGAGCTCCCAGGGGCACTGTGGGGCAGGGGGCAGGAGGGCTGGCTGTGAGGGGAGCTCCCAGGGGGCACAATGATGCACAGGGCAGGAGGGCTGGCTGTGGGGGGGGAGCTCCCAGGGGGCACTGTGAGGCACAGGACAGGAGAGCTGGCTGTGAGGGGAGCTCCCGGGGGCTCTGTTGGGCAGGGGGCAGGAGGGCTGGCTGTGAGGGGAGCTCCCAGGGGCTCTGTGGGGCAGGGGGCAGGAGGGCTGGCTGTGAGGGGGGCTCCCGGGGGCTCTGTGGGGCAGGGGGCAGGAAGGCTGGCTGTGAGGGGGGCTCCCAGGGGCTCTGTGGGGCAGGGGGCAGGAGGGCTGGCTGTGGGGGGGGAGCTCCCAGGGGGCACTGTGAGGCACAGGACAGGAGAGCTGGCTGTGAGGGGAGCTCCCGGGGGCTCTGTTGGGCAGGGGGCAGGAGGGCTGGCTGTGAGGGGAGCTCCCAGGAGGCTCTGTGGGGCAGGGGGCAGGCTGTAAGGGATGCTCCCAGGGGCTCTGTGGGGCAGGGGGCAGGAGGGCTGGCTGTGAGGGGAGCTCCCAGGGGGCTCTGTGGGGCAGGGGGCAGGAGGGCTGGCTGTGAGGGGAGCTCCCAGGAGGCTCTGTAGGGCAGGGGGCAGGAGGGCTGGCTGTGAGGGGGGCTCCCAGGGGGCTCTGTGGGGCAGGGGGCAGGAGGGCTGGCTGTGAGGGGGGCTCCCAGGGGCTCTGTGGGGCAGGGGGCAGGAGGGCTGGCTGTGAGTGGAGCTCCCAGGGGCTCTGTGGGGCAGGGGGCAGGAGGGCTGGCTGTGAGGGGAGCTCCCAGGGGGCTCTGTGGGGCAGGGGGCAGGAGGGCTGGCTGTGAGGGGAGCTCCCGGGGGCTCTGTGGGGCAGAGGGCAGGAGGGCTGGCTGTGAAGGGAGCTCCCAGGGGGCTCTGTGGTGCAGGGGGCAGGAGGGCTGGCTGTGAGGGGAGCGCCCAGGGGGCTCTGTGGGGCAGAAGGGCAGGAGGGCTGGCTGTGAGGGGAGCTCCCAGGGGCTCTGTGGGGCAGGGGGCAGGAGGGCTGGCTATGAGGGGGGCTCCCAGGGGGCTCTGTGGGGCAGAGGGGCAGGAGGGCTGGCTGCAAAGGGGGCTCCCAGGGGGCTCTGTGGGGCAGGGGGCAGGAGGGCTGGCTGTGAGGGGGGCTCCCAGGGGCTCTGTGGGGCAGGGGGCAGGAGGGCTGGCTGTGAGGGGGGCTCCCAGGGGCTCTGTGGGGCAGGGGGCAGGAGGGCTGGCTGTGAGGGGGGCTCCCAGGGGCTCTGTGGGACAGGGGGCAGGAGGGCTGGCTGTGAGGGGGGCTCCCGGGGGCTCTGTGGGGCAGGGGGCAGGAGGGCTGGCTATGAGGGGGGCTCCCAGGGGGCTCTGTGGGGCAGGGGGCAGGAGGGCTGGCTGTGAGGGGGGCTCCCAGGGGCTCTGTGGGGCAGGGGGCAGGAGGGCTGGCTGTGAGTGGGGCTCCCAGGGGGCTCTGTGGGGCAGGGGGCAGGAGGGCTGGCTGCAAAGGGGGCTCCCGGGGGCTCTGTGGGGCAGGGGGCAGGAGGGCTGGCTGTGGGTGGGTGCCCCGTGGGCAGCTCCCAGCGCTGCATGTGCCTCTTTAAAACACACGCGCCCAAGGCCTTAAAAATAGCTTCCATCGCCCTGGAGACGGGTGATGGCTCCTAGCAGGTGCGGGGCGTATTTACAGCCGGGGCCGCGGGTGCGAGCTACCAGGCGGCCTCTCGCTCAGCCAGCTGGGGGGTCCGCTCGGCGGCAGGCGTCCGACCTGACGAGCCTGCGGGTTGGAGGCGCAGAGCGTCGGCGCAGGGCGGCTGGGAGAAGCGCAGGAGGGCCGGGCAGGGGTCGGGGTCGGGGTTACGGTTAGGGTTAGCAGCGAGGTCAATCCCAGGAAGGATGATGTGGCCCAATTTTTTCCTCCAGGAGCAGGAGCGCATGGCTGGCTTGCGGGGCCGGGCGGGCAGCAAGCGGCGCCCGGCCCTCACCGACGCCCAGGAAGGGAAGATCAAGCTGGCCTTCTTCGTGGCCATCGTGGGGGTGACGCTGAGCGTGCTGGCCGTGGGCACCGAGTTCTGGGTAGAGCTCAACACCTACAAGCAGAACCACAGCACCATGTGCGAGGCCGCCCACTTCGGCCTCTGGAAGTTCTGCTCCAAGAAGCTCTGGGTGGAGGACGTTGAGGTGGAGAGGGCGACCTGCGGCCCGGCCGAGCTGCCTGGAGGTGAGGAGAGCCTGGCTTATCCCCCCTCCTCTTCTTTCACACTTTCCTTCCTTCCCTCCTTCCTCCTCCCTCCCTTCCTTCTTTCCTTCCCTCCCTCCGTCCTTCCTCCCTTCCCTCCTTCTCTCCCTCTCCTTCCTCCCTTCCTTCCACCTCCCTCCCTTCCTCCTCCCTCCCTTCCTTCTTTCCTTCCCTCCCTCTGTCCTTCCTACCTTCCCTCCTTCCTCCCTTCTCTCCCTCTCCTTCCTCCCTTCCTTCCACCTCCCTCCCTTCCTCCTTCCTTCCTTCCTTCCTTCCTCCCTTCTCTCCCTCTCCTTCCTTCCACCTTCCTCCCTTCCTCCTTCCTTCTTCCTCCCTTCACTCCTTCCTTCCTACCTTCCCTCCTTTCTCCTTCCTTCCTACCTTCCCTCCTTTCTCCCTTCTCTCCCTCTCCTTCCTCCCTTCCTTCCACCTCCCTTCCTTCCACCTCCCTTCCTTCCTCCTTCCTTCCTTCTTCCTTCCCTCCTTTCTCCTTCCTTCCTACCTTCCCTCCTTCCTCCCTTCTCTCCCTCTTCCTCCTCCTTCCTTCCTTCCCTCCTTCCTCCCTTCTCTCCCTCTCCTTCCCTCCTTCCTTCCTCTCTCCCTTCCTCCTTCCTTCTTCCTCCCTTCCCTCCTCCCTTCCTCCCTCCCTCCTTCCTTCCTTCCTCCTTTCTCCTTCCTTCCTACCTTCCCTCCTTCCTTCCTACCTTCCCTCCTTCCTCCCTTCTCTCCCTCTCCTTCCCTCCTTCCTTCCTCCCTCCCTTCCTCCTTCCTTCTTCCTCCCTTCCCTCCTCCCTCCTTTCTCCTTCCTTCCTCCCTTCCTTTCCATCCCCCATTCACTGCCTCTCTCCACCCACCTCAATAAACACCTACCTATCCCAATCCACGTCACCCACCCCCCAAAACACTTCGCTATCCTCATCCACCCCATCTATCTATCTATCTTCTTCCCTCCACCCCCACTCACTCCCTTTTCAGCCTTCACCCCCATCCACCTCCCCTTGACTCTGATAATTTTTCACAGCTGGAGTTTCATAAATAACCAGATGCCCTCACCCTCTCACGCTACCCACCCAGGTTCTGATCCCACTTGGGTCTGTGCAGGGGAGCTGGAAGCCAGGACTCCTGGGTTCTGTCCCTGGCTCTGGGAGGGGAGTGGTGCCTAGTGGTCAGAGCAGCAGGGCTGGGAGCCAGGACTCCTGGGTTCTGTCCCTGGCTTTCGGTTGAACGTATTCGGGCGTCTCCAGGAGTGTTTGCGGTTCTGTCTCTGCGCTTCTTTCTGACGCTGCAGCAGCAGCCGACGGCATCAGCCGAATTCCAGTCTGTGGGGAGGGCAGGGGTGGAGCGTGGTCCGTAAAGGGACTGGGGCCAGTTAAAGCGCCTCTTGGCTGGAAAGAGTGAAACTGGAGATCAAGGGCACTGGGGAGCTGCTCTGTGCCAGGGTCTGCTACCATCCCAACCAGGAAACATTCACTCAGCTGGGCATCTGGCCTCACTCAATCCACTGAAATGATGGTCAATTGCCTAAGGGGGAAAGGCCCCGGGCCCCATTCCCTGCCCCCCACAAGCCAGCCAGTCCCTGCCCTGGGGCCGGATGGGAGCTCGTGCCCCCTGGAGGGGAAAGGCCCCAGGCCCCATTTCACAACCCCTGGAGGTGTCCCGGGGGTTGTCTCCATGTGGATGTGTTTCTGGGATCAGGTAGGGTGCATGTTTAAAGTGAGATAGCTGCTCTGGTCCATTTCCTTCAGCCCTCCAGCATCCCTCCCATCCACACCCCCTTTCTTCCCTCCCTCCTACCCCCATCCATCCACCACACCCCCTCCTATCCACACCCCCATTGCTCCCTCCCTCCATACATCCACTCCACCCCCTGCCATTCACCCCATCCCTCCCTCCCATCCATCGATCCTCCCTCCTTCCATCCCCTCCCATCCATCCTCCCCCATCCATCCACCTCACACCCCTCCCATCCATCCACCCCATTCTTCCATCGATCCATCCATCCACTCCACCCCGTCCCATCCATCTACCGCCTATCCCTTCCTCCCTCTATCCATTCCACCCCTCTCATTCATCCACCTCCCATTCCTCCCTTCCTCCGTCCATCCACCCCACCCCACTCCTCCCATCCATCCCTCCATCCCTCCATCCATCCACTCCACCCTGTCCCATCCATCTACCGCCTATCCCTTCCTCCCTCTATCCACTCCGCCCCTCTCATCCATCCACCTCCCATTCCTCCCTCCCTCCGTCCATCCACCTCACCCTCCCATCCATCCACCCCATCCTTCCATCTATCCATCCACCCACTCCACCCCGTCCCATCCATCTACCGCCTATCCCTCCCTCCCTCTATCCACTCCACCCCTCCCATCCCTCCATCCATCCATCCACCTCACACTCTTCTATCCATCCACCCCATCCCTCCCATCCATCCACCCCATCCCTCCATCCATCCACTCCACCCCGTCCCATCCATCTACTGCCTATCCCTCCCTCCCTCTATCCACTCCATCCCTCCATCCATCCATCCACCTCACACTCCTCCATCCATCCACCCCATCCCTCCCCCATCCATCCACCTCACACCCGTCCCATCCATCCACCCCATCCTTCCATCTATCCATCCATCCACTCCACCCCGTCCCATCCATCTACCGTCTATCCCTTCCTCCCTCTATCCTCTCCACCCCTCCCATCCATCCACCTCCCATTCCTCCCTCCTTCCCTCCATCCACTCCACCCCCCATCCACCCCACTCCCTCCCATCCATCCACCCCATCCCTCTCTCCCTCC
Organism: Gopherus flavomarginatus; assembly: GCF_025201925.1. Lineage (NCBI taxonomy): Eukaryota > Metazoa > Chordata > Testudines > Testudinidae > Gopherus > Gopherus flavomarginatus. Next base: position 5,012,309 of record NC_066634.1, on the reverse strand, counting down.
ATCCACCTCACACCCCTCCATCCATCCACTCCACCCCTTCTCATCCATCCACCCCCCATTCTTCTCTCCCTCCATCCACCCCACACCCCTCCCTCCCTCCCTCCCTCCATCCTCACACACTCCTCCATCCATCCCCACACACCCCTCCATCTATCCCTGTACATCCATTCATCCCATACCGCAGGGGTAGGCAACCTATGGCACGGGTGCCGAAGGCGGCACGCGAGCTGATTTTCAGTGGCACTCACACTGCCCGGGTCCTGGCCACCGGTCTGGAGGGCTCTGCATTTTAATTTAATTTTAAATGAAGCTTCTTAAACATTTTAAAAACCTTATTTACTTTCCATGCAACAATAGTTTAGTTATATATTATAGACTTAGAGAAAGAGACCTTCTAAAAACATTAATATGTATTATTGGCACGCAAAACCTTAAATCAGAGTGAATAAATGAAGACTTGCACAGCACTTCTGAAAGGTTACCGACCCCTGCCAAACAGACTCCATCTAGCCCCATGCACACCCGTCTGTCCATCCATCCACCCCCACCCACCCATCAAACCCCTCCATCTATCCTACCCCACACCCATCCATCCATCCATCCATCCTGTTACCTGGGGTTATTTCAACCCAAAACTCTTGGTAACTTTATTCTGTGTGAGGTGGTGTCAGGAAATAAATCAGGGGTGACTCGGCCCTCTGACAGAGAGAGCGCTCTCACTTAAAGCTATATTTTACTTAGTCTTAAGCTCTTTACACGCATTCGCAAGAGGTTAGCAAAACACCTCAAAAAATCCCAGATTCATATTTACCCAGGGTCTTGAGACGGTCTCAAGTGGATAACTGTAGACGTCCAGTGGCCTGCTGGCGGTCTCCAGGGGAACTTGAGAGGTGTCCAGGCATTCAAGTGTCCATAGAGCTCAGATTTCGTCCCCTTTTTATACCCATCTTGTTAGTATTACAGAGCTTCCTCATTAACAAAACTGCTGAGCAGACGCTAAGTTAAGGGTGGAGATTTCCAGCCTGTCTAGTGGGCAATTTTCCATCAGTTAACCAGTTGTATAGCAATAGTTAACTATTGCCAGACTTCCATCTTGCAAAACCACGTGCTTCGAAAAAACAACTCAAGCCAGGAGGGCAGAGGGTCATGTTTACTCCTTGAGGTCACTCACTTCACAGGGGGTCTGTCAGCTGTGCTAAGGGTTCAAAAACGTCTCCTTTTAGAAGCTTTCAGTAATAAGCATAACAACTGGAATTCCAGCTGCTGGCAGTGGTTTAAACATGTTACTGGGCTATGAAAAATCTGCTCCTACAACCCCACACATCCTCCATCCCCACACAATCCTCCCTCCATCCATCCATCCCAGACACACGCCTCCATCTATCCCATACACATCCACCGTCCATCCATCCTATACCCATTCACCATTCATCCATCCCATACACATCCACCATCCATCCATCCTATACCCATCCACCATTCATCCATCCCATACACATCCACCGTCCATCCATCCTATACCCATCCACCATTCATCCATCCCATACACATCCACCGTCCATCCATCCTATACCCATCCACCATTCATCCATCCCATACACATCCACCATCCATCCATCCTATACCCATCCACCATTCATCCATCCCATACACACCCCTCCATCCATCCCATACCCATCCACCATCCATCCCTCCTATACCCATCCACCATCCATCCATCCCATACACATCCACCATCCATCCATCCTATACCCATCCACCATTCATCCATCCCATACACACCCCTCCATCCATCCCATACACATCCACCGTCCATCCAAACCTCTCCATCCATCCATCCATCCTTCCATCCAACCAACCCATACACACCTCTCCGTCCCTCCCGCCCTCCCTCTCTCCATCCATCCATCCATCCATCCAACCCATAAACACCTCTCCATCCATCCATCCTTCTATCCATCCATCCATCCCTCCATCCACCCCACACCCTCCCATCCATACACCCCTCCAATTCCTCCCTCCCTGCCTCCAGCCGTCCGTTCATCCATCCATCCATACATCCATACATCCATCCCCAGACACCCTCCAGCTTCACCCCAAGAGCTTGCTCAGCGTGTCCAACAGAGACAAGCTCATGGCAGGGACCTGTCCACTCCTCAGGGACCCGAGAGCCTTCCCCAGCATGTCCAGTGAGGCCCAGGCAGCGTTTTCAGAGTTGCCGGGATGTTTCCCAGCTGGAGCACAGCGTTGGACACCCGGGGGGAATGGGATTGGACCACAAAGAGCCAGAATTGAAGCCATTGTCCGGCCAGGCCAAGCCTATGGCACAGTGGGTTGTACCGGCCTCCAGCTCCAGCTCTCCCTCAGTCAGTTCCCAGGTGCTGGAGACCCCGGCTCACACCTCCATGGCTTTGCTTCTCCAGCTGGGGTCTTTGCTCTGCTGTGGAGAGTGGGGAAATCCGTGCGCCCTGGGAGCCAGCATGGTCTTGCTGGCCCCGTTGGTGTCCTGGGTCGGTTTCAGCAAGTTCCTTGGTGAATCTTCATTCCACCCACACCGGGAGGTAACATGCAGCCACCTGTGTCTCTTAGCCAGCCCTGAGAGAAAACATCATCGCTTCCCCTTCCACTGGGGTGGCGGGTAGAGGGGAATGATGCACAGATAGGGGTCATAAAATATTACAAAAAAATCCCACTTGGTCATATCGTCCACTTACCCCCTCCACCCACCCACCCATCCGTACTCTTCCACCCCTCCATCGCACCCCCTTGCATCTCTCTCTCTCTCTCAGGCTGATTCCCATCTGTGATGAAATTTTGGGGAGTGTTAATAAATCTCCCTCCTTCCCCCAATTCCCAGCCCTTTGGGGAATGCGTTGGTACACTCACTTCGCTGCAGAAGGTGAAATTCCTGAGTTACATTTCTAGTGGGGGTGAGTTGGGGTGGTGGGGGAGGAAGACTCGGGGGCTGGGGTAAGTGAGGGGGCAGGTTGGGTGGGGCTAGAGAGTTTGGGGTGGAAGGTTCCTGCAGGAAGGTTTGGGGAAACTGGGTGCGTGTAGGGGGAACCCAGGACTGGGATAGCAGGGGGCTGAGGGGCACTGGAGACCTGGGGGTCCAGGGAGCCCAGGGCTGGGATAGCAGGGGGCTGAGGGGCACTGGAGACCTGGGGGTCCAGGGAGCCCAGGGCTGGGATAGCAGGGGGCTGAGGGGCACTGGAGACCTGGGGGTCCAGGGAGCCCAGGGCTGGGATAGCAGGGGGCTGAGGGGCACTGGAGACCTGGGGGTCCAGGGAGCCCAGGGCTGGGATAGCAGGGGGCTGAGGGGCACTGGAGACCTGGGGGTCCAGGGAGCCCAGGGCTGGGATAGCAGGGGGCTGAGGGGCACTGGAGACCTGGGGGTCCAGGGAGCCCAGGGCTGGGATAGCAGGGGGCTGAGGGGCACTGGAGACCTGGGGGTCCAGGGAGCCCAGGGCTGGGATAGCAGGGGGCTGAGGGGCACTGGAGACCTGGGGGTCCAGGGAGCCCAGGGCTGGGATAGCAGGGGGTTACTAACTCACCCCACCTGACTCCTTCTCCTCAAACTCACCCCGACCACCCAGAGTGCTCACACTTCCTGATTCCCCATCCCCTTCTCTGCCCCCCACCCCTGTTTACACCCTTCCTCTTTCTCCACCTGCCTTTCTCCCTTCCCAGAAGCCAACTGCTCCTACTTCAAATTCCTCAGCACGGGGGACAACGCCCGCATTTTCCAGAGAACGACGAAAAAAGGTTAGGATGCCCCTGGATTGCACCGATGGGCCCATCTGCCCCTGTATCCTGCCTCCTGCCTACCCAGATCACACCCATGGGCCCGTCTAGCCATGGGCTGTACTGGAGGCTGGCAGTGGGGGTTTTCCTCCCAGACTGGGGTAACTCTCTGTCTGCCCCCGCCCACCCCTGCAGAGCTGAACATCGCGGCGGCCGTGATCTCTCTGCTGAGCATCACCCTGATGGTGCTGGGCTCCCTCTGCATCACCATGGCGCTGAGCAAAGGGGTGGAGTCCCTGCTCAAACCGGCCTCCTGCTTCTTCCTGATCTCCGGTAGGTACCATCTCCCCCGCCCCCCGCCGAGCCCCTGCCCCGCTCCCCGGTGCCCCCTGCCGAGCCCCCTGCCTTGCTCCCCGGTGCCCCCCAAGCCGCTCGCAGAGCCCCCTGCCCCGCTCCCCAGCGCCCCCCGCCGAGCCCCCTGCCGAGCCCCCTGCCCCGCTTCCCGCTCCCCAGTGCCCCCCTCCGAGCCCCCCGCCCTGCTCCCCAGCGCCCCCCGCCGAGCCCCCCGCCCTGCTCCCCAGCGCCCCCCGCCGAGCCCCCTGCCCTGCTCCCCAGCGCCCCCCGCCGAGCCCCCCGCCCCGCTCCCCGCCCCGCTCCCCACCGCCCCCCGCCGAGCCCCCGCCCCGCTCCCCAGCGTCCCCCGCCGAGCCCCCGCCCCGCTCCCCAGCGTCCCCCGCCGAGCCCCCTGCCCCGCTCCCCAGTGCCCCCCGCCGAGCCCCCTGCCGAGCCCCCTGCCCCGCTCCCCAGTGCCCCCCGCCGAGCCCCCTGCCGAGCCCCCTGCCCCGCTCCCCAGTGCCCCCCGCCGAGCCCCCTGCCCCGCTCCCCAGCGACACCACCGAGCTCCCCGCCGAGCCCTCTGCCCCGCTCCCCAGCCCCCCCCGCCGAGCCCCCTGCCCCGCTCCCCAGCGCCCCCTGCCCCGCTCCACAGTGCCCCCCGCCGAGCCCCTTGCCGAGCCCCCGTCCCGCTCCCCAGCGCCCCCCGCCGAGCCCCCCGCCCCGCTCCCCAGCGCCCCCCGCCGAGCCCCCTGCCAAGCCTCCTGCCCTGCTCCCCAGCGCCACCCGCCGAGCCCCCCGCCGAGCCCCCTGCCCCGCTCCCCGGTGCCCCCCGCTGAGCCCCCTGCCGAGCCCCCCGACCCGCTCCCCAGCGCCCCCCGCCGAGCCCCCTGCCGAGCCCCCTGCCCCGCTTCCCGCAGCCCAGTGCCCCCCGCCGAGCCCCTGCCCCGCTCCCCGGTGCCCCCCCCCGAGCCCCTCGCCGAGCCCCCTGCCCCGCTCCCCGGTGCCCCCTGCTGAGCCCCCTGCCTTGCTCCCCGGTGCCCCCCAAGCCGCTCGCAGAGCCCTCTGCCATGCTCCCCGGTGCCCCCCAAGCCGCTCGCAGAGCCCTCTGCCATGCTCCCCGGTGCCCCCCACCGAGCCCCCTGCCCCGCTCCCTAGTGCCCCCGCCGAGCCCCCTGCTGAGCTCCCTGCCCCGCTCCCGGGTGCCCCCGCCTATCCCCCTGCCGAGCCCCCTGCCCCACTCCCCAGTGCCCCCTGCCGAGCCCCCTGCCCCGCTCCCCGGTGCCCCCCGCCAAGCCCCCTGCCCCTGCAGCCCAGCGCCTCCTGGGGATCCTCCCGCCCCACACTCCACTGCCGAGTGCCCCATACCGAGCCCCCTGCCCCTGCAGCCCAGTGCCTCCTGGGGAGCCTCCCACCCCACTCCTCACTGCCCAGCGCCCCCTACCAAGCTCCCGCCCACTCCCTGCAGCCCAATGCCCCCGACTGAGTCCCCACCCCACTCTCTGCAGCTCAGAGCCCCCTACTGAGTCCCCACCCCACTCCCTGCAGCCCAGCACCCACTGCTGAGCCCCCAGTCCTGCTCCCCGCAGCCCAGGGCCCCCTAGCGCCACTCCCACTCTCCCTCTCTACTGGCAGGGATCATGGTGCTGATCAGCCTGGAGGTTTTCCGCCACTCGGTGCGGTGGCTCATTGACAGCGACCAGAGCGTGCCGCTGGAGTACGAGTACTCATGGTCCGTGGCCTGCGCCGTGGCCGCCGGCGCCGTGCTGATCTTCGGCGGTGGCTGCTTCATCCTCCTCTCCCTCCCAGGCCTGCCCAAGAAGCTCTGGCAATGCTGCATTCGGAGCACCGCCACCAGCAGTGCCTGATGGACATGATCCTGGGGGGCCCTGAGCCAGAGTCTGGGGGTGGCGGGGTCACAGAGAAACTATTTCTTTATGCCCCACCTGGGGGGGCACCCTGCCTCAGATCAGCCCCCCCACCCCCACCTACCAATGAACCTCTGGGGATTTTACTGTTGGAAGGGAAGGGGCCGGAACATGGGATATTAAGAAAGAGGGTGGCATGATAACGAGATGGGTGGGGGGGAGGCGGAGGGATCAAATTAATAACCTCAGCAGGTCTGTATTTAATCCTGGGTTTTATAAATGGCTATTTTTAGCTGGAGGGGGTGTCTTTCTGATCTCAGTCCTCCCCTCCTGGGGTCAATCCAGAGTCACTCTCAATTGCAATGGGAGCAGGGCTGAGTTCTGATCTCAGCCCTCTGGGGTCAATCTGGAGTCACCCCCAAATGCAATGGTGGCGTGGCTGGGTGCTGATCTCAGCTCCTGATGTCAATTCGGAGTCACCCCCTGACTGCACTGGGGGCAGGGCCGGGTTCTGATTTCAGCTCCTGGTGTCAATCCAGAGTCACTCCCAGTTGCAATGGGGGCAGGGCCAAGTTCTGATCTCAGCTCCTGGCAGCAATCCAGAGTCACTCCTGACTGCAATGGGGGCAGGGCCAGATTCTGATTTTAGCTTCCCAGGGTGTCAATCCAGAGTCCAGATTTACCCTGTGTAAACCAAGCTCAGAATTCAGGCCGCGTTAGGAATTAAGAACCGGCTCTTGGTGCGAAGGTTGCTCAAGAGCCATTGACTTTGTTTTCCAGACTGAAAATCACGTCCCTCAGTTCCACCAGGTTGGAAGGAGGGGGGAATTGACAAAGACGCCTCTGTTTCAGATCTCCTCTGGGCCGTGTGTGCCCTGCCCCGTGGGCTCTGCATGGGGCCCCCTCGATGGCCCACACTGTGCTGGGCAGCATTTTTGGTGCTGCCCCCAAAGTGGCGACTGGTGATATTTTTCAGTCTGCCCAAGACAGGAGCCATCTCCCCAGCCCCCCGTCGGTCGGGCCGCTCGGCCCCAGCCTGGGCATTAGACCTGGGCTGGTTGCTGTTGCTGCAGGCAACATGAGCCGGATGCATTTGGGTGGGTCGTGGCTTTGCTTGAGGGCGCTTTGGGCGAAAGTGAGCGTGAAAGGATGGGGTTCGTGGGGAAGGGAAGGTGGGAGAGGCGCAGGGCGGGGACTGGCTGGCTCGGAGGGCAGGGAATGGGGCATGGGGCCTCTCTCCCAGGGAGTGCCAGCTCTGATCTGCCCCAGGGCAGGGACTGGCTGGCTCAGTGGGTGGGGAGGGGGCAGGGAATGGGGCAAGGGGCCTTTCCCCTCTAGGGGGCACTGGCTCCTGTCTGGACAGGACATTGTTACAATCTGAAGCTGAAAGTCTGATGAAAAGGAACTGAGATAAATTTGGTGTGTGGGGGGGAAGCGGAAAGGTTCAGGGGTTGCGGTGAGTTTGGGAGGCTCAGGGGTGAGATGAGGAAGGTTTTGGGGAGGGAGAAATTGGGGGGAGGTTTTGGGGGTCAGGGCATTGGGGGAAGGTTCAGGGGCCAAAAGGGGCGAATGGGAGGGAGGTTTGGGGGGAAGGGGAAGGTTTGGGGGCCCTGGAGATGAGTGGGGGGAGGTTTGGGGGGCAGAGGAGGTTAGGGGAAGGTTTGAGGGGCTCAGGGGTGAGTGGATGGAGGTTTGTGGGGAGGAGGATGTTGGGGGAAGGTTTGGGGGGGTTCAGAGGTGAGTGGGGGGAGGTTTGAGGGGAAGGGGAAGGTTTGGAGGCCCCAGGGGTGAGTGGGGGGAGGTTTGGGGGGAGGAGGAGGTTTGTGGAAGTTTTGGGGGCCCCAGGGTGGGTGGGGAGAGGTTTGGAGGAAGGGAGAAGGTTTGGGGGCCCCAGAGGTGAGTGGGGGGAGGGAGAAGGTTTGGGGGTCCCAGGGGTGAGTAGGTGGAGGTTCGGGGGACGGAGAAGTTGGGGAAGGAGGGAGTTGGGTGAGGAGGCCACCAGTAGGGCAGGCTGGCACCGGCGGGCGTGACAGTCCGTGCGACGTGGTGAGGACAGCGCATCCCTGGGGCCGCAGGTTATTCTGGCCCAGTCCCGTTCTCCAGTTACACCCAGTGCTGTAAAGAGGGGGCTCGGCTGCAGCCCCAGATTCTCCGGCGAGGACACAACACACAGCCAGGCCCCCCCACCTGCCCTGCCCCCCACTGGGCACGGAACCCAGGAGTCCTGACTCCCACGGAGTGGGGGGCAGAGGGTTAGAGCAGTGGGGGATGGGATACAGGACTCCTGGGTTCTCTCCCTGGCTCTGGGAAGGGAGTTGGACCTAGTGGTTTGAGAAGAGAGAGGGCTGGGAGCCAGGACTCCTGGGTTCTCTGAGAGGGGATGCACTGCAGGCCTGAGGGAGCCCCCCCCCCCCCCCCCCCGCCAGCTGGGCTCTGCAATGGCCTGGCATGAGAATGAGAACAGGAGTAACTGGCTCTGCGCAGGCTGATGTCAGCCCCGCCACCCCTGAAATTCTTCCAGCCATGCCCCCCCCCGCCAGCCCTGTGTGCCCCCCCCGGCAATCCTCCATCCCCACTGGGCACCCCCCTCGCCCCATGCACCCCCTGCAGCCCCGCCCCACACCCAGGGCATGGGGGCAGGGCGGGGGGGGGTGTCGATCCCATTAAATACACCCACACCTGCCTGCACAGGGATCTCCACAATCCACTTCCCAGGTGCACACACCGAGACTGTCAGGCTGTACAACCACACACACCAGCCATAACCCGCTCTCCATACCTACACACACATCTACACAAACACACACCGCAGCCATATATAACCCTCCCCCCAGATCTACAAACCACATACCATACAAACATCTACACAACAGTCATATACACCCTCCCCTCACACACACACCCAGCCATAACCCCCTACAATTATACACACACATCTATACAAACACACCCTAGAGCCCTATAGACACCCCCACAGATCTATACACCACACAAACATCTACACAACACAGCCATATACACCTTCCCCTCACATCTACACACACACACACACACCAGAGGCGTATACACCCTCCCCGCACACATCTACACAAACACAGCTATGTACACCCACCCCCCCAGATCTACATAAACACACAACACAGCCATATGTACCATCCCTCAACAGATCTACACACACACACTTACACAAACACACAACATAGCCATAAACACATCCCCACCACACACACAATCCATCACACACAAATCTACCCAAACATCACACATACCCACAACACATCCATAAACATACCACAAATACAGACCAGTACACACAGGTTCATACAAATACACCCACCCACCCCCTTACATAGGGACACACCCGTACACAACACAGCCCTAAACACACTCCACACTGCATTCACAAACTAGCACACAAAGGTCTGTGCAAACACACAACAGAGCCATAAACATACCACACACAGCTATCTACAACAGCCACACAACACAGCCATAAATGCCCCACCACAGAGATCTACACAAACACAACAAGAGAGCCATAAATACACTGCACACATAGGTTTTTACAAATACACCCACCCACCTGAAGGCCACCATGCAGCCATAAACACGTCACACTCACAGTCCAGCACCAACAGATCTACACAAACATCACACATACACACAATACAGCCATAAACACCCTCACCCCCACACCGCCCACACAGAGCCATGCCATGGCTGGCTATTAGCGCAGGGGTTGGCAGCTCATTTCCATTTCGCTGAGCTCAGGAGGTTTCTGCCAAAGGCGCAAGGTGCTGCGGGGGGAGAGGGGGGAAGGAGAGAATGGAGAAGTGGAAGGACGGAGGAATAGAAGCTGTCAAGGACACAGAAGAGTCATCTGCTCTTGTCCTGATCTGCATGTACAAGGGTGAGGGGAGGAATCTATCCAATCCCCCAACCCCCCCACCCCTTCTATCTATCTATCTATCTATCTATCTATCTATCCCCAGCCACCCCCTCTATCTATCTGTCTATCTATCTATCTATCCCCAGCCACCCCCTCTATCTATCTGTCTATCCCCAGCCACCCCCTCTATCTATCTATCTATCTATCTATCTATCCCCAGCCACCCCCTCTATCTATCTGTCTATCCCCAGCCACCCCCTCTATCTATCTGTCTATCCCCAGCCACCCCCTCTATCTATCTATCTGTCTATCCCCAGCCACCCCCTCTATCTATCTATCTGTCTATCCCCAGCCACCCCCTCTATCTATCTATCTATCTATCCCCAGCCACCCCCTCTATCTATCTATCTATCTATCTATCTATCCCCAGCCACCCCATCTATCTATCCCCAGCCACCCCCTCTGTCTATCTATCTATCCCCAGCCACCCCCTCTGTCTATCTATCTATCCCCAGCCACCCCCTCTATCTTTCTATCTATCCCCAGCCACCCCCTCTGTCAATCTATCTATCCCCAGCCACCCCATCTATCTATCTGTCTATCTATCCCCAGCCACCCCCTCTATCTATCTATCTAATCACTCTGGGGCCGGACGGGAGCCGGTGCCCCCTAGAGGGGAAAGGCACCGGGACCCATTCCCTGCCCCCCTGAGCCAGCAAGTCCCTGCCCTGGGGCCGGATGGGAGCCAGCTCCCCCCAGAGGGGAAAGGCACCGGACTCCATTCCCTGCCCCCCTGAGCCAGCAAGTCCCTGCCCTGGGGCCGGATGGGAGCCAGCTCCCCCTAGAGAGGACAGGCCCCGGGCCCCATTCCCCTTCAAACAGGAGTGACGTCTGCAGGGCATCAGTGTGCGGATCCTGCCCACAACACACAGTGACCTGCCGAGCCAAGTGCAGTCGGCACAGAGCTGGGCGGGGGGGGTGGGGGGTGTCTCCCTGTCAAGCTGAGGGGGCAGCCCTGCAGGGGGTCTGCGGGGTGGGGAGGGGAACCGCAACTGAGACCAGAGCAAGGGGGTTACTTGGGGGGAGGCGATGTGTGTGTGTGTGTGTGTGTGTGTGTGTCCTGCTGCCCCCTGGTGGCTGTGATCAGAACTGCCCCCAAACTGGGGGTGTGTGTGATGGACTCCCAGGCCCCGGGCTCTCTCGGCTCCGTAGGGCCCGTGGGAAACCCCCTTTGGTCTGACAGCCCCCACCCCCCGAGGGAGCGCATTGGCTCTCCGGGGTTAGGCCTTCTGGCCCTGCTGCCTCCTGGGGTCGCATCTCTGAGCCTCCAGCCCACCTGGCTCCCTCTGGGAGTCCCCTCTAGGGGTCCTCTTGCTCAGGCCCCCTGGGGCCACCGCCCCCAGAGGGAGCGATGCCCCTGATCTCCAGCCTGCAGGGACTCTCAGCCAGCGTAAACAGGAAGGTTTATTGCATGGCTGAACCCAGCCCAGGCAGTTCTCAGGGTCTCGGGCCTGGCCAGGCTCAGCACCGGCCAGCTGGGTCTGTCCCAGTCCAGGTGGGCTCCGGCTGCTCTTTGTCCCCAGTCCAGAGCGAGCTGCTTCCACCCAATCAACAGATATCACCTCCCCACAGCCCCTCCTCCTCCCTGTGTCTTCATTCTGGGCAAACAGGTCACTGAGGTCCTCTCTCCTCAGCCCTTTGTCCTCCCACTGGCCAGCACCGGCTGACTGCCAAGCTGGGGTGGGCCCCTTAGACACCAGGTCACCAGTTGTAGGGTTACCATCTCCAGGCCGTTGTCTGGGGTTCTGGCTGCCAGGCGAGGTCACACCTGGTCCTCTGCGCCAACAAACTCCCACCACCTTGTTACACATGCAGCACGTGGGGAAACTGAGGCACACATAGTATTCATGCAAAATACTAAGAAAATCCCTGCTTCATCACAGTGTGTCCCTGGTGGCTGGGATCAGATCTGCCTGGTCTGTGTGTGTGTGTGTGTGTGTTGGGGGGAGTCTATGTGTCTGCGCGTGTGTGTATCCTGCTTCGCCCTAGTGGCTGGGATCAGAACTGCCCCACTCTCTCTCTCTTTCTGTGTGTGTGTGTGTGTGTGTGTGTGTGTGTGTGTGTGTGTCCCTGCTGCCCCCTGGTGGCTGGGCTCAGATCTGCTCTGTGAGTGTGTGAATTTTCACATCTGTGAGCTGGGGCTCACTTTGTCCAGCGACTCTGGTTTGGCATGTGGGGTTTCGGCTCCCCAAATTACTCAACTGCGGCAGTAACCGGACAGCCGCACCCCTTCCCTCCCTCCGTCCTCTGACAAACATTGGAGGGGGCACTGGTGGAGAATCACCTGAACGGGTTCAGCGCTCCCAGGCCAAAAGGGCCGATGTGATCCTGAGATGCCTAAATCTCAAGCAGGAGCAGAGAGGTGATTTCCCCTCGGGAGCTGGTCCTAGGGCGACTGCTGCCGGGATCCCGTGTCCCATTCTAGTGGCCACCATTCAAGAAGGGCGTCGATCTATTGGCGAGTGGTCAGAGAAGAGGCACGCAGATGACTGAAGGGTTAGAAAACCTGCCCGAGAGCGAGAGACGCCAGAAGGTCCAGCTGTTTAGCTGAACAGAGAAGAAGGGCTAACAGGATCCAATGGCTGGATGTTGAAGCTAAACAAATCCACACTGGAAATAAAATACATTTTTAATGGAGAAAGCAATTGACCAAGGGTGGGGGTGGATTCTCCATCCCCGACAGCGTTTCAAGCAAGATCAGATTTGTTCTAAAAGGTCTGCGCTAGGAATTATTTCGGGGCAGGTCTCTGGCCTGTGTTATACAGGAGATCACATTACATGATCAAAGTTGTCCGGTCTGGGCTGAGAATCGAGGAATCTGTGACCCCTCTGCCTAGCTCCGGGCCGAAGGGGGCGCGCTCCTCCCCAGCATGGCTTCCCCCAGGGGCACTAACCCATGGCTTTTGCAGCATTGCCAAGTCGGGGGGATTTTATTCCAAGTCTTGCGATTTTTTGCTACTTCCCTCAAAGCTTCCAGGGTTTTCGGGACAATTTTGTTTGCAGAAACCGGCAGTTTCTAGCATTCGTGGCTGAGTAGGGAAGTTGGCAAACGCGGGGCATAAAAAGACAAAAACAGCCCCCAAGACCAACATCGACAACATCAAAAAACCAAACAGAAGGCAAATTAAAAGACCCACTTTTTAAAAAGTCTCATGATTGCGATGGAGTGGGGGGGTTTCTTGGTTTTTTTGTGTTTTTCCAATGGTTTGCATGCAGAGGGGGTGGGACTCAGTGTCCCTGGATGTTACTGGTTTAACGAGGTGAGGGGAGAGGGAGTTTGTTGGTACACAGGACCGAAGAGGGAACTTGGGACCCCAGCCGCTGGCCTGGAGGATGGAGACCCCAGCGATTGGTGACCTGGTGACCCAGAGACCCAGCTCAGGAGTCACAGCCAGTTCTGGCCAGTGGGAGGACAATGGGCTGCAAAGAGAGGACCCCGGTGACCTGACCAGCTGGTTGCAGCCAGAAGGGCCAGAGGACAGAAGAGAAGAGAGGAGATCCAGGCCTTCCTGTTTACGACCCTGTTTCCCTGGAGAGAAGACAATGGACAGAGACGGGACTTGGAGCCGGTAATCTCAGATGCCCAGCTGGGAAGCAGGGGGGCTCTGGGCTGGAGAGGGGAGGCAGGCAGAGCACACCTGGATGCAGGGAGACTGGGATGTGCTGGGCTGGAGGAGACCAGGTCTGAGGCTCTGAGAGTTTCCTGTGCTGGGTTCAGCCCTCAATAAACCTTCCTGTTTTACACTGACTGAGAGTCACTCCAGGCTAGAGATCAGGGTTGCATCAACCCCTTCGGGGGTGGAGGCCTGGGGGGTCCAGAGCGAGTAGACTCCCTGGGGGGGCCCACAGCAGAGACAGACGTGCTAAGGCTCAGAGAGGTGCGGCTCCAGGAGGTGGAGGGGCCTGACCCTGCGAGAGAGTGGACCCCTGAGAAGGGCTGTCACACTGAAAGTGGCACCCCCCACAGACCGCATGGGGCCAAGAGTGGGCACGATCTGTGAGTCCGTGACAATCATATTTTTAGAAAATATCACAATCTTTCAAACACTCCCCCCGTTTTGAAGCCAATCTCCTGAACTTGCAACCAGCCTCACCGCTTTCAAGCCCATCTCACCATTTTAAAAACAGTTTCCAGGATTTTAAACTCGGCTCACAAGTTTTGAACCTGGTCCTGAGATCACTGACATCCTGGCGATTTTGAAACAAATCGCACACTTTCTTATCCACTTTTGTGATTTTTTAAGCCAGGCTCCTGAGTTTTTAAAACCACGGTCACTCCTTGTCAACGAATCTCACCAGGTTTTTAACCACTTGCACCGTTTTTAAACCACGATCTCACAGTTTGTTTTTTTAACCACACCCATGAGTTTCAGGCCGATCTTGCGATTTTTAAACCTGCCTCGCTGTTTGAGAGACCCTCAGGATTTTTTCAAGCCGTGTCCTGGTTTATATTGCAGCCAAGCGCACGATTCAGAAAGCGAGCTCCTAATTATTAAAGCCACGTTCCCTAGTTTATAAACCAGGTTCGGTGTTTTTAAAACTAGCCTCATGATCTCAGAGCAGAACTGGTCTTTTGTGTGTGTGTGGGCGGGGGTGGTGATTTGCGGTTTTTGCAGCGCTCTGGGGCTGGCAAAGGGAGTTTTTTTGCTGCTCAGGAGGTCGCCTGTCCAGGAGGTGAAATTTCAGAGGCATTTAGAAGTTTGTCAAGATTTCTCCCAGGGAAAATGTTTAGCTCTGGCTCTCAGCTCTGCTCCCCAAACTGGTGAACTCCTGCCCAGCCTGCGCTGCCATCTAGGGGCAGGAAACGGCTGCAACTGTGCCAGGGCTCAATGGCCACTTAGTGGCATCTTCTGCAAAGGGGCCTGTGGTTTTTGTGGGGCAGGAGAGTGGGGAGGCACTTCAGGGCTGATATACATGGAGGCTGGTCTCCCACTGGAGATACTAACCCGCCCTCTAGCAAAGAGGTCGAGGGCTGAACGGGCCTGGGATCTAAATCTCTCCTCCCAAAGTGGAGAAAAGATGGTCCAGCCTTCTGCTCCCCCTGCCTTGCGGCCGGATGGGAGCTGGTGCCCCCCTAGAAAGGAAAGGCCGCCCTGAGCCAGCCAGTCTCCTGTCCTGGGACTGGGAGAGACCAGAGTAGGAGAGAGAACCCAGGAGTCCTGTCTCCCAGACCCCTTTGCTCTAACCAGTGAGACCCACAGCAAGCAGAGAGGGAGACACAGGCTAGGGGGCCCATCGCTCTGCCCCAGTGAGGCAGGGGGGTTGGTGACAATGTCCCCACATCCCCGGGGTGCCCCCTGCCCAGCGCGGGGGCCGTGGCACAAGAGGATGTGGTCTGCTGGGGCTATTTGACAGATGTAGATGTGGCGGGCAGATGAGAGAGTGAAGGTGTGAGGGACGCAGGATGAGATGAGCCATCGCCCTCGGTGGCATTGGCGATAGCGCTGTGGGCCCCCCCCCCCCCCACTGCCCCATCATGGCATCTGCTTTCACCATCATCTTTCTCGGTGAGTATCGGAGACAGCCAGGGAGTGTGCCCATGGTGGGGGGGATCTGAGACCAGGGAATGTGACTAGGTGGGGGAAACTGAGACCAGGCCTGGCTGGTGCCATGTTACTGTGAGGGTAAATGATGACTCAGACAGCACCCCCTAGTGCCACATTGGGGAACTGAGGCCAGGCCTGACTGGCAGGAGAGAGCGCCCGCTGCTGAGCCCCCTAAATCCTCCAAATCATGCTTGCTTTCACCCTATAGAATTTTCTGCTGCTTGTGTCCTGTGGTGTCCCAGCCCCTTGGGCGCTGCCTGGGGTGGGGGGGGCTGGGGGGGAACAGACCAGCTGCTCCCGGCACTCACAGCTGCTGCTGTTTCCCAGACGGATCAGAATCACCGATGCCGGCACCGATGCCGGCACCTCTGGATCTGACCTGTCCCATCATCATAGGGTTGAGCACGGCAGCTGCTGTCCTCCTCCTCCTCCTCCTCCTCCTCATGGCCTTCGTCTGCTTCAGAAAAACCCCAGCCAGTAAGTTAAACCTGCTGCTAAGCAGGGCAGGATGGGGTCACAGCTTGGATGGGGGACTGTTCCGGGAAAACCAAAGAGCAGGGGAGCTCAGCAGAGGGCGCTGTTGCTTGTGGAATCCCTGTACATACAGCTGTCCCACCCTAGAGCTGGCCGCATTTCAGCACTGAGGGAGGGGTCCCTGTATAACCAGCCACCGGCACCACGCCTAGCAGGCAGGACCGATCAGAGGTGGGGCCAGGAGGCCGTTTGACCTGGGCCTCAAGCTCAGATGGGGCCTCAAATTTAGACACTTATTACTTTTTTTGCATTTGATAAATTTTGCAACTTGTCTTTATGCGCATCAAACCAAAATATGACACACACTCTCAGCTTAGAGCTGCAAATTTAAGCAAATAACACTGGTCTACAATTTTTGAGAAGTCGTCTGCTTCAGAGATAAAATGTGATATTTATTATGTATTTTGATGTACTGAATTCAAATATGACAATTAAAACAACTGATTGGCTACTGTTTCTAAGATATTTAAATTTTTACATTTTATGTCTATGTATATTGTGTAGATAGTAGAGTTTTAATCATAAATTGTAAACCTAGGTCTTTTCATGTGTTTATAGTTGCTTTACATGATAATATTTCACCTGTCCTGTTTATGTAACACTTTAAAAATCAGCAAAAGGGTTATATAAATAAAATTTATTATGAAACAAAAGGCAAAAAACTATTATGTACATAGTTTAGTCCTATTCAGTGTCTACTCGGCACTTCTTGGCTTATCTCTTGTATTCATTAAATGGAGCATCTCTTGTCACTGTCCAGCAATAGTCTGCAAGCATTGATGGGCTCCATTTGCCCTGATAGCCTGACAGGAGATTCCACTGCTGTAGTCTGGAGCCCAACAGCTCTGCCTTACTCTTGGGTCGTTCCAAATCCCTGACAAGGTCATTCAGTTCACCTTGTGTTATGAGGTGTGGTTCAGAGGAGGAGGATGGGAGAAAATGTGGGTCCTGTGACATTGATGGTTCAGGACCAGAAGTTTCATCGTCTGACTCAAGTGAGAATGATTCTGGTGCATCAGGAACCGGCAGTCCTTCTCCGTGGGGTACTGGGGGTATAGCTGATGGAATGTTTGGATAATGCACAGTCCACTTTTTCTTCTTTGACACACCTTTCCCAACTGGAGGCACCATGCAGAAGTAACAATTGCTGGTATGATCTGTTGGCTCTCTCCAAATCATTGGCACTGCAAAAGGCATAGATTTCCTTTCCTGTTCAACCACTGGCAAAGATTTGTTGCACAAGTGTTGCAGCATATGTGTGGGGCCCACCTCTTGTCCTGATTTTCAATTTTGCAGCCAAAATAAGGGTGATAAGCTTTCTTAACCATAGTGGTTAGACTGCGCTTTTGTGATGCAAAAGTCACTTCACCACAAACATAGCAGAAGTTATCTGCACTGTTCACACAAGTATGAGGCATCTCTGCTCACTTTGGCTAAACAGAAATGTGTCCCTTTGCAAAATCAAACGCTGACAAATAAGAGAGCAAGACACTGTATGATTTCTAGAGCTGATAAAGGGCAATTTGTTCAGCAGAGTGATGTAAGCTTCGTTATGATTGCATCATCCATGACTTCTAGGAATAACATGATGCAATTCATGTCATATATGACACAATACCAGCTTCAGATTGCATCATTCATTGTTTTGCCTAAAAAGCAAGTACTGTCCAAACCCAGTCATAGATTTACTCATAGATCCAGTGAAAGATGTATTTTAGTCATTTCTGGTTTAAATTGAGATCCCTTCCCTTTATAACTCACTTATCCTCTGCCATTCCCAAGTCAAGGGTCGTATATACTGACCCAATAGCATATCTTGAAAACTAGAGCCAATCAACAATTTTAAGCATCATTTTCATTCTCAGTGACCCAGAATTAGTAAAGTTGGACTACATTTATTTCAGAAGCATTTTGGCTGTAGAGCAGTGTAAGAGATATGATTTGGTAAAAGACATAATTTTTTTGTTAACTGATCTAGATTTTGTCATATTAAAGAATTAAAAATGTTTATAAATATTAATAAAAATATATCAGTTCTGATGGCACAAGATTAGACCGTGAGAACGTGTCCTCTCAGATCAGCTGATTATATAAACAAACCACTACTAGGGGGTGGGTCTGGGTCAAGTGCGTGTTGAAAGGTGGAGACCTGTTACATTTCAATGTCTTTATAGTTTTACGTCTAGTTGACTAAGGAATTATTTATGTGTGTGAATTCCTCATTATTATCTTCATAGGATAGCTAAAAGAGGTGATTGGTTGGTCGGTTGAGTCCTAGCTTGATAGCTTGGCCATCATCATAGGCTTTCGTAGTCTATAGGCCCAGATTCAAGGTGAAAATTTGTGAGGACAATCTTGTACGGTGAGTTTCATGAGGACACACGTTTGAAAATTTTGGACGTTAGATGGTCTGCACAGATTGATGGTGTTCAACCAGTTGTGCCGCATTTGAATTCAATGAGAAATGCTTTAAATGAGCTTGAATCTCTTAATCGCATGGCACAAACTCAAACTGAACTTCAGGCTGTTCGGAAGCACATGTCCAAATTTGAATGCATTCTGATGTCATCTTTGTGGATGAAGCTATGTACAATGATCCACCAAACTAATCTGGTAACTGAAGCACGCAATGCTACACTTGAAGTTGAGAAGGATGACACTGAAAGTCTTATCAATGACATTCAGCAGATTTGTGAGCAATGGGATGCAATCCTGACTGAGTCCAAATTAATAGCCCAGAATATTAGCATTTCATTGGAGTTCTCCACCAATCGCAACTTACCGCCTTAATGGGATGCCGAGCAGCATTCTAGGGTCAATGTCTTCGTTGTCATCACTGACTGTCAATCAGGACTTACACGTCGATTGAGTCACTGTGACTAACTTGTACTCTTTTCGGGGGTTCTTTGGCAGTTCAACAGAGCAGTGAAGATCGACTTTCTGCAACTGAACAATTGCAGCAACAGTAAACCAAAGAAATCTCAAAAGAGCTGTGACGAGGCCATCTTCCTCAGACGAATCTATTCCACCAACTTCAAATTGGATTGCAAGCCAAAGGAATTGCTTCAAGAAATATTCAAACGTGGACTGTCCGGGGTGTTTCCCAATATCACAATTGCACTGCGTATATTGTCAGTTTGCCTGCATCAGTGGCTTCAAGTGAACGCACCTTCAACGTGTTGAAGCAGGTAAAGAACTATCACCGTTCAGCTATGGGACAAGAGCGTTTGAATGGGCTCTGTGCTTAATATCAACTGCGACATTGCACAAAAGCAAGATTTTTCTTCAATAATTAGTGCATTTGCACAGAAGAAGGCTAGAAAAACATTTGTTAAATAAAAAAATAATCAAATTCGGTCTTACCCTTTGTTTGGTGCCTTATTTTGTTTTCACGTGTCGTCATTTTTTATTTTTATTATGGCTGTGGGGCTTCAAAAGCTGCAACTGGCCTGGGCCTCCCTGGACCACTGAGAGGGCCTGCCTGCGCCATGGGACACCCTTGGGGAGAGCTCCGGGCCCTACAAGGCAGCTGGGGCAGTCGGGATGCGGGGCACCTAGGGGAGAGGTTCAGGCTCTACAAGGCAGATGGGGCCATCGTCAAATGGGGTGCCCTAGGGGCACTCCCCATGCCCAGAGCCTCAGGACATGCTCTGATACAGCCATGCCAGAGACGTGGGATCGTCTCGCCAGCCTGAGCCGCCTGGGGGTCATTTGCACTGTTGTCACTGTTGAGCCTGCGAAGCCACCCGGCTATGAGCTCACATGTAAAACCCACGGGCAAGTTCCCCAGCTGTGCCAGGGCCCTGGAGAACCAGGAGAAATTGGAGATGATGCTGAACACTGTAACCCGGGCAACACAACCAGCCACAGACGCTGGGTTGGTCTGACCCGAAAAGCCCCCTGGCTACAGCCCCAGGACTGTTGACATCTTGCTGGGTGAAAACAGAAGCTGGAATCAGGAGTTAATGGCCCCAAATTGGTGGGAGGGACTTTGGGCCAGCACAGGGAGACACCCCCAGCCAAGAGGCCCTGCAGGCCAGACTCGGAGGAGGATCATAACACAGATGTGGGACGACGCTGGGAAGAAGGGTCCTGCCACCTAACCCCTGAGGGCAAGTGTCTGAGCTGTGTGTGAGGGAGTCCCCGGGGTGCAACTTGGCCTCTGGGACCGCTGAGCCCTCCAAAGGCACCAGCCTGGGCTGCCTCTCACACTGTGATGCTGACGTCAAGCTACCAACCTCTGAGAGGCTCTGCACCCACTCAGCCATGCAGAGGCAGGGACCCACCCAGCTGTGTTACACCAATGATCTCCCAGTCACTCAAGTACCATCAATGCAGGGCTCCAGCCAATCCCACCCTCCTCCCAGATCCCCAGCCTTGCACCCCAGATTGGTACCATCCTGCGCTGGTCAGAAGCCAGTCCGGGGTCAGTTCATTAACTTTGCCCTCTCAGTGTGGCGAGGACACGCACTAGCCTTTGTAAACTGAGCTGAGATTTCCCAGCACTTCAATCAAAACACGCTGTTTCAGGTCAAATATAAAACAGATTTATTAACTCCAGAAGGAGAGATTGGTTACTTAAGAAATAAAAATATATTTGCAGTCTAAATTCTACAAACGAAACAGGATTTGAATCAGGCAGCGTCTCCCCCTGACAGATGGTACAAGCAGGTTACAGATCCTCAATACACAGACTGGGCTCCATCCCAGCCTGGGACCACCCTTCCTCAGTGCAAAGTCTCTGTCCTCCAGATGTTCCTCCAGGTGTCGAATTGTGGGGAAGAGAAGCCCAGGGATTATGTCCCTTCCCCTCTCTAATATTTTTTTCCAATTTGCTTGAAAGGTCTTTGCCGCGACCCGCGGACCAGGCAGTCCCCATTGCTCCAGCAATCTCCACTGTGCACAGTCGCTGGGGAAATGGATTCTTTCCTTGAGGGGTGTTGATGAGCCATTAACAGTGTCTGGCTGGTCCTCTCTTGCAGTTGAAAGGTTGGCTGTGGGCATCTCCCAATCTCACAACACATTTCAGTAGCACACCCAGCAATGCTTCAAAACGTCCCACACAAGGACAGCGCAGACAGTGCAACAGGGCGTGAATGTTCAACGGATCAAGACTTTTAAAATGATGCCTCACAAGGCACCTTTGTAGCCAACCCATCATAATTCTATCGTAGTGGTGAATACGGGGGCTCCATGGTGCTACTTTGAGGTACAGATTGTCACCTTGTGGTATCACCGCGGCGCGGCCAGGGCCTGGAAAAGAGACCTGGGACGTGTGAGGAACAGACTGTGAACCTCCTTTCCCGTGCAGAGGTGGCTGTTTGTGGTCTCCTTATGATCACAGTGCGGTGTGACTAATTCCCTTTAACCTTCCTCATCTTTTCCTTATTTCTGTATGAGTTGCTGTTTAATAAATTGTACGTGCTCTGAACTCTGTGTACTGATCAGTGGGTAAGGGAAGCACCCGGTGCAAAGAGAGTGCCCTGGAGTGGGGACTCTCACCCCTGTCGTAAGTGACCACCGCAAGACTGGGGGTCGAGCCCCCAGGGATCCGGGGCTCTGCAAAGAGCAGCAGGGCTATGGGAGTTTGGGGGGTAGAGGCCAAGGGTGGAGGGGGTTGGGTTTTGAGGGGAGACAGAAAGGGGGCAGGGTGAGTGGATGCTGAGGTTGGGGAGGTTGCGGGGGGACATGACAGGGATTTGAGGGGCGAAGGGGGTGAGGGTGGGATGGGGGAGGGGCTCCCCTCTCACAGAATCGGGGTCGGCAGATGGGGGGAGGATTTGTTTTCTCGCCAAAAATCCAGTTGAGCTGGGGCACCTCTGGCCAGCTGGGGTGGGGAGGGGTAAGGGGCAGGCAACTCCCCCCATGGGCCATGGGACAGATTCACCCTGAAACGCTCACGAGGGGGGAACCCAGGTGCTCCTCGACCACTGGGGGCAGTGTAAACTCATCATCACCACTCAGCTACAGCACAAGGGGCAGCAAATCCAGCCGTTCCTCATCACTCCTGCTTCTCATTCGGTGCCACGGCTCGTGTCGCAGGTGGGCAGGTTGGCAGGCTGAGCGGGAAGGCTGCAGAGTCAAACCCTCCAGTACCAGGAAATGCCACAGTTACGGTTTCCTGGACGACCTTAACTCTGCCCCTTCATGCAGGTCCATTACGACGCCAGATTTTAATTGCATGTCACAGGTGGGCAAGTTTCTTTCTGAAGGCAGCAGGACATGCTGCGGGTGACCTGTGTCCCCTCCCCACAGAGACACAGACAAGCTGGGAGCTGCGTGACGCTTGACCAGGCTGACAGTCTCTGGGTTTCCTCGGTTTTGCAAAGACCTCTGCTTGCTTTCACTGTGCTCGATTTTGCCTGCAGATTAGAGACAGTGTGTGGTGGATACAGGAAGAAATGAGACATCGTCGACTTCCTGTAGCTGGAGCCACCAGCTGAGTTCCTTATTTGGGGCTCGGTGGAGCTGGGGGCCAGTGGCAGTGCTGAGGGGTCCCTTGCTGTCTCCATCAGGGCATCTGCTCTCACCGTCCTTGTCCTTGATGAGTCTCAGAGACAGGGGATCTGAGACCAGGGCTTGTGCCTATGGGGGGGGTGGGGATCTGAGACCAGGGCAGGTGTCCATTGCGCGTGCAGGATCTGAGACCGGGCCTCATGGGAGGGAGTGAGACCAGGGCATGTGTCGGGGGGGAGGAGTTGGATCTGAGATCAGGGTGTAGGATCCAGTTGCTCTGGGATCTAGTCCCTAATGACCCGTCTCCTCTCCAGGCTGCTGGCTGGTCAGGCGAAGGAGGGTGTTGGGATGTGAGTATCTGTGGGGCTGGAGAAACTTTAGAGTTAAGGATGGGGGGGAGTGGGGAGGGAAAGAGAAGAGGAGCTGAACCTTCACCCCAAAGCTGTTTAACCTCCTTGTATTGATGCTGGGGGACTGAGATCAGAACCCAGCCCTGCTCCCAGTGCAGTCAGGAGTGACTCCTGATTGAACCAGGGGGCTGGGTGCTAAGGCAGGTTACAGACCCTGCATCTTCATCAGCCCCAGTGGGGTGATCACCCCGGGGGGAGCCGTCACCATCCAGGGTCAGTGTCGATGCGAGGCCAGGAGATTATTTCTGTATACAGGTGGAACTGAAATCCGGGAGCTGGATGCTGCTGGGGAGAGGGTGAATTCACCATCCCCAGCGCCAACTGGGTGGATCCCAGTGACATCGTGCTGATCATTGTAGCAGGTGAGGGGCCCAGCTTGGCATGCCCACCCCCAGCCCGACCTACAGGGGATCTCTGCTCCTGTGGTACGCTCAGAGCCAGGCTCTGCCCTGAGCTCAGCAGAGGGGACACCTGGCATGGAGTCACGGGGGGTTCCCAGTGGCTGCAGATTGGGGTCTGAGGGAGGAGGGATTTCTGTACGCAGGGGACCTTGGGATGTCACTTAACCTGCGTGTGTCTCCATCTCCCCTTGTACGAACGGGGGATAATCATCGCTCCTTGTGTTTGGTTAGTCAATCAGGACTTGGCTTTAGGGTGGGGGCTTTTTCTCACTCTGCACCTCTGATTCTCAGCCCTCTCCCAATCTAACCACTAGACCCCACTCCCCTCCCAGAGCCGGGGATAGAACCCAGACGTTCTGGCTCCCAGGCTGTGGGCCCCACAATAAATAGATAGATGGGTGCAGAGGGGGGTTCTGGCTTTCAGTCCTTGGGCAGTTCAGGTCGTAGCTCCCAGGAATCTCTAGGATCTCGGAGAGGTTTCTCTGGCTGGGTTTTCTCCCAGGGCCCCGTCTCTGGGACTGTGCGATGAGGACAGGGTGCAGTGACTGTGCCGGGGTCTGTCTCACGGCCGATCTCCTTCTCACTGCAGAGCTCATCTACCCCAAACCTTCCATCTCCCTGCACCCCAGTGGTGGGGTCGCCCTGGGGGGAGCTGCGACTGTCCAGTGTCGGGGTCGGCACCAGAATGCGAGGTTCCTTCTGTGCAAAGATGGAAACCCGATCGCGCTGCGGGACGTGGAGCCGGCTGGGGACGTGGCTGAGTTTCCCATTCGCAACATGAGCCAGGGAGACGCAGGGAGCTACCGCTGCTGATATAGCACCAAATCGGGCTCTCCCGTCTGGTCGGAGCCCAGCGACTCCATGGAGCTGGTGGTAGCAGGTGAGGGGCCCGGCTCAGTGTCCCCGTTCCCAGCCCACACACAGCCGGATCCTCGGGGTTGTAGCCCTGATGGGCAGTACCGGATTTCCCATGGCACCGGGCCCCGCTCCACTCCGCTCCCCGCTCTCTCCTATGGGGGCAGAGGCTTAATGCTGCCGCTCTGGGCCCCTGCTGCAGCAGGGCAGGCTCCTCCATCAGCCAAGTTCCTGCCCCATCTCTTCCCCCAGTGCTATGTTCCCACCCCTCCTCCTCGCCCTGCCTCT
Source organism: Gopherus flavomarginatus (assembly GCF_025201925.1). Classification (NCBI taxonomy): domain Eukaryota; kingdom Metazoa; phylum Chordata; order Testudines; family Testudinidae; genus Gopherus; species Gopherus flavomarginatus. The sequence continues at coordinate 4,987,925 of NC_066634.1, read as the reverse complement.
GATCAGCTGTTTGCCGGCAGGAGGGAGGGGGAAGAGCGGAGCCGCAGGGCGCTTACTGCTCTGGGAAGGAGAGGAGGCGGGGGAAGGGGCTGGACTTGGGGCATTCCCCCTCCAGCCCCCTGCCGTGAGCACCCCCATGACCCCAGCCCACCTCCACAGCCATCTGCCCACCTTTACCCCAGCACCCTCCTCACACACCTCCAGCCCCCTGCCCCCCCTCACACTCCCCTGCTCCCTGCCCTGTCTCCTGAACCCCCCTCACATGCCCCCAGCACCCTGCCCTGATCCCTGCACCCCGCATGCCCTCCAGCCCCCTGCACGCCCCCCCAGTCCCTGCCCTGACTCCTGAACCCCCCTCACAAACACCCAGCCCCCTGCCCTGACTCCTGAACCCCCCTCACAAACACCCAGCCCCCTGCCCTTATCCCTGCACCCCCCATGCCCCCCAGTCCCTGCCCTGTCTCCTGAACCCCCCTCACAAACACCCAGCCCCCTGCCCTGACTCCTGAACCCCCCTCACAAACACCCAGCCCCCTGCCCTGTCTCCTGAACCCCCCTCACAAACACCCAGCCCCCTGCCCTGACTCCTGAACCCCCTCACAAACACCCAGCCCCCTGCCCTTATCCCTGCACCCCCCATGCCCCCCAGTCCCTGCCCTGTCTCCTGAACCCCCCTCACAAACACCCAGCCCCCTGCCCTGACTCCTGAACCCCCCTCACAAACACCCAGCCCCCTGCCCTGACTCCTGAGCCCCCTCACAAACACCCAGCCCCCTGCCCTGACTCCTGAACCCCCTCACAAACACCCAGCCCCCTGCCCTGTCTCCTGAACCCCCCTCACAAACACCCAGCCCCCTGCCCTGTCTCCTGAACCCCCCTCACAAACACCCAGCCCCCTGCCCTTATCCCTGCACCCCCCCATACCCCTCAATCCCTGCCCTGACTCCTAAACCCCTCTCTGGGGGGGATCCCTGCACTCAGGGGGAGCTGCAGAGCAGGGGGCCTTTCCCATGGGGATGTTCCCCCAGCAACCCCCACTCTGGGGATGCACAGAGGAGTCGGGGGCCCAGGAGCTGCCCAGCCAGCACCATCCCCAGCTCTGAATTCACTCCCCACCAGTCTGGACAATTAAAGCCGTAACAATCGCTGGGTTTCAGCCCCTTCTCCCCAAGGCCTGGGTGCTCAGTTCCATCCATCCCCCATCCCAGCCAATGCTCGTTTTAATCCCACAGAGGGAAGCACCTCAGCTGGGCCCCAGCAGCCAGATTCCCACCCCAACAGAGCCGGAGGGAGAAGGTGAGCGAGAAAATCGAACAATTCATCCCCCAGGGAACAGGGCTCCCTGCTCAGACACCCACGGGGCCATTCGGGTCGTTTGGAGGGGGATGGTCCCTGCAGACAGAACTGATGGGTTCAGTTCTTTTATATAGAGGGTGATGGACAGATCCATGGGGCTGGACGGTCACAAGTCGGTGGGAAAGTGGGTCCTTGGGAAGGAAGGGCGGTGGACAGATGGAAGCATGTCTGGTGAGGGATAGAAAGATGGACTAAGATGATGGACTGTCTACATGAAAACTGGACTCGAAATGATGAATCCCGTGTGGTTCCCAGTGGTGATCTCAGAGCCAGTCTGGGCTGTCGGAGCCAGGCAGGGGCTGCATCTGTGCTGAAGGTCTCATTGGGCTGATCCTCCCCGTTCTGGGATCCCCGGGCACTGAGCCGGCTCGAACCCCTGGACTCCCTGAGTCCTCTCACTCAGCCTGCGTAAGAGCTGCCATAGTTGGTTGTCGGGACTGGGGTCTCAGTATAACTAACCACAGACACCAGGACTCCAGCTTTCTCACCCCTGGCCCTGCCCTGCCCCGCTCCTGACAGACGCTGGTTCTATTCCCACAGGGGGAACCAATCCTAGTCAGCCGGGAACGGTGCCGGCTCCCACTCGCTCAGGCAGTGCAGGGCCAAGTACTGGGGTTGGGGTCAGGAAATCGCCATCAACCCCCCCCAGAAACAGGTTTGTGCTGCCCAAGGAACTGCTTCTGAGGGGAGCCACGAAGGGCTGGCTGCGTGGGATGGGGGCAGATCCACACAGCAAATGTCCCATCTGGGCTGAGACCCCACCAGACTCATTTCATATGTAAGCAGAGTCAGGATGAGCTCTACCCTGGCTTCTGGTGATGAATTATGGCGAGTGTGGAAAAGAATTTCAGGGGCTGATCATGTTTGCATAGGCACACCCTCCCCACCTGGCATTGCCCATGGCAGCCTGAGATGGTTGCTTTGGCAGCTGTAGGATCCCCAGTTTCTTTGTTGTTGGGGTGGGAGAAGTGGAGTGTTGTCACCCTGATTGTGTGGATGAGGAACTGTGAAACTGCTTTGTGACAGGGAGTCTCACCATCAATTGAGTGGCACTCGCTAGACAAGGGAGTGGGCTCCTTGTGTAAGTCAGAAGCACCAAATGCACCTTCTTTTCTTTTCACTGTGGAATATCAGAGCTGATTTTTGATTCCCTTAAGAATCTAACTTATAGGTTACTGAGCTAAAATCACTCAAGAGCTGTGCTAACTAGTGGGGGAACCTGAAGCTATATTGTGGAGCAGAGCAGCTAGCAGAGCAGTTTGTGGGACAGTTGGAGCGGCCCACAGAGTGAGCAGAGCTGAGCAGTTTGCAGGGATGACTGGAGTGGACCACGGGATGGCTGGTGGAGCAGAGCAGCTGGCAGAGTGGAGCAGAGCAGAGCAGTTCATGGGGACGGCGGAAGCAGAATCCCACAGAGAGGCAGGGCAGTCGGCTCTGGACCACATAAGGTTCCCCTTTCTACCCAGGCTGGCAGGGGGAAAACCCCTGCAGATAGACTCTTGAACTCTGGGGCTGCACTGACCCAGGACAGAGACTCTTGGATTGTGGGACTTTTGGGACTCTGGGTGATTTTGGGGTTGCTGGATTCAAGAGCCCTGGGAAAAGGACACAGCCTAGTTGAGGTGTTTTCACAATTTAATGCTATGTTGTTTATCTCATGTCATTAAACATTTTCTGCTACACCGAGACTCTGCGCTTGCGAGAGGGGAAATATTGCCTCTTTGAGGCTCCCAGGGATGTGTGAGTAAGATTTTCCTAGGTCACTGGGTGGGGGCTCGAGCTGGTTTGCATTACGTTGTAAGGAAGGGACCCCTATCTATTGAACCCGGCCCTTGCTGCTATCAATTCGGCCTGGCAGAAGGGTTACACATATGCGGGGGTGGGGGGTGTGACGATGCGGTTCTGGCGGGACCCAACTGATTGTGCCAATTCAGGACCAATTGCTTAAACAGGGCAGTTACAGCCCTAGGCTGGGGTTTTTCCACCTCTAAGGCAAACCAAACCAGCCAGACAAAAATAACTTCAGTTTCACCCCACTGGCTAACCACAAGTCACACAAGCAATTTCCTTAGACACTCCAGTCTCCCAGTATCACCACTAGTGCCACCTGTCCTGGGGATGAATGGTTATGAAAACCAACACCCCAATGAAAGAAAAAGGTTCTCTTGATCCCAAAGGACCAAGCCCCAGACCCAGGTCAATATACACATCAGATCTTACCCCCAAATCACGCTGTTGCCAGTCCTTTAGAATCTAAAATCTAAAGGTTTATTCATAAAGGGAAAAAGGTAGAGATGAGAGCTAGAATTGGTTAAATGGAATCAATTACATACAGTAATGGCAAAGTTCTTAGTTCAGGTTTGTAGCAGTGATGGAGTAAACTGCAGGTTCAAATCAAGTCTCTGGAGTACATCCCAGCTGGGATGGGTCATCAGTCCCTTGTGTAGAGCTTCAGCTTGTAGCAATGTCCCTCCAGAGGTAGGAAGCAGGATTGAAGACAAAATGGAGATGAGGCATCAGCCTTATATAGGCTCTTCCAAGTGTAAGAACAGTTCTTTGTTCTTACTGTGGAAAATTACAGCAAAATGGAGTTTGGAGTCACATGGGCAAGTCCCTGCATGCTTTGCTGAGTCACAAGGTGTATCTGCCTCCTCTCAATGGGTCAATTGTGTAGCTGATGGTCCTTAATGGGTCATCAAGCAGGCTAAGCAGAGCTAACACCAATTTGTCTGGGGTGTTTCCCAGAACTGCAGCACCAATTTGAAATACAGACAGTATAGAGCCAATACTCATAACTTCAACTACATAATGATACAGACATACAGACAGCATAATCATAACCAGTAACCCATAACCTGGTCTTAGACACCTTATATGACCCCCTTTACATAGGATTTGGTGCCACTACAGGACCTTGGTTGCAAACCATGTTCTATATGGTTCCAGTTTATATCAATAATGTCACAGGGGGTCCACTGGATAAATGCCAGATTGGCTTGGTGGGGGCAGGGCCCCGGAAAGCTTTCCCCAAGCAAACAGCCCCACCCCGGAGACCCCACAGACCAGAGAGCTGTGCTGCTCATTGGCACCACAAAGCCACCCGTGTGGGGCACAGTTTGGTGCATATCCCCCTGGGAGAATGGGGCTGGGAATGGAGATCTGGGGATAATGGTCCCAGGTATCGCAGGGCCAGATTAACTTTCTGTGGGCTCCCTGGGGGAATGATTGCAAAAGACAGGAGATGGAGACAGAAATTGTCTTTGACACAGTGCATAGCTGCACAGGTTTCATTAACAATAGATTGGTGTGCGGGGTGCAGGAGCTCCCATTTGGTGCTCAGGGTGGAGGGGATGATGTGGGGAGGTGCAGGAGCCAGGAGAGGGGGATGGAATTAGAGAAGCAACAGGGGGAAAAGCCCTCTGGGATCATCCTGGCTCAGTCCATCTCCCTGCCAATGCAGGGCTGATCCTTACTGCATGTTTTGTCCAATCTCTTTTTAAAAGTCCCAAGCCTTGGGGTTTCTAGCTGATATTCTCAAACTGGGGGTCGGGACCCCTCAGGGGATTGCAAGGTTATTACATGGGGGATCACGAGCTGTCAACCTCCACCCCAAACCCTACTTTGCCTCCAGCATTTGTAACGGTCTTAAATATATTAGAAGTGTTTTTAATTTACAAGGGGTGGGAGGTGGCACTCAGAGGTTTGCTATGTGAAAGAGAGCACCCATAAAAAAGTTTGAGAGCCCCTGCTCTGTAGCTCAGGGGAGTGGTGTGCTGTGCCCCATATTCATCATTTGTGTATATTCTTTATAGTTGGTATGAAGCCGGCCACGTAAGGATCATGGGAAATGTTAGGATTTGCTGAAACCCACGGTTCTATCCAAATATGTGTATCGTTAAAGTGTATAAAGTCATGAAATTGTACTGTATGGTGTGAATGAAATATGCTGCAAATTTGGGAGTAGCCCAGAAGGCAACTCCTCAGAAACAGGAAGGCACTTGACTGAATGGCTGGGTGGATGTTACACAGCCATCACCAGGATTCAATGGCCATCAGCAGAGAATTACTCAACCCTGGACTCAGCAATGCGCCCTCCACCCACACACGATGCTTGGACTTGTGTTTTCCAAAGCACGTGGACTAAACAGGAGATAGTTTCAGCCCAGGTTGTACCCCGGGGGTCACGCACTAGCAGCGCCCTTCCCTTGGGAGACTATTCCAGCCACACCCCAAGGCAGAGATTGCACTGCTGGGAAGGTTTCCCCTGATAGCCTCAGTTTCCCTATCCTATTCCCCCATCCCTCTTCCCCACTGCCTCTTCCCTTCCACCCCCCATCCCCCTAAGAGCTGTCACCAAGATGCCATGGAGGGGGGACCAAGTGCATGGACATGGCTGCTGTCTCTGAGAGGCAGGCATCTCTGCCTGGGCAGGGAGGGCAAGCAGGGGGGCACCGTGCCCCACAGGAGACCAGGAGATGCCCCCCCCTGCCCGCCCGCCCACCCGCCCACAATGCTTATCCTGGTCCAGCTGCCCGGTAGGGGAGGTACTCTCAGTCTCTCTCTGCTGCAGGGATGCAGGGGATGTTTTTGGAGATGCCTCTGGCTGAGTCCCCTGCCAGATGCAGAAAGCTGGGTGGCAGCTGGTGCCCGCCACCATGCAGACGGCCACCCTGCCAGCAGCCGGGTGCCGGCTCTCAGCACAGCTACGTGGTGTGACGTTATTGATATAATCTGGGATCATATAGAACATGGTTGCAACCAAGGTCCTGTAATGGCACCAAATCTTATGTAAAGGGGGTCGTATAAAGTGTCTAAGACCAGGTTCTGGGTTGCTGGTTATGCTGTCTGTACGTGTGTATCATTTTGTAGTTGAAGTTATGAGTATTGGCTCTATACTGTCGGTATTTCAAACTTAGGCTGTGCTTCTGGGTGGCACCCCAGACAAGTTGGTGTCAGCTCTGCCTAGCCTGCTTGATGGCCCATTAAGGACCATCAGCTACACAACTGACCCATGGAGAGAAGGCAGACACGCCTTGTAACTCAGCAAAGTGCAGGGACTGGCCCATGTGACTCCAGGATCCATTTTGCTGTAATTTTCCACAGTAAGAACAAAGAGGTTCTTACACCTGGAAAAAGCTATAAAAGGCTGATGCCTCATCTCCATCTGGTCTTCAGTCCTGCTTCTTACCTCTGGAGGGACTTTGCTACAAACTGAAGCTCTGAACAAAGAACTGAATGACCCATCCCAGCGGGGGATGTTCCAGAGACTTGATTTGAACCTGCAGTTTATTCTATCTCTGCTACAAGCCTGAACTAAGAACTTTGCCATTACTGTATGTAATTGATTCCATTTAACCAATTCTAGCTCTTATCTCTATCATTTTCCTTTTATGAATAAACTTTTAGATTTTAGATTCTAAAGCAGTGGTCCCCAACGCGGTGCCATGGCATTTATGTACGCCCTCCTAGTGCCCAGCAGGAGAGAGAAGCCGTGGCCCCATACCTGCTGGGGACAGAGAACTCCAGGGCCTGCAGGCTGCGAGCGCCATTTTCTCTGTCCCTGGCAGGCGCGGGGCTGCGGCTTCTCTCCGGCTTCTCTGGGTCTGCGGACGCGGGTGTTTTCTGTCCCCGGCAGGGGCGGGGCTGCGGCTTCTCTCCGGCTTTGAAGACGGAGAGAAGCCACGGCCATGCCCCTGCCAGGGACAGAGAACTCCGGGGATGCAGGCTGCGGGCGCCGGCGTTCTCTGTCCTTGGCAGGCGTGGGGCCAACCTAGTGCCCAGCAGGGGAGAGAAGCCGGCGCCCTGCACCTGCTGGGGACAGCACTCTGAGGCTACAGGCTATGGGCCCTGGCATTCTCTGTCCCTGACAGGCACGGGGCTGCGGCTTCTCTGGGGCTGCAGGCGCCGGTGTTCTCGGTCCCCGGCAGGCTTCATTCTATGTTAAAGTAAGAATAATAAATATATTTGGACCAGCAGTTCAACAATGTTTTACTTTTTTAAAGTAACACTGGAACCCACTGATTCAGAGTGACACCTTGTTGAGCCTGGAACCTAATGATGGCAGTCACGATGACAGGACTGTTACATCTTCCGCTGCTGATCACTTCAACAGGGCATGTTTCTCCCAATGATCTCAAAGCCCCTTCCCCACGGTCGTCCCCCCACCCACATGATTGCTACGCAGAAATGAGCAGAAGCTGCTGGGAAATTCCCAGGACAGAGGGAGGACCCGAGGGGGGTGGGGGATGGGTGCTGCAGGATCTGGGTCCAGCTGGCTGCACAAGCAAGGGGCCTGAGGTACATCCTCACCCACACCCTTTCCCCACCCCAGTACAGCCCTCTGCCTTTGGGAGTGAGCCCCCTCACCACTATTACCCAGAATCCCCTCTGCTCCTCCCCCACCCACTAGCCCCATAGCATGTTCTGCTGTGGGTCCCTGGGTCCTCAAGAGGGAGGGGCTGGGGCAGCAGGTAACGAACCAGCCGCTCACGGCCTGGTGCTGCTTCCCAGGGGGATCGGAACCACACGAGTTCTGAGCAGCCCCATCATCGCCGGGGTGAGCGCGGCAGCCGCCGGCCTCTTCCTCCTCCTCCTGGCCTTCCCCCCGAGGAGGTGAGTGCCCCGCCCAGCGAGGGAAGGGTTAAACCCACTGCTAAGCTGAGCTGGGAAAGGATCACGGCTTGGATGGGAGACAGGGAAGGAAACCCAGGGAGTGGGGCAGGGGGTCTGTAGGGGGCACTCTCCCTGCAATCAGGGCTGGTCCCAATGCCTCAGGGCAGCACTAGGGGGCGCTGTGCTGCAGGGGTGGGGGGGCTCTATCAGGGGCACCGTGCTGCAGGGAGCCAGGCTCAGCAGCTGGAGGGGGTGAGGGTCCCCCTGGGTCCCCCATCCCAGCTGCCCTATAGGGCTGAGGGGCAGGGCTGGTACATGGGATCGACTCATGGACAATTCTGCTTTGTGTCTCTGCAGGGAAAGGACCAGCCCCAAGACAGAGCAGGTGAGACCCCAGCTCCGCTCCCCACCCCCGATCTACCTGTCCCAACCTGGGGTCTAGTGTGTTGAGGGAGGGGGCGGGCTGGGAGCCAGGACTCCTGGGTTCTGTTACTATCTCTCTCTCTCTCTCTCCCCATAGGGAGTTGGAGGCTGCAGCCACAGCCAGTCTGTACGTCATAGAGGAGGGGGCAAACGAGTGGAGGGGAGGGGCAGATGCTCCTTGGTGCAGGCCACATCCTGTTGGGGGAGAACATTGATGTGCGGTGCAGTCTCTGTGTCGCTTTGGGACGAGGCATCTCTGCACCCTCTTGGGTGTGCGCCTGCTCTGTGACTCAGTTTCCCTTGCTGCACCATGGAGCTAGTGATCCTGCCCCACCCCAGTGTGCTGGGGGGCAGGAAGGCGAGTGTGTGATGTCCTGGTAAGTGCCCTTCCGCCCTGCTCCACCAATCTGGCAATGGGGGGGGGGGGCAGGAGGAGAGAGGAGAGGGGTGGGAGACCCAGAACACAGAGAATAACATCCTGACCCACCCTGTGTGACGAACTTGGGGGTTCTCTTGGTTTTTTCAATAGTTTGCATGCAAAGGGGGTGGGACTCGGTTTCCCTGGGTGTTTCTGGTTTAACGAGGTGAGGGGAGAGGGAGTTTGTTGTTGCAGAGGACTAGCGAGGGAACTTGGGACCCCAGCCAATGGCCTGGAGAATGGACACCCCAGCGACTGGTGACCTGGTGAGGTGCGGGAGGGGGGGGTGGGATTGTTAAGGCTAGAAAAGCCTGTTGGAAAAGGTCAGGGCAGCCTGAGCCTGAGCACCTTGTGATGCCTCCTGAGATTGCCCTGTCCCCGGACTGGGCAGCTGCTATGTGCAGCTGGGAGACGATGAGGGGGTGGGGGCTGGACAGCTGCGGGAGGGGATGTGGTTTGCTGGGCGTTGCAGGGAGCTGGCTTTGCTCTGACCACAGTAGCTTTGGGCTGGAGATTGCAGAGAAACCATCTGATGGGGAAGAAAGGGGCTGAGTGCATCACGGGCTTCCTGGGGCTGCAGCCCCGGCGCAGTTCCTCATTCCCCTCGCACTCGGGCCTCAGGCTCGGTGGGGCTCAGCACCGGGGTGTTGGTGGCAAAGCTGAGGGGCCCCCACTGCCCCATCATGGCATCTGCTCTCGCCGTCCTCCTCCTCGGTGAGTATCGGATAAAGCCAGGGCGTGTGCCTATGGGAGGGGGGATCTGAGACCAGGGTATGTACCCATACGCGGGGATCTGAGACCAGGGTGTAGGATCCAGTCCCTCTGGGATTTGGTCACTAACATGCCTTCTCTTCTCCAGGCTGCTGGCTGGCCAGGCACAGTGGGGTGTGGGGAGGTGAGTATCAGTCTGTGGGGAGGATGATAATCTCAAGGATGGGGGAGGGGATGCCTGGGGTGGGGAAAACAGGAACTGAGCCCTGAACCTTCCCCAAAACTCAACCCAAAGTCCGCCTGTGAGCTCAGGCCCGGCCCCGTTCTTCTCTGCCACCGCCCCATGGAGTTTACTAGGAGCCAAATGTGGCTCCCTGGGACTGACAGAGCAGATGGGAACCATCCCCTGGTTCAGTGTCCTGCCCCCAACCCCCAGCTGTGAGGATTGGGCTTGGGGACGGCATGTGGATTTATTTCAGCCAATACAAACGCTATCAGGGCCCATCCGTGGGCTCTAGATCCCCTCGGGGTAGCTGAAATGTTCACGGTCAGTGCAGCCGTGGGGGAGAACCCCCCAGATCCGCCCCCACCCCCAGATCCACCCCCAATAGCTCATCCCCTGCACTTACAGCCCCCTCCTCCCCCAAGCCTGGTGAAAGGTGGGTCTTTCGCGAGTCCTGCCCGGGTCAGATGGCAGAGCTGCAGCGGATGCACTGGGAATTACGCTTGTGAATACCACAGAGCAGAATCACTGGTTCTATCCCACTGACCCCGTCAAGATAATTGTAGCAGGTGAGGGGCCCGGCTCAGCATCCCGGCTCCCAACCCCACACCCAGCCAGATCCTCTGGGGGTCTGCACCGATGGGACGCTCAGAGCCAGGCTCTGTCCTGGGCCCAGCAGAGGGGCCGCCCGGCTGGAGAGCAGGGACGGAGTCCCTGGGGGGTTCCCCAGCCAGGGGGGAGCAGCAGCAACTGGAGATTTGGGGCAGAGGAAGGAGGGATCTCTACCCCCTGGGGGAGCTGCAGAGCAGAGGGGATCTTTCCCAGGTAACACATCAGTTACAGGGTGAAGGTTATAAACCTCAGTCTATAGTAGAGACTTGCACAGTCTCCTACAAGTCAGTGGTGGTGCTGTGCACAGAACCCAGGAGTCCTGGCCCCCATCCTCCCTGCTCTCCCCACTAGACCCCACTCCCCTCCCAGAGCCAGGGACAGAACCCAGGAGTCCTCGCTCCCAGCCCTCCCAGCAGAGAAGCCAGGGAGTGAATGAACCCTGGAGACTGGCCTGGCCTGTCACCCGCCGGTGAGCAGAGCTCTGGGCCCTCAGGGGCTGGGGTTGTTCCGTGTCTCATGCTGTGAGCCCAGGGCTGAGGGGAAACTCTGGCCCCGGTGGAAAGGCATCCAGGAGCCCGTCCCCAGGGCTGCCGGGTCTGACCCACCACTGAGGCCATGTGGTGAGGACGGGCCCCCAGAATGAGTGACGGGGCCTGTGTCTCATTTCGCAGCTTGAGATCGGAGCTCGTGGCAGCTAACTGGCCAGGAAAGCTGAGCACGAGAGGAGCCGGGTCTCTGTCGGGGCGCGCACCCGATGCTCCTTGACGTTGGTAGCAGAACGTTACCCAAAGTCTCCTCATCTCACCCTTCCCTTTTTATAGGTTTAGTTTGGATTCAAAGTTCCTAGTCTCGCTGTGTCACGCCGCCTCTGGGTTTGCTTGATCAACCATCAATTGCAGGCGGACTGTCAGCCTGGGACCTGGCTTTGATCTTCCTTCTGTTGTTCTTTTTAGGGGGGATGCTTCTGCTTGAGTTAGGGCTGTTGTCTGGTTCTTCAGCGTTGGTATTTGAAACCTATCTCATCAGGACGGGCTGGTGCTGGAGGTTGATTTCATCACCCATGCATACCTCATTCACACCATTTCAACTAGACTAATAAAATTACAGTATGGCTTGCAAAAATGGGGGCTGCAGCACAAAGCTTCTACAAATGGAGTCAGCTGCCTGTCTGCTTCCCACTGCAGAGCCCAGCTACCCCAAACCCAGCATCTCCCTGCTGAGTCCCAGCGGGGGGGTCTCCCTGAGGGGAGCCGTGAGTGTCTGGTGTCGGGGGCAGCGCCAGGGAATGCGGTTCGTGCTGAATAAAGAGGGACGCCATGTCCAAACTGTGGATTCGGACGGGTTTGGGGCTGTGTTTCCCATCAGCAACGTGAGCCGGGAGGACGGCGGGAACTACAGCTGCTCCTATCACAGCAGTTTGGAGCCGTTCAGCATGTCATACCCCAGCGACCCCATGGAGCTGGTGGTGAGAGGTGAGGGGCCCGGCTCGGTGTCCCCGTTCCCAGCCTCCCCCCCTCTGCCCCCCAGCCAGACCCTCATGGGAGCTTGGTGCCAATAGGACGCTCAGAGCCAGGCGCTGCCCTGAGCCCTGACCCTGCAGAGGGGACACCCGGCTGTGGAGCGGGGATGGAGTCACTGGGGGGGTACCCAGCCAGGGCGGAGCAGCAGCCCCTGGATACTCGGGACAGGAAGGCTACCTTAATGCTGCCCCTTGTGCGTAGGAATCGTGAGTCACTATTTAATCCCGCGACCCTATCCGCTCTGTTCTCCAGGCCCTGCTCCAGGCAGTGCCCTGCTGGGGCTGAATGAGGCAGGGGCTGCAGGAGGAGCGGTGGCTTGGTGGACATGGTACTGGGCTGGGACCCAGGAGATCTGGTCCAGCTCCTGGCATGGCCACAGACCCTGTGTGATGGGAGCACATTGCGGTTTTCAAAAGTGTCCTTACTTGTGGGAGGGGGGCTCAATCTTGGGGGATCTCAGGCCAAGCACCCACAAACTGAGACACCCACAGTTAGCGGAGACCTCTGCATATGCAGGCCTCGGTAGCGCTGGATCCCTTGTGTTGGGGGAGCATGTAGGGCCCCCGCCATGATCAGGGCCCCGTTGTGCCAGGCGCTGCATAAACACAGAGTGAAGAGACAGTCCCTGCCCCTAGGAGCTCACTAAGGAAAGTGGACATGCCTGTGCCTGAGTTTCCCCTGTGTAGAATGGGAATAATGACCCCTTCTTGCCTCCCAGGGGGCTGACTCCCTTCCTGGGTGGAGCTGCGGCCCTGCGGTGCCAGGCACCACTCTGTGTCCAGGGCAGGCCAGACGCAGGGAACAAGGCAAGGGCCACACACGGTATATGAGGACCCAAGAACTACGGAGCCACAGCTCAGTGTCTGTGGGGCTGGGAGCCCAGCTCACAGGCCAGGATTCTGGGTGGGGGGAACTCTGGGATCTGAGAGAGAATCTCTGCCCCCGGGGCCCCAGGATCTGTCCATGGCTGCAGCCGGCCAGGGAGGACAAGGCTGGGTGGGTGCCTGGGTCTGGCTCTCACAGCCTGTCTCCTGTGTGCAGATCCCAGCTTACCCAGACCCTCCATCTCTCTGAGCCCCACCGGAGTCACCGCCCCAGGGGCAGACGTCACCATCCGGTGTCAGGGGCAGCGCCGGGACGTGAGGTTCTTCCTGCACAAGGCTGGAGACCTGAACCCGCAGCGACACATGGACCCTGCTGGGGCCGGGGCCGAGTTCCACATCCCCACCGTGGGCCGGCAGCACGGAGGGAGCTACAGCTGCAGCTACCGGCCCCGGTCAGAGCCCTTCGTCTCCTCGCAGCCCAGTGACCCCGTGGAGCTGGCGGTAGAAGGTGAGGAGCTCGGCTCGGCGTCCCTGTTCCCATCCCCACACCCAATCGGGTCCTTGGGGGTCTCTGCACTGGTTTTGGGCTGTGTTTCCCATCAGCAATGTGAGCCGGGAGGACGGCGGGAACTACAGCTGCTCCTATCACAGCCAGGCTCTGCCCTGAGCCGTGGGCCCAGCAGAGGGGACGCCCGGCTGGAGAGCAGGGACGGAGTCACTGGGGGGTTCCCCAGCCAGGGGGGAGCAGCAGCAACTGGAGATTTGGGGCAGAGGAAGGAGGGATCTCTACCCCCTGAGGGAGCTGCAGAGCAGAGGGGATCTTTCCCAGGTAACACATCAGTTACAGGGTGAAGCTTATAAACCTCAGTGTATAGTAGAGACTTGCACAGTCCCGTACAAGTCGGTGGAGGTGCTGTGCACAGAACCCAAGAGTCCTGGCCCCCATCCTCCCTGCTCTCCCCACTAGACCCCACTCCCCTCCCAGAGCCAGGGACAGAACCCAGGAGTCCTGGCTCCCAGCCCTCCCAGCAGAGAAGACAGGAGTGAATGACCCTGGAGACTGGCCTGGCCTGTCACCCGCCGGGGAGCAGAGCTCTGGGCCCTCAGGGGCTGGGGTTGCTCCGTGTCTCATGCTGTGAGCCCAGGGCTGAGGGGAAACTCTGGCCCCGGTGGAAAGGCATCCAGGAGCCCGTCCCCAGGGCCGCTGGGTCTGACCCACCACTGAGGCCATGTGGTGAGGACGGGCCCCAGGAGTGAGTGATGGGGCCCGTGTCTCACGGCCTGTCTGCTTCCCACTGCAGAGCCCAGCTACCCCAAACCCAGCATCTCCCTGAGCCCCAGCGGGGGGGTCTCCCTGAGGGGAGCCGTGAGCGTCTGGTGTCGGGGGGCAGCGCCAGGGCATGCGGTTCGTGCTGAATAAAGAGGGACGCCATGTCCAAACTGTGGATTCGGACGGGTTTGGGGCTGTGTTTCCCATCAGCAACGTGAGCCGGGAGGACGGCGGGAGCTACAGCTGCTCCTATTACAGCAGATCGGAGCCGTTCAACATGTCATACCCCAGCGACCCCATGGAGCTGGTGGTGAGAGGTGAGGGGCCCGGCTCGGTGTCCCCGTTCCCAGCCTCCCCCCCTCTGCCCCTCAGCCAGACCCTCACAGGAGCTTGGTGCCAATGGGACGCTCAGAGCCAGGCTCTGCCCTGAGCCCTGACTCTGCAGAGGAGACGCCCGGCTGTGGAGCAGGGATGGAGTCACTGGAGGGTTACCCAGCCAGGGGGGAGCAGCAGCCCCTGGAGTCTCAGGGCGGGAAGGCTACTTTAGTGCTGCCCCTTGTGCGTAGGAACCATGAGTCACTATATAATCCCATGATCCCATCCGCTCTGTTCTCCAGGCCCTGCTCCAGGCAGTGCCCCTGCTGGGGCTGAATGAGGCAGGGGCTGCAGGAGGAGCGGTGGCTTGGTGGACATGGTACTGGGCTGGGACCCAGGAGATCTGGTCCAGCTCCTGGCATGGCCACAGACCCTGTGTGATGGGAGCACATTGCGGTTTTCAAAAGTGTCCTTACTTGTGGGAGGGGGGCTCAATCTTGGGGGATCTCAGGCCAAGCACCCACAAACTGAGACACCCACAGTTAGCGGAGACCTCTGCAAATGCTGGCCTCAGTAGCGCTGGATCCCTTGTGTTGGGGGAGCATGTAGGGCCCCCGCCATGATCAGGGCCCCGTTGTGCCAGGCGCTGCATAAGCACAGAGTGAAGAGACAGTCCCTGCCCCTAGGAGCTCACTAAGGAAAGTGGACATGCCTGTGCCTGAGTTTCCCCTGTGTAGAATGGGAATAATGACCCCTTCTTGCCTCCCAGGGGGCTGACTCCCTTCCTGGGTGGAGCTGCGGCCCTGTGGTGCCAGGCACCACTCTGTGTCCAGGGCAGGCCAGACGCAGTGAACAAGGCAAGGGCCACACACGGTATATGAGGACCCAAGAACTACGGAGCCACAGCTCAGTGTCTGTGGGGCTGGGAGCCCAGCTCACAGGCCAGGATTCTGGGTGGGGGGAACTCTGGGATCTGAGAGAGAATCTCTGCCCCCGGGGCCCCAGGATCTGTCCATGGCTGCAGCCGGCCGGGGAGGACAAGGCTGGGTGGGTGCCTGGGTCTGGCTCTCACAGCCTGTCTCCTGTGTGCAGATCCCAGCTTACCCAGACCCAACATCTCTCTGAGCCCCACCGGAGTCACCGCCCCAGGGGCAGACATCACCATCCGGTGTCAGGGGCAGCGCCAGGACGTGAGGTTCTTCCTGCACAAGACTGGAGACCAGAACCCGCAGCGACACATGGACCCTGCTGGGGCCGGGGCCGAGTTCCGCATCCCCACCGTGGGCCGGCAGCACGGAGGGAGCTACAGCTGCAGCTACCGGCCCCGGTCAGAGCCCTTCGTCTCCTCGCAGCCCAGTGACCCCGTGGAGCTGGCGGTAGAAGGTGAGGAGCTCGGCTCGGCGTCTCTGTTCCCATCCCCACACCCAGTCGGGTCCTTGGGGGTCTCTGCACTGATGGGACGCTCAGAGCCAGGCTCTGCCCTGAGCCCTGGACCCAGGAAAGGGGACATCCAGCCATGGAGCAGGGACAGAGTCACTGAGGGGTTCCCCATCCAAGGGGAGCAGCAGCCACTGGAGGTTTGGGGCAGAGGAAGGGGGGTTCTCTGCCCCCAGAGAGAGCTGCAGAAAAGAGGTCTTTTCCCAGGAGGGATGCTCGCTGGGTTGCCTCCGTTCTTAGGACCCATAGAGAAGTTGGGCCCCAAGGGGGAGGGCAATTGCTGTGGAAACAGGTCGTGGTGCCCAGGGGTGGGTGGGGCCCAGACATCAGGGGGAGGGGCAGCCCCAGACCCTCAGCTCCCCTGATGCCTCCTGCTCTGCAAGCCACTGCCTGGAATTTGCTGGAGGATCCCAGGGGAGGGGCAGGGTCTGGGAGGTTGGCCTGTGAAATTGGGCCCAGCTGAGTGCCAGAGTCCTGGGGCAATAACCCCCCTTCTTGGGCCACATGACACCCCCTGGCAATGGGAGTGAGCATTACCCAGAATTCCCTTGGTTCTTGCTTCCCCTCCCCCCATTGGGGGTCTATGGGGACCCCTGACCTTGTCCCCAATAGATGTTCTGCTGCCTCTGGCTGCTCCCTAGGGCCTGGGCATCGCCTGAGTCTGGGGGGCAGCGGGTGAGATATCAGCCTCCCACCGCGCGCACTGCCTGGCTGTGTTTGCCAGCAGCCGAGTTACCCCGGGGCTGGGCTCACTGCACAGCGGACAGGCTGGGACAGAGGCACCTGTGGGGATGGACAGTGGGGTCCTATGGGGACGGGGAGCTGGGGTGGTTCCCTGCTCTGGGGGGCTAAGACCTTGAGGCTTTGATTGTCCCCATCCCCTGCCCCAGTCCTGGGGTGCTGGGTGTCTCGGGGTAGTTCATCCACCTGGGAGCCCCCTTCACTGGGGAATCTGAGGCAGCAGGACATGGTGTCCCCTTAGCGGCCTGGCCCTGGGGAGGCCCCAGAGCCATGGCACCTGGGAGACCCCCAGAGAGGGGCTGGGCTGGACCTGCCAGATGGGGAGTTGGGGGCTCCGCTCCCAGGGCAGTGCCAGCTGCTGATCTCCCTGTCCAAGTGGCCAAGTGACTCTTCCTTTCCCCCTACAGCAGCCCCCCTGGATTTCACCAACACCAACATTGCCCGCCTGTGGCTGTGTGCCGGGGTCCTGCTCGTCCTGGGGCTGATCCTGGCTGAGGCCTATTACAGCCGCCCAAGGGGGACACCCTAGGTGAGGTGGCCCCCCTTCTATGCCTCTTGCTCCCCGCAGGGGCTGGGCCCAGGGCGACATGGGATCCTCTAACTCACTGACTCTCTGCATCCCCAGGAGCCTGGATCCAGCCGTGAGAGAAGAGAATCTGCCTTGGGGACAAGCCGCTTCCCCGTGGGGTGCTGAGACCCTGGCACAAACCTCCCTGCCCCCAAACACCCCTGCCTTGGAGAATCCTGCTCCCCAACAGCTCCTGACCTGACAACAATTCCCCAGCATTGAACCCCCAATGCCATGTGTGACGTTGCACTCCTTATGTTTATGGAAATATGCTGATGAGTGTGAATATAATGTAACTGGAATATGCTTTAAGCAAAAGGTCCCTTGTAAGGTATCATTACAAAGCTTATGATCTACTGAGTGTGGTCATCCTGTTTGGATGAATATAACTTTCTTGTATCTAAAACTAGAAATGTGAAGTTAACTCTGAGGTTCTCTTGTAATTATGTGAAGTGTGGGCCATTAATGGTGGTTTAGAGTCTTGATGGCTCCCATTGACAAGGACAGTTGGCTGTAGATGGTTTATTTACCTGCAAGGCTCCTTGTGGACCTGGGGGCCAGCTTGTGGGTAATGAAGAATGAGGTCTCACAGGGATATGTGACCATGTCACCTGATACTGGAATCCATCTTTAACCTGGTGCTTTTCCATTTAGAGGGAGGGCTGGGAACCCAGAGAGAGACAAAGGATTCCTGCCTTGGGCCAAAGCTATAAAAGGGGGTGGAACAGAACAAAGGGGGCTGCCTGTCATGAGGAATCCCCTAGTTACCACCGGAGCTGAAACTAACCAGGACTGTACCAGGGGAAAGGATCGGGCCCAGACTAGGAAGGAGTCTAGTCTGTGAAAGAAGCTTATTGGACCATCTCTGAGGGTGAGATTTACCTGTAATCAGTTTCTTAAATGTATTAGGCTTAGACTTGTGGGTTTTGTTTTATTTTGCTTGGTAACTTATTTTGTTCTGTCTGTTATTACTTGAAACCACTTACATCCTCCTTTTTATACTTAATAAAATCACTTTTGTTTATTAATTAACCCAGAGTAAGGGATTAACACCTGGGGGAGCAAACAGCTGTTCATATCTCTTTATCAGTGTTATAGAGGGAGAACAATTTATGAGTTTAACCTGTATAAGCTTTATACAGAGTAAAACAGGTTTATTTGGGGTTTGTATCTCTATTGAGAGATAGGAAAAATGCTGAGTGGTTTTCAGTTAAAGCCTGCAGGTTTGGGGGGCATGGCCCAGACCCTGGGTCTGTGTTGCAGCAGACATAGCGTGTCTGGCTCAACAAGGCAGGGTTTTGAAGTCCCAAGCTAGCAGGGAAAATGGGCTCAGAGGTACTTTCAGCACATCAGGAAAGAGTGCCAAGAGGGTCTCTGTGACCGAACCCATCAGAGTCGGACTTTAACAGCAGCTGTGGCGATGCCAGCGCCAGCTCAGCTCCACTGGCTCCTCTGCCCCCCCACCCCCCAGGACAGTCGCTAGCGTCTCTGGGGCAAGCGGGGAGACCCCCAAATCCGGGGGATTTTCCAGCTAGAGACTCGCTCCAGCGAACGGGGCCGGGGCTGGAACAAACCCCTCGTTTCACACGGCGCCTGCCATGGCTCCCCTGGTTCCTGCTCTGCTGGGTCTGTAACAGCTGGTCCCAGGGGTCAATGAGGGGTTTGCCGTGGGGCTGAGCAGGCTGCAGGCTCTGGACCCTGCCCCTGGCCCATGTTTAACCCTGTTTAGTGTGGGGCACAGGCTGGGGCGTGTTCACACCTTGGGCCCTTTCCTGCATCTCCATGAACACAACAGGGAGCAGAGGGATTTAGTTGCTGGTGCTTCTGGGCTCCCCCATGGCAGGCGTTTGGGGGCAGCTGGAGGGAGGGAGCCGGGAGTTAGAGGGAAGCAGGTTGGGGGTAATGGGAGAGGGGTTGAGGACAGTGGGGCTGGGATGGGGCACAGCAGTTTGAGGGCAGACAGGCTCCCCCCAGAAGGTCAGAGTCGAGGGGCAGGATTGTTGGGGGGTCAGAGGAGGGAGGGGGAGCCATCAGCCCTGAGTGCCCCCTCGTCTGCCACTTCTACCCCCAGAAGCCTCCCCTCTCAGTGCCCCCCCTCACCCTCCCTCAGCTCCAGCCTCCTCAGCCTCCCGGTCCCCTATTTTCTTTTCTGTCTCCAAGTCCTCAGTCTCCCCCCCCACAGCCCCCCGCCCCACATTCTGTGCCCCATAATGACCCCTCAAAGCATATTCACCCCTCCCCCTCTCACTGTACCTCTAGGCAGTCCAGGGGGGCAGGATTAATTTCCCCCACCAGGCTGAGGCATTGGCCATCTGAGCCAGGGCACAGCTTGGCCGCCCTGCGAGGGCTGCAGGGGGTGAGGGGGCAGCCATGTTAATTGAGGGCAGTTGGGGGTCCCTTGCCTTGGGGAGCAATGGGAGATGGCGGTCATGGCTAGTGGTGGGGCACTGAGGGGGGGACAGGCTGGAGGTGCTGGGGGGGCAGAATGGGGGAGGGTGTTATGGACTCATAGGTCGTATCCACTCTTGATCCCGTGCAGTCCCTGGGGGGAACCCCCTCCAGGGTGACAGCCCTTCTCTGGGGTCCACTTGCTCTGGACCCCCGGGGCCTCCACTCCCAGAGGGAATAATGCCACCCTGTTCTCTAGCCCGGAGTGACTCACAGCCAGAGTAACACAGGAGGGTTTATTGAGCGTTTGAACCCAGCACAGGAAACTCTCAGGGCCTCTGGCCTGGCCTCCCCCAGCCCAGCACATCCCAGTCTCCTTGCATCCAGGTGGGCTCTGCCTGCTCCCGCTCTGCAGCTCAGAGACCCCCCTGCTTCCCAGCTGGGCATCTGATATCCCCGGCCCCAAGCCCCCCCTCTGTCCATTGTCTTCTCTCCAGGGAAACGGGGTGCCTGGGCTCCTCTCCCCTCTTCTGTCCTCTGTTCCCCTCTGGCTGGAACCGGCTGGTCAGGTCACCGGGGTCCTCTCTTCGCAGCCCATTGTCCTCCCACTGGCCAGAACCAGCTGTGACTCCTGAGCTGCGTCTCCAGGTCACCAGTCGCTGGGGTCTCCATTCTCCAGGCCATTGGCCGCGGTCCCAAGTTCCCTCTCTGATCCTCTGTACCAACAAACTCCCTCTCCCCTCCCCTCATTAAACCAGTAACACCTGGGGACACTGAGTCCCACCCCCTTGGCATGCAACCCACTGAAAAAACCAAGGAACCCCCCCCCACACCCACACACTTGGTCACAGAGGGGCAGTGGGGGTTGATGGGACACAGGCTGGGGGAGGCAGAATGGGGGATGGACCTGAGGATGGTGAGGGGACAGGGCCTGAGGGGGCTGAAAAGGAGAGGGGTGAGGGGGTGATGGGACACAGGCTGGGGGGGCAGAATGAGGGAGGGAGGGGTCAGGGGGATTAATGGTTCACAGGCTGATGCTGATGGTCTCACGGTATCCTGGGTTTTGCAGAGACCTCTGCTTACTTTGACTGAACTAGATTTCACCTGCAGATTAGAGAGAAGGTGTGATGGACACAGGAAGAGAAGACACATCATCAACTTCCTGTAGCTGCAGCCACCAGCTGAGTTCCTTATTTGGGGCTCGGTGGAGGTGGGTTCTGCGGTGTTGGTGGTAGCGCTGAGGTTCCCCTTCCTGCCCCCCCATGGCATTTGCTCTCACTGTCCTAACCCTCGGTGAGTATTGGAGACAGCCAGGGTGTGTGCCCAGGGGTGGTGGGTATGAGACCAGGGTGTGTATCTGATTCCAGGGTGTAGGATCCAGTTGCTCTGGGATCTGACCCTAACAAGCCATCTCCTTTCCACGCTGCTGGCCGCTGGGCCGAGCGGGGTGTCTGGAAGTGAGTATCTGTGGAAACTTTATTGTTAAGGGGTGGGGAAGTGGGGGGGACAAGAAGAGCTGAACCCAGAACTTTCCCCTCAAAACTCAGTTCAACCTCCTTGTATTGACCATGGCGGACTGAGACCAGAACTTGGCGCTGCCCTCGTTGCAGTCAAGAGCGACTCTAGATTGACCCCCCAGGGGAACTGAGATCAGAACCCAGCCCTGCCCCTATAGTGCTCAGTGGTGACTCCGGATTGACCCCAGGGGGTGGAGATCAAGACCGCAGCCCACAGGTTTCCTGTGGATCCCTACTCCTGGGGGAATTCTGCATCAAAAAATTAAAAATTCTGTACACAATATCTGAAAATCCTGCAAAATTCTGCGTATTTTATTTGTCAAAATAACACAATATAATCATGCCAGTTTCAACTATTTTGGTCATTTATTTCAAAATATCTGTCAGCAAGTGTGTCTGTAACAATACAGACCAAAAAAAATGACAAAGATTCTGGTCATTTTTTTTTTGACAATTTCCTCACTAGGCATATTAATACAGAACATTGAGTAATTCATTTAAGTTACACGACAGAACTATATTTTCTGAGCCTGTCAGAAGCAGTGCAAAGGCTTGGGGGAGTCAGAGGTAATGGAGGAGCTGAGAGAGAGAGAGAAGGAGCCTAGGAGCGAACCTGGAAAGTGTTGGGTGTGAGTGGGAGAAGGGTTTTTGTTTTTTTGGAGGGGTGGGGATTGTTAGGGAGCTGGGAAGCCTCCCCCATGCAGACTCTGGCTGACCTCAAGCCTCTCTCATTCAGTCAGGCACATCAGCCCCTTTCCCTGCAAACCCCATCCCAATGGGTCTCTGCAACATCCTCCACCATCCCCATATGTTCTTGTAAAAGCAGCAAAGAGTCCTGTGGCACCTTATAGACTAACAGACGTTTTGGAACATGATCTTTCATGGGTGAATACCCACTTCGTCAGATGCATGCAGGCCCCCTTCCCTATCCCCATACTCAACGCTGTCACCCCACTAGCTCCTGAGCCCCAGTCTATGATTCCCCCAGCAGCCCTGGGTGCCCCACTCTGCGGGCAGGTGCTGTGATGAACTTCTGCTCCTGGGGGGATTCTGCAGCACGGGGCAGGCAGAGAATTTTTCCCCCCACAGAAAATACATTCTGCCCCCGAAGTGCTGCAGTTCCGCCTCTGCCCACCAGGGCCTGCTGAGGCGCTAGAACAGCGGGCTCTGATCACATTGCCGGCTGCTCTGGCACCAGAGCGGCCTCTCGTGGGCAAAAGTCAGAACTGCAGCACTTCTGGGGCAGAATGTATTTTCTGTGGGGGGAAAAAACAAAATTAGTTTTACTAAAGAAAGGAATCCTCCTGGTAATCTGTGCAAGCAGTTTACTGCAAATGAAGGGTACGAAAGTGATTTAATCAAGAAAGTCTAACAGCCAGAAATGTTCTGTGTTGAGTGGATCCACTGCCTTTCCTTTTGAAAGATCCAGTGTGGGTAGCTTTAAGAAGGTCTCAGATGGCCTAAAAGCTGTTAAGAACATTGAACAGCCCTATAACCAAGTCGTTGTGCTTGACTAGTTTGTTGGGAAGACAATGGTGTTGGAACAGGAATGTCTCCGTGCTAATTCTTCAAGTGAGCAGTCTGTGCTTCGGGGTCTAAGGACAGATTTGGTTACTGGTGTTTCAGAGCAGAACAGTTTTAAGGCTGAATGCTTAAGGAGAGCAAGCGAACTCTCACCCTCAGACTCTTCGGATTTGTGTGGTGTCTCTGTAAGACAGAGTCCAGCCTTGAAATTGGTAGCAGTTGAGAATCTAAACGCTAGTGTCTGTGTTGATGGAAATTACCTGGCTGGCAGGGAGAAGAAAGACTTGCTAATAGCTTTTAGCAAAGAGAGCCGACCCCATCAACCAGTGAATTCTGTTAAGCAAGAGAAATCAGGGTTTGATCCTACACAACAAGAAGGGGAAAAAATGTAATTTTGCAAAGGAAAGCTACAGGGTAACCCTAAAAGGCCAAAGCCCCAGTGCTATTAAGCCAAAGGTGTGGCGTGACACAAATAATTGCAAGTGTCCGCTTACAATTATTTGTTGTTATTGCGAATGGTGATTTTTGTAACTAATATGTTGCTAATACCAAAGACTGTAAAAAATGTACAATGTGCCTAATCTTTTGGAATATCCCTTGAACATGTTGAAAATGATACGTAAAAACACAACTTATGTTAAAAGGCCTTGTAATGTTGCACCGTTAATGTCTGGAAACAGTATTGGAACTTTTCACAGGAGAAAAGACATTCCAGACGTGATGTGCTGTATAAAAAGGGAAACTGAGGCACCCTACCATATTGCTTTCACAGCAAAATGCCAAAATTCCTGTACTATGAACAACATAGGATGCAGGCAGTGATGTCTGTATCATCCCTTCCTGCATCAATTGTGCATTGGGGGTGTCACGTTAGGAGTGTAATATAATAGCTCATTGAAAGCTGACAGGGCTAGAAAGAGTTTAATTAACTCACAGACAGACCTGACCCATGTCGGAACTTTAAAGATTGGTTAGGAAGATCTGTAAATGACTAGAGCTTTGAAATGCAGCCTGCACTGTTAGAGATAGAAGGGTAGATGTTTGCTCAGGCCTTGTGATGTAAGCAAACAAGTCTTGTCTATCGCCATAGCTTTGATTCAAAGATCAAAAAAGGAATATTAAGATTTAGGAAGATACTTGAGTGAAATAATGACAGGTTTCAGAGCGGTAGCTGCATTATTGTCTATGGGTGTGTCTACACTACCCGGGCAGCGATCAATCCAGTGGGGTTCGATTTATCGCGTCTAGTCGAGATGCGATAAATTGACCCCCCGAGCACTCTGACTCCTGCATCCCAACGCCGCGAGAGGCACAGGTGGAGTCGACGGGGGAGCGGCAGCAGTCAACTCACCACGGTAAGTCGATCTAAGTACGTCAACTTCAGCTATGTTATTCACGTAGCTGAAGTTGTGTAACTTAGCTGGATACCACCCCCTAGTGTAGACCAAGTCTATAGGTCTCTTTGAAGGTTGTGGTAACCTATATCTGAACTGTTTAATGGATAAATTATCCATTGCCATGATATTTGGGAGAAGGAAAGTTGAGCCAAAAGGCTGTAGGAAAGGTATAAAAACCCTGGGACGCAATCCTTCTTCATCTCAGATCTGCTTTGGGTTTCAAGAAGGGGAAACCCTGAGCCATAAAGACTGAGATTCCCCAGTCACTGGAGTCACCCTGAACATGGACATTGGACTGTAACCTATGGACTATTTCTAAAAGGACTTTTGGCAACTACAAACTCATCTCTGCTGTGTACCTGAACCTCAAGAATTGAATTCAAGTCTGTCTGTATATTGGTCTTTTAACCAACACTCTCTCTCTTTTTTTTTTTAATACATTTTACTTTCGTTAATAAGAATTGGCTAATAGCCTGTATTTTTGGGTAAGATCTAAGTTATAATTGGACCTGGGTGTGTGGCTGATCCTTTGGGGCTGGAAGAACTTTGTCTAAGCTAAGATTTTCAGTAATCATCATATGTGACGTGTGTGTCTGGATGGAAGCCTGAGACTGGGTACTTTAAGGGGACTGTGTGGTTTGGACATCTGAGTAACCAGTGCGGCAACACAGAGGCTGTTTTGGTAAATCTAAGTATTGAATATCCACCAGATTTTGGGGTTTGTCTGCCCCCTGTGTGCAGTTCTCCCTAACTGAGTGACCTCAGCTGGCACCCACGGGCAGCACCGTCACAGAGCCTCAGACACACTGTAAACCAAACACGCTGCTTCAGGTAGAATAAACAAACAGATTTATTAACTAGGAAGGTAGATTTAAGTGATTATAAGTCAAAGCACAGCAGGTCAGATTTGGTCAAATGAAATAAAAGCAAAACACATTCTACGCTGATCTTAACACTTTCAGTTCCCTTACAAACTTCGATGCTTCTCACCACAGGCTGGCTGGGTGCCCTTCAGCCAGGCTCTCCCCTGTGATCAGCACTTTAGTTGTTTGGTGGTTGTGGCGTCTGTAGAGATAGATGGAAGAAAGAGAGAGAGAGAGCATGGCAAAATGTCTCTCCCTTTTATCATGTGCTTTCTTTCCTCCAGGTTTTGCCCCCACGCCCTTCAGAGTCAGGTGAGTGTTACCTCATCGCAGTCCAAACTGACCAAAAGAAGGGGGATGACTCCCGTGAGAGTCCAACAGACTCTCTTTTTGCTGCCTAGGCCAATGTCCTTTGTTCCTGTGAGGCTGGGCTGGGTTTGTCCCACACATGCCCTGATGAGGTGTGAACTGCCCCTCTGCTTCTGCAGAGTTTAGTCTGGGCTTGCTTTAAGCCATGAGGATACATTTTCAGCCTCATAAGTATATACATGAAATTATAACCTATAACCTTACAGTAACATCACTGTAATGGTTACTATAACATCACTATAACAATCATGCTCAGTGTATTATAAGCCTTCCGAAGACACTCGACATGCCAAACTTTGCATTGGATACCACACAACTGTCAACGTTCGACTCAGGACTCACAGTTTTTCAGACCACTCTGTTTTTTTAGCACACTTGTTGTCTGGTCACCCTACCTGGGAAAGAGGTTGGCCAGACCCCTCCATCCTCATGCTCCAGAGAGGGTGCTGGACCCAGCTGGGTAAGGAGGAACCTCTGCCCCACTCCATAAAAGAGGATTGCTTTGTGGGGGGTACTGTGTGTGGGAGGGGGAACCCTCCTCTGCTCTGAGCTGCTGCTCCAGGGAGGCTAGATGGGCCTGTTGGAAAAGCTCAGGGAAGCCTGGGCACCTCTTGATGTCTCCTGAGATTTCCCCCTTTCCCAGCTGGTCTCTGGACTGGGCAGTTCCCATGTGGGCCTGGGAAGTGTTGTGGGGGCGGGGGACCAGGCAGCTGCAGGAGGGGATGTGGTTTGCTGGGTGCTGCAGGGATCTGGCTTTGCGCTGACCGTGGTAGATTTGGCCTGGAGATTGCAGAGGAATCATCTGATGTAGAAGAAAGGGGCTGAGCACGTCACAGGCTTCCTGGGGCTACAGTCCCCGGCACAGTTCCTCATTCTGCTCGCACTCGGGCCTCAGGCTTGGTGGAGCTGGGCACTGGGGTGTTAGTGGCAGCACTGAGGGGCCCCCCACTGTCCCATCATGGTCTCCGCTCTCACCGTCCTCCTCTTCGGTGAGTATTGGAGACAGCCAGGGTGTGTGTTCTTTGGGTGGAAAGTGAGATCAGAGTGTGTGTCCATGGTGCGGCGGGGGGGGGGGGGGGAGATCTGAGACGAGGGTGTGTGTCCATGCGAAGTGGGGGGATCTGAGACCAGGGTGTAGGATCCAGTCGCTCTGGGATCTGGTCACTAACAAGCCGTCTCTTCTCCAGGCTGCTGGCTGGCCGGGCACAGCTGGGTGTGGGGAGGTGAGTATCAGTCAGTGCAGAGGAGGGTAACATCAGGGACGGGAGAGGGAATGCATGGGGTGGGGAAAAGAGGAAGTGAGCCCTGAACCCTCCTGTAGCAGGGGGCTTTCCCTGCTCCTGCCCTGAAGGGCTTAAAACAGCCCTGGAGGAAGGTCGTGGCTGGGAGCTACTAAGCTGGGCCGATTGGGAAGTGGCTGCAGCTGGGCCATGCCCCAATCAGGCCATAGCTGGCCTGTATAAAGAGGCTGGGAGCCAGGAGTTCAGAAGTCTTCTTTTGCCTGTAGAGAGAGATGGGCTTGGCTGCAGGGAGCTGGACACAGGGTACCTGAGTGGAGCAGGGCTGAGGACAGGCTGGGGAGCTCTAGCCTGGAAAGCCCCACGCTGTGGCCTAGAATTGGGCTAACAGGTACTTGGGGTTGCAGAGGGCATCCCAGGGGTAGACCAAGGCAGCTGGTCCAAACTCCCCTTGCCAGTGCTGAGTGGCTGATACTGCAGTCTGCCCCAGGGTGTGGGGCTAGACGATCACTGGCAGTAGCCATATACTGAGGCGAAGTTGGAATAGTGGGTAGGGGTTCCCTGGGGAGGGGAGACCCTAAGACCAAGGGGTTACTGCCAGGAGGCAGCACCCCATGTAAAAGGGCACCGGGTCCAGGGAGGGGCATGGGGGCCAGAGAACAGGCGGATCACCGGCCTGCAGAGGGCGCTCCGGAGCTGGAATGAGCTAATTCCCAGGAGTCACCAGCAGGAGGCGTTGCAGGGGCTGGGTCCACTCGTCCACAGTTCCCCAAAACTCAACCCAAACTCCCCCTGTGTCCTCAGTCCTGGCCCCATTCTTCTGTGCCCCCCACCCACTGGAGTAACTAGGAGTCAAATCTGGCTCCCGGGGTCTGATGACGCAGACGGGAACCATCCCTGGTTCAGTGCCCTGCCCCCCACAGGCTGTGAGGATCGGCGGGGGGCAGGGACAGCAGGTGGATTTATTTCAGCTCATACAAATGCTAACAGGACCCGTCCATGGGCTCTAAATCCCCTCAGGGTAACCGAAACGCTCACGGCAGTCGGTCAGTGCTGCCATGGGGGAGAAGCCCCCAGATCCACTCCCAACAGCTCCCTCCCCTGCACTCACAGCCCCGCCCGTGTTCCCGATGCCTGGGGAAAGGTGGGTCTTGTGCAACTCCCGCCGGTTACGCGCTCTATTTCCAACCCTGGGGCGGGGGACAGAGCTGCACGGGGCCACTAGTCAAGCTCCCTGGCTGGCCTCAGGTGTGGCCCAGGGGTGGGGTAGGGGGACACTATCACTCCATAACAGAACAGAATTGTAGATCGTATCCCAGATACCCCGTCAAGATAATTGTAGCAGGTGAGGGGCCTGGCTCAGCACCCCGGCTCCCAGCCCCATACCCAGCCAGGTCCTCAGGGGGTCTCTGCACCAGTGGGACGCTCAGAGCCAGGCTCTGCCCTGACCCAGCAGAGGGGATGCCCAGCCAGGGAGCGGGGATGGAGTCACTGAGGCCGCGTGGTGAGGACGGGCCCCAGGAGTGAGTGACGGGGCCTGTGTCTCACGACCTGTCTGCTCCCCACTGCAGAGCCCAACTACCCCAAACCCAGCATCTCCCTGAGCCCCAGCGGGGGGGTCTCCCTGGGAGAAGCCGTGGCCATCTGGTGTCGGGGGCAGCACCAGGGTGTGCGGTTCGTGCTGAATAAAGAGGGACGTCATTTCCCACCTGTGGATTCGGACGGGTTAGGGGCTGTGTTTGCCATCAGCAACGTGAGCCGGGAGGACGGCGGGAGCTACAACTGCTCCTATCACAGCAGATCGGAGCCGTTCGCTGTGTCAGACCCCAGCGA
The DNA here is from genome assembly GCF_025201925.1 of Gopherus flavomarginatus. NCBI lineage: Eukaryota > Metazoa > Chordata > Testudines > Testudinidae > Gopherus > Gopherus flavomarginatus. Next base: position 4,959,766 of record NC_066634.1, on the reverse strand, counting down.
CCCTGTGGAGCTGGTGGTGAGAGGTGAGGGGCCCAACTCGGCATCCCCGTTCTCAGCCCCATCCTCAGCCAGACCCTCACGGGGGCTCGGTGCCAATGGGATGCTCAGAGCCAGGCTCTGCCCTGACCCAGCAGAGGGGACGCCTGGCCAGGGAGCGGGGACAGAGTCACTTGGGGGGTTCCCCAGCCAGGGCGGAGCAGCAGACCCTGGAGACTCGGGGCAGGGAGGCTATTTTAACGCTGCCCTTTGTGCATGTGAGTCGCTATTTAATCCTGTTATCCCCTCCCCTCTGTTCTCCAGACCCCGCCCCAGGCAGTGCCCCAGCCTGAACTGAATGTGGCAGGGGCTGCAGTGGTTGGTGGACATGGTGCTGGGCTGGGAGATCTGGCCCAGCTCCTGGTATGGCCCCAGACTCTGTGTGATGGGAGCATGTTGCTGTTTTCAAAAGTGTCCTTCCTTGTGGGGGGGCTCAATCCTTGGGGGGGATCTCAGGCTGAGTGCCCATAAACCGAGACGCCCACAGTTAGTGGAGACGTCTGCAAACACTGGCCTCAATAGCGCTGGATCCCTTGTGCTGGGGGAGCATGTAGGGCCCATGCCATGATCAGGGCTCCTTTGTGCCGGGTGCTGCATAAACACAGTGAAGAAACAGTCCCTGCCCCTGAAGCTCACTAAGGAAAGTGAATCTGTCTGTGCCTCAGTTTCCCCTTGTGTATAATATAATGGGAATAAAGACCCTTTCCTGCCTCTCGGGGGCGGGGGGCTGACTACCTTCCTGGATGGAGCTCGGGCCCTGCGGTGCTGTGTGCCAGAGACCAGCCTGTGAGTCACTCTGTGCTTGGGGTCAGATGCAGGGAATGAGGCAGAGTCCACACATGGGCATATGAGGATCCCAAGAATGAGTCTGTGGGGCTGGGAGCCCAGCTTGCAAGGCCTGGATTCTATGTGGGGGGGAAACTGTGGGATCTGTGGGAGAATCTCTGCCTGGGGGCCTCAGGATCTGTCCATGGCTGCAGCCAGCCGGGGCTGGGTGGGTGCCCAGGTCTGGCTCTCACAGCCTGTCTCTTGTGCGCAGATCCCAGCTTACCCAGACCCTCCATCTCTCTCAGCCCCACCGGAGTCACCGCCCCAGGGGCAGATGTCACCATCCGGTGTCAGGGGCAGCACTGGGACGTGAGGTTCTTCCTGCACAAGGCTGGAGACCTGAACCCGCAGCGACACATGGACCTTGCTGGGGACGTGGCTCAGTTCCTCATCCCCACCGTGGGCCGGCAGCACGGAGGGAGCTACAGCTGCAGCTACCGGCCCCGATCAGAGCCCTTCACCTCCTCAGAGCCCAGCGACACCGTGCAGTTGGTGATAGCAGGTGAGGGTCCCGGCTCGATGTCCCTGCTCCCAACCCCTCATCCATCAGATCCTTGGGAGTGGGGGAGGCTCTGCACTGACGGGACACTTGGAGCCAGGCTCTGCCCTGGGCCCAGCAGAGGGGACAATTGGCCAGAGAGTGGGGACAGTCACTGGGGAGTTCCCCAGCTGGGCAGAGCAGCAGCAGCTGGAGATTCAGGGCTGAAGGGGGTGGAGATTCCTTCCCCCGGGGCCAGGCAGGGGTGGTTGGTGGAATCTGCCTTTGAACCTGCCATGGAAACAGGTTGTGATTCCCAGGGGCTGGGGCTGGATGTGGGGCATGGGGCAGTGAGTCTGGGTGGGTAGGAGCCAGATATCAGGAGGAGGGGCAGCTCCCTAGGGCTCTGAGCGGTGTCCAACTGTGGGGGGCAGCAGGTGACGTACCAGCCTCTCCCCGTGTGCACTGCCTGGCTGTGTTTTGGCAGCAGCTGAGATACCCCTGGGCTGGGCTCACTGCACAGCAGACAGGCCGGGGCAGAGGCACCTGTGGGGGTGGGCAGAGGGATCCTACGGGGACAGGGAGCTGGGGTGGTTCCCTGTTCTCAGGGTCATTGTCCCCATCCCCTGCCCCAGTGCTGGCTGTCTCAGGGGGCAGTTTGTCCATCTGGGAGCCCCCTTCACCACTGAAGCTGAGGCTCAGCCCCCTGGGGAAGTCTCTCCTGAGGGCGTCCGGCCCTGAGGATACCCCACAGCCGCTGTGCCTGGGAGACCCCCAGAGGGGGGCTAGGCCAGACCTGCTGGATGGAGGGTTAAGGGCTCCGCTCCCAGGGCAGTGCCAGCTGCTGATCTCCCTGTCTGAGCTGCCGAGTGACTCTCCCCTTCCCCCCACAGCAGCCCCCCTGGATTTCACTGGCACCAACATCGCCCGCCTGGCGCTGAGCGCTGTGGTCCTGCTCGTCCTGGGGCTGATCCTGGCAGATGCCTATTACAGCTGCCCAAGTGGGGCACTCTAGGTGAGGTGACCCCCCGCCCTCCTCTTCTGTGTCCATTGCTCTCCTCAGGGGCTGGGCCCAGGGTGACATGGGCCGCTCTAACACACCATCTCTCTGAGGCCCCAGGAGCCTGGATCCAGCCGTGCAGGGAAGAGAATCTCCCCGGGGGACAAGTGGATTCCCCATGGGGTTGCAGAGACGCTGGCACAAACGCCCTGCCCCCAAACACCCCTGCCTCGGAGAATCCCCCCACCAAACAGCTCCCGAGCTGACAGCAGTGTGATGGGTTCGGTCACAGAGACCCCCTTGGGACTGTCACCTGATGTGCTGAGACTCCCTCTGAGCCCTTTTTTCCTGCCACTTTGGGTCTCTAGAAACCTGCCTTGTTGAGCAGGACATGCAAGCCTGCTGAAAACACAGACCCAGGGTCTGAACTGTGCCCCCAAAGCTGCACTTAACTGAAAACAGCTTAAGAAGTGCTCCTGTCTTCAGCACCCAGACACTCGGCTCCCAATGGGATCCAAGCCTCAAATAAATCCATTTTACTCTGTAAAGCTTATACAGGGTAAACTCATAAAATGTCTGCTCTTTATAACACTGAGAGATATGCACAGCTGTTTGCTCCCCCAGGTGTTAATCCCTTACTCTGGGTTAATTAATAAACAAAGTGATTTTATTAAGTATAAAAAGGAGGATTTAAGTGGTTTTTAGTAATAACAGACAGAATAAAGTAAGTTACCAAGCAAAATAAAACAAAACACACAAGTCTAAGCCTAATAACATTTAAGAAACTGATTACAGGTAAATCTCACTCTCAGAGATGTGCCAGTAAGCTTCTTTCACAGACTAGATTCCTTCCTAGTCTGAGCCCGATCCTTTCCCCTGTACAGTCCTTGTTAACGCTAGCTCAGGTGGTAAGTAGGGGATTTCTCATGACTGGCAGCCCCCTTTGTTCAGTTCCACCTCCTTTTATAGCTTTGGCCCAAGGCGGGAATCCTTTGTCTCTCTGGGTTTCCACTCCTCCTTCTAAATGGAAAAGCACCAGGTTTAAGATGGATTCCAGTTCAGGTGACGTGATCACATGTCACTGTAAGACTTCCTTCTTCATAGCTTAGTACAGGGGTAGGCAACCTATGGCACGCACGCCAAAGGCGGCACGCGAGTTGATTTTCAGTGGCACTCATGCTGCCCGGGTCCTGGCCACCGGTCCGGAGGGCTCTGCATTTTAATTTAATTTTAAATGAAGCTTCTTAAACATTTTTAAAACCTTATTTACTTTACATACAACAATACTTTAGTTATATATTACAGACTTATAGAAAGAGACCTTCTAAAAACATTAAAATGTATGACTGGCACGCGAAACCTTAAGGTAGAGTGAATAACTGAAGACTCAGCACGGCACTTCTGAAAGGTTGCCAACCCCTGGCCTAGTAGCTGGAAGACAGGTGCTTAGGAAGGCTTTGCAGGTAAACAAACCCATTCACAGTTGACATTGAGTCTGAAGCACCCTTAACAGCTTCCACTTCACATGTTTACATGTGTTACTAATCTTATTCGCCTAACTCCAGACATAGAAATAGAATCATAGAATATCAGGGTTGGAAGGGACCTCAGGAGGTCATCTAGTCCCACCCCCTGCTCTAAGCCGGACCCATCCCCAACTAAATCATTCCAGCCAGGGCTTTGTCAAGCCTGACCTTGAAAACCTCTGAGGAAGGAGATTCCACCACCTCCCTAGGGAACCCATTCCAGGGCTTCACCACCCTCCTAGTGAAATAGTGTTCCCTAATATCAGACCTAAACCTCCCCCACTGCAACTTGAGACCGTTGCTCCTTGTTCTGTCATCTGGTACCATTGAGAACAGTCTAGATCCATCCTCTTTGGAACCCCTCTTCAAGTAGTTGAAAGCAGCTATGAAATCCCCCCTCATTCTTCTCTTCTGCAGACTAAACAATCCCAGTTCCCTCAGCCTCTCCTCATAAGTCATGTGCTCCATCCCCTAATCATTTTTGTTGCCCTCCGCTGGACTCTTTCCAATTTTTCCACATCCTTCGTGTAGTGTGGGGCCCAAAACTGGACACAGTATCCAGATGAGGCCTCACTAATGTTCAATAGAGGGGAATGATCACGTCCCTCCATCTGCTGGCAAAGACCCTACTTCTACAGCCCAAAATGCCGTTAGCCTTTTTGGCAACAAGGGAACATTGTTGATTCATATCCAGCTTCTCATCCACTGTAACCCCTAGGTCCTTTTCTGCAGAACTGCTGCCTAGCCACTCAGTCCCTAGTCGGTAACAGTGAATGGGATTCTTCCATCCTAAGTGCAGGACTCTGCACTTGTCCTTGTTGAATCTCATTAGGTTTCTTTCAGCCCAATCCTCTAATTTGTCTAGGTGCCTCTGTATCCTATCCCTGCCCTCCAGCGGGAGAGCAGAAATAATACATACAAACAGATAGGATGAACACACTTAGTAGATCATAAGTTTTGTAATGATACCTTACAAGAGACTATTTGCATAAAGCATATTCCAGTTACATTTACATCCCATTCCAGTTACATTGTCCCCCGTCCATCCAGGGTTGCCCTAACCAGTGTGTGTTTGGCCCCAGTGCTTTCTCAACATGAGGCTGGGTGGTTAAATCCCCCAGGACCACCAGGGCTCATCACCCAACCATGAGCCAGGCACGCCCCATCCCGCAGAATCACACACAGCCCAGCGCCCCGAGACAGAGCCCTTGGCCCCTTTGTGTGGTGACGCTGCGTCTGGCCCTGGCACTGGAATAAGGGCACTTACTGCCCCCCGGTGTCTGTCCCCCTCCTCTCTCTGCAGCGGGGTCCCCCAGCCCCTTTTCTCTCCCCCGTTCTCCCCACCCTGTATTTCTATAGTACAAACCCCCAGAGCTTCCTTCTTCCCTGACCCCCAAATCTCCCCACCCCAGGGGGCGGCTGTGATACCGGAGCCTCCAAATGTCCCCTCGTGGTGGGTTCAGCCGACGAAGGTGAGTGAGAAGTTCAGGCAGCATCACAAGAACCTGGATGAATGAACGTTGGGGGAGGAAAGTTGGTGAGACAGAAAGACGGGATTAGTCCAACCTGACCAGCCACTGGACAGTCCCCACGAGCTGGGCTGGGGCCCACCTGGGACATAGGAGAAGTCAGGGAGCAGAAATCCATGACCCCAAATTGGGGTGTTGGAAACAAGGCCCTATTGATGGACAAAATATTGTGGGGACGGGCTGTGCTGCCCACCTCCCTTTGGAGCCTTAAAGAAAGAGACTCGCTTCACCATTGTGGCTGCCACTCCCCATCTCCTGGGCCCCCAGGGCCATCCGGACCCTGCTCCGCGGAGACATCCTGAGCAGAGCAGCCGGAGAGAGGGACCCCGATGCCATCGCCCCTCCCACAGCTGGACCCCAACCCGGGAGGAAACGGGGTCAGACTTTAACAGCAGTCACGGTGACACCGGCTCCAGCCCAGCTCCGTTGGCTCCTCTGCCCCCCCAGGACAGTCACTAGTGTCTCCGGGGCCAGCGGGGAGATGCCCAAACCCGGGGGATTTTCCAGCTAGAGACTCGCTCCAGCGAACGGGGCCAGGGCTGGAACAAACCCCTCGTTTCACATGGCACCTGCCACTGCTCCCTTGGTTCCTGCTCTGCTGGGTCTGAAACAGCCGGTCCCAGGGGTCAGTGGGGGGTTTGCTGTGGGGCTGAGCAGGCTGAGGGCTCTGGACACCGCTCCCGGCCTGGGCTTCACCCTGTTCAGTGTGGGGCAGGGGCTGGGGCATGTTCACACCTTGTGCCCTTTACTGCGTCTCCGTGAACACAACAGGGTGCAGAGTGATTTAGCTGCTGGCGCTTCTGGGCCCTCCGATGGTGGGTGTTTGGGGGGAGCTGGGAGTTTGGGGGAAGTACGTTGAAGGTGTTGGGAGGGGGGCTGAGAGGAGAGAGGCCAGGATGGGGGACAGGAGTTTGAGACAGACAGGCTCCCCCCAGAAAGAGCATGATTGTTTGGGGGTGTGAAGGGGCCGGGGCCAATGGTGCCCCCCAGGAGGGAGCTGTGATTTTTACACCTAAGCAGGTTCCCCTCTCACTGCCCCCCTCCTGCTCCTGCTCCTGCCCCCTCAGTCCTGGGTCACCCACTTCCTTTCCTGTCAGTCTCCTGCCCCTCACAGCCCCCTGCAGCACTTTCTGCCCCACATTCCCTGCCCCATAATAGCCCCCCAATACCACCCCTTCCCCTCCCATCACTCCTAGATACTCCCGCCCCACCCACCTTTCCAGTATCCCAATACTCTTTCCTGACCCTCCTTATCTGCTCCCCACACTTTGTCATGTAGCCTCCCCCCAACCTGCAGTGGGTCTGAGCTGGGAGTGGGAGGCAGGATTGTTTCCTGCCAAAACCCCTGCGGAGCCGGGTGGGGTGAGTGCTCTGGGGTGCCCCTATGGGGCAGGTTCAGCCTGAAACACACATGGGGGACCCCAAATCCCCTCTCCTCTGTCACTGTCCTGCCCCAGACCCCCTCAGCGCCTGTCTCCTCAGTATCAGCCCCCTTACCCCACATTCTTTCTCCTTCCCTCCCCCTGCCCCACATGCTGCCTGTCCTATAATGGCCCCCACAACGCCATGTCCCCTCAGCCTTCCTCCCTGACGGGGACAGGCTGGATGGGAGATGGGGGCTTTGGAGGAGACGGGCTGATGGGGGGTAAGCGGGGAGGGAGTAGGCTGGGGGGCTCTCTCCCTACACAGAAAAGCAGGGCAGGGGGGCAGGATTGTTGAAATGGGGCAGCTCCAGCCAGGGGGGACGGGTGTGGGGGAGGCAACAACCCCCCCATAGTTACAGGGCGGGATCAAGGGCGAGAGTTGGGGGGTGCACAGGCTGGGGGGTCAATCTAGGGTCAGAGAAGCTGGGGGGGCTCATTCCCATGCAGCCATCGACCCACCGCTTTGCTGCCTGCCCGCCCCCAACTCGCTTCCTCCGCGCCCTGCACCCATTGGGCCCTGCAATTTGCAACCCCCCCTGCCCCACTCTCCACCCCTGCTCGGGTATTGGCCAAGGGGGCCGTCGCTCACACACACCCCTGGGAACCTCCATCTGGCAGTGCCCAGTTCTGCCCACTGGACGCTTTAAGCTTATATGAGTTCATCAATTTAACAAAGAGCTTGCCTTGTACCAGGCTTGTTATCCCAAGGGGAATCTCTGACACACTGCAAGCCAAACACACTGCTTCAGGCAGACTAAACAAACAGATTTATTAACTATAAAGATAGATTCTAAGTGATGATAAGAAAAAACATAAGAAGTCAGATTTGGTCAAATGAAATAAAAGCAAAACGCCTTCTACGCTGATCTCAGCACTTTCAGCGCCCGTACAAACTTAGATGCACCTCACCACAGGCTGGCTGGTTGCCCTTCCCCAGGCTCTCCCCTTCGACCAGCACTTCAGTCACTGGGTGCTGGTGTCTGTAGATGGAGGTGGAAGAGAGAGAACATGGCAAACGTCTCTCCCTTTGATCATGTCCTTTCTTCCCTCTTGACTTTGCCCCCACCCCCTTCAGAGTCAGGTGGGCATTACCTCATCGCAATCCCAAACTGACCAAGGGAAGGGGGTGACTCGCTGGAGAGTCCAACAGATCCTTTGTTGCTGCCTCGGCCAGTGTCCTTTGTTCCTGTGAGGCTGGGCTGGGTTTGTCCCACACATGCCCTGTTGAGGTGTGAACTGCCCCTCTGCTTCTGCAGAGTTTTTGCCTGGGCTTGTTTTAAGCCATGAAGACACATTTTCAGCCTCATAACTATATACGTGAAATTACAACCTATAATATCACTATCACAACAATGCTCAGTGTATCAGGAGCCTTCTGAAGACACCCGACATGCCAGACTTTGCATTGGATCCCAAACAATTATTTTACAAGGATGAACATGGGGGTGCTGGGTGTTCTCCCGAGGTACAGAGCATCACAGGGCCAGGTTCTGATCTCAGCCCCCTCAAGGTCAATCCAGAGTCACCTCTGACTGCAGCTGGGGCAGGGCTGAATTGACCTTGGAGAACTGAAGGAATCAGAGACTGGAAATCTCCTTTCCCCGCTGCTGTGTCTCACCCTGGCTGTGAGCCGCGGGGCCGGGCCTGCACCCCAGGGACGGGGGAGTGGTAAAACGCTGGAGCGGCAGATGGGCAGAGGATCGACTCAGACAGATGCAGTTTCTGTCACCCCCACTCACTGCCTGTTTGTTTGTGAATTCAGAGGGGTTCTACCCCAAACCCTCCATCTCTGTCAGCCCCGGTGGGGTGATCCCTGTGGGGGGAAACGTCACCATCTGGTGTTGGCATCAGCTCCTGGACATGAGGATCCTCCTCTACAAGGCTGGACATAGGAACGACATGGGCACTTTATACTGCAATAAAGCCTCCCAGAGCGCTCTACCTTACTCCCCGTCCACACTAGAGCTAGAGTGACCAGATGTCCCGATTTTATAGGGACAGTCCTGATTTTTGGGTCTTTTACTTATATAGGCTCCTATTAACCTCCCCCCACACACACACCCATCCTGATATTTCACATTTGCTGTCTGGTCACCCTACGTAGAGCGCTCCTGGTACTCCACCTCCACGAGAGGGATAACGGCTGGTGCGTTTTGGCTGAGCCGCCCCAAGGCCAGTATGCATGAGGAGTTACGTTACAGCGTCCTGACTGACCACCAGAAACGGCCCATAATCCCCTTAAGTCAAGTGGCCTCTGTTCTCTTCGTTGTGAAATCGGCTGAGGAATGCCAGGGCTGGCTCCAGGCACCAGCTGAGCAAACTCGTGCTTGGGGTGGCAGATTCCAAGGGGCGGCTTCCCTGCAGTCCTTTATTTTTTTTTTTTTTGGTTCACTTCCCTGTAGGGGACGGCGGCGTGGAGGAAGGGGAGCACCCTGATGACAGCGGGCAGCACTCTCCGTCTGCCCCAGCTGGTGCCAGGTCTGTAGCAAGCCCAGCAGGGCAGCCCGCGCCACGTCCTTCCCTCCCCGCCGACCGGAGCGGCACGGAGCCCTCCCGGCAGCCGACGTGGTAGAAGCCCTGACCACCCCCTTTCTCTCCCCCCCCTCAACCCCCGGGCACGTCTGCAGCGCCGGGAGTCCCCATGCACCCGCGCTCCGGCCACCCTGCGCAGTTTTTTTTTACTCTGCCACTCCGGCCACCCCGCAGGTTTGCTTTTCTTTTTTTTGCTTGGGGCAGCAAAAAAGCCAGCGTGGGCCCCAAGGAATGCGGAAGTGCCTTTTCAGAGCTCCATTTCAGACAGCGGCTGCTTATCTGCAACAGGGCAAAGCAAATGTTTCCTGAGTGAGTGAGAGCGAGGCAGGGGGAGGGGGATCTAAACTTACAAGACAGGGTGCTGACGCACTCTCAGCCCCCCAAAAACCCACTCTCTCTCTCCCCCCATACAAACAACGCACTCCACCCCACCCCCCTCATTTAAAAAGCACGTTGCAGTCACTTGAACGCTGGGATAGCTGCCCATAATGCCCCGCTCCCAATGCCACGGTAAATGCCACAGGTGTGGCCACGGCAGCTGTCAGTGTGGACAGATGGCAGCGCTTTCCCTACTGCGCTCTCCGAAGGCGGGTTTAACCCAAAGCCCTCCACATCTGCAAGTGTAGCCAAGCCCTTACATGGACCCTGCTGGCTCTGACGCTGAATGTCCCATCTCCAGTACCAGACGGGAACAGAGTGGAAACGACACCTGTCTTTATAGTGACAGATCAGTACGAGCTGCCTACGCGGAGCCCAGCGACCCAGTGCAGATCATTGTAGCAGGTGAGCAACCCAGCCCGGCACCTCGACTCCCAGCCTCACATCCAGCCAGGCCCCAGGGGGTCTCAGCGAGCCCTGGTGCCCAGCAGACGAGACATCCAGCCAGTGGAGGTTGGGTGTGGGGGAGCTCTCAGCCCCCTGGAGGTGAGCTGAGGAGGGAGGAGATCTCAGGTGGTGCCCTTGGTGCCCTGGATCCCAGGGGAGACCCTGACCCTGTCTTTGCCCCGTCGCTGATGCTCCATGCTGGGGACGGGGCGCAGTGGCCGTGCCGGGGTCTGTCTCACGTCTTGTCTCCCTCCCACTGCAAAGCTCAGCTCCCTCAAACCCTCCGGCTCCCTGGGCCCCTTGAGGGAGCCGTGACCACCCGGTGTCGGGGCCAGCACCGGGGTCTGGAGTTTGTTCTGTACAAGGCTGGGGCCAGGAATGCAGTCAGAGGCAGCTACACCTGCTATTATCCCCCTGACTCGGATCTGGACACTTGGTCAGAGCCCAGCGACCCTGTGCAGCTGGTGGGAGCAGGTGAGGGGCCCAGTTTGGTATCTCCGCTCCCAGCCCCACACCCAGCCAGCCCCACAGGGGGGCTCCAAGCCAGTGGGACACTCAGAGCCAGGCTGTGCCCCGAGCCCTTGGCCCAGCAAAGGGGACTGTTACAGACCCACCGGATCAGGGCTATGGTCCCAGCTTTGGAGCAGCCTCTGGGAGCCCTTGTCAATGTGCCAGACACCCTCGGGGTCTCACTCTTCTTTCAGGGCCCCGCGGCTCCCCCACCTCCTGAGGCTGGGCCCCTGGGCTGGCAGCCCCCCGGCTTCCCATCACGAGTGCTGTTTGGCGAGTGCCACTGAGGCAGATCCTGAGGGAGCCTGGTACAATCTTGGGGTGCAATGCACCCCTCCACCAGCCCTGCAGGGCACCCCACTGCACAGCACACAGGAGGGGCTAGGAGGCCACTGCACCCAGCGCAGGAAGCCCTGGGTTTGCCTGGAGAGAAAAACGTTATAGCCTTGTCCAGCCTGGCACCCCAGATCCCCTGCCAAGCGGTGCCCCCCTGGGCCTCAGCTCTGTCCCTCAGCTCCCTCTTTGCTCAGGTTCCCGGGTGAGCCCCCGATCTCCCGCTCCTCCTCAATCCTTGGCTGTCCGGCTGGTCACACCGGGCTGGCTTCCTGCGGGGAATGGGCCATCTATGGTCCTTAGCTGGCTGCAGGTAGCAAATGTCCCGGAGATGGGCTTTGCCCTGGGCCCCCCAAACCCGAGACACCGTTCAGATATTTGTCATGGCTTGGCCGGGAGTAAACAGCCTTTGTTCGTAACCCAGATAACCATGCAACATAGAGGAGAAACTGAGGCAAACGGGATTTGTACAAAATATTTACAGAAGATTCCAATGGGTAGCCACGTTAGTCTGTATCCACAAAAACAAGGAGTCCGGTGGCACCTTAAAGACTGACAGATTTATTTGGGCATAAGCTTTTGTGGGTAAAAAACCCACTTCTTCAGACGCACGGAGTGAAAATTACCGATGTAGCCATTATATACTGACACATGCAGAGAAGGGAGTTACCTCACAAGTGGAGAACCAGTGCTGACAAGGCCAATTCAGCCAGGGTGGATGTGGTCCACTCCCAGTAACTGGTGAGGGGGTGTCAATACCAAGAGAGGGAAAATTGCTTTTGTAATGAGCCAGCCACTCCCAGTCCCAACAACCTGCAGCAACTGCACCAGCTTGGTTCTCCACTTGTGAGGTAACTACCTGCTTTTCGTATTTATGCCGATAGCTGTAACTTTCACTCCATGCAGCTGAAGAAGTGGGTTTTTTACCCACAAAAGCTTATGCCCAAATAAATTTGTTAGTCTTTAAGGTGCCACCAGACTCCTCGTTTGTACAGAAAATTCCCACTCTGTCACAGGGAAGCCCAGCTGGGGAGCAAGAATGGAGTCACTGGGGGTGTTGGTGTGTTCCCCAGCCTGCGGGCAGCAGCAGCCACTGGAGATTCAGAGCAGAGGGAGGGGGGATCCCTGCCCCGGGGGAGCTGCAGAACAGGGGGTCATTCCCAGGGGGATGATCCCCCAGGCTGCCCGCACTCTGAGAAAGCACAGCAAAGTCAGGATCCAGGGGCTGCCAAGTTGGCACCTTCCCCAGCCACGAAAATCCATCTCCCACCCCCCAGAAATGACCCTGAGGATCAATGCAGTGACTCTCCCCCTCCGACGGATCAGGGAAGGGAGGGAAGCCTCCTGCTTCAAACACAAACCCACCTTGAACGAGGCAGCGGGAGGCTTCCTTTGGGGGCACCTGGGACTATCCATGGCCATGGCAGTGCCCTGGAGCTTCCCGCGAAGCAGCCAGGAGCAGCCAGCGTGGGAGGTGGGATACCAGGCTAGATGGGCCCATTGGTCTGAGGCGGTGTAGCCAGGTCTGGCTGGTGCCTCGGCACCATTGGGGAGGGGCTGGAAATGATGGCCAGGCTGGATCAGACAGTGCCCTCTACCAAGCCCCCCACCCTGCAGCCCAGCACCCCCTACTGAGCCCCCCACCCCTTCAGCCCAGGGCCCCTTGGCACAAAAAATCCCCCAAATCTCGCTTAGCTCTGCCCCCACTTGATGCCCTGGAGTCCCTCTGGCACCCTCCCCATAGAATACACACACAGTTGTCCTGCCCCAGAGGTGGCCGCATCTCAGTACCGTGCTGTGAGGACTCCACTCACATGGGGCGGGACCTGATTTACAGCTACTGCTGGGTGGGACTAAGGAGAGGGCCCCAGAGGTAGCTGGTGTCAGCGGAGCTTCCTGTTTCCCTCCCCACCAACTCTCTGGGGGACACCCTCCCCTCCCCATCTAGTTCAGGGACATCCTCTGTGGGCCCCCCATTCTCCCACCTCAGGCCTGGGGTTTTGTGTGTCTCCCATTCACTTCTCCATCAGACCTTCCCAGCCATTGACCTGCAAGGAATTGCCATCCACTCCTGGCTCCCAGCTCCCTGCTCTAACCACTAGGTGATTGGACTAGAATGTCCTGAGGTCCCCTCCAACCCTAATCTTCTATGATTCTATGATTGCGGGGAGCGTGTTTGGAGCATTGGTGGATTCACACACACAACAGTGACTCTCTACCCTCCCACCCCCAGGAGCCTGGCGCCGATGCACTCACCTACACTGAGCTGGACGGCCGGGCGCTGCAGGCCAAGCGGGGGGCCTAGCCCCTGCCCCCGAGCCCACCCAGCCCAGCATGTACGCCGTGATCAGTGTGAGCCAGGGTGCCCCGCAGTGAAAAACCCCCGCAGCCATGGGGCGCCAGCCCCCAGGGGGCGGCAGACTCACCCACCTGCAGTGACAGCCCCAGAGAACTCTGCTTCTAGGGAAGATTTAAGGGGGATGCCCCAGACTGCCCTCCCCCTGCTGCAGCCCCATCCCATCGAGCTACTGTCCCCCTTCCCACTGCAGAGGAATTATTTCAGTTCAGTACCAATGTGGACACAAGAACAAATGGGTATAAACTGGACACTAGAAAGTTTAGACTTGAAATTAGACGAAAGTTTCTAACCATTAGAGGAGTGAAGTTCTGGAACAGCCTTCCAAGGGGAGCAGTGGGGGCAAAAGACATATCTGGCTTTAAGACTAAGCTTGATACGTTTATGGAGGGGATGGTATGATGGGACAGCCTAATTTTGGCAATTAATTTGGCAATTGATCTTTGATTATCAGCAGGTAAGTATGCGCAGTGGTCTGTGATGGGATGTTGGATGGGATGGGATCTGAGTTACTGCAGAGAATTCTTTCCTGGGTGCTGGCTGCTGAGTCTTGCCCCCATGCTCAGGGTTTAACTGATCACCATATTTGGGGTCAGGAAGGAGTTTTCCACCAGGGCAGATTGGCAGAGGCCCTGGAGGTTTTTCACCTTCCCCTGCAGCGTGGGGCATGGGTCACTTGCTGGTGGATTCTCTGCAGCTTGAGGTCTTCAAACCACAATTTGAAGACTTCAGTAACTCAGACATAGGTTAAGGGTTTGTTATTGAAGTGGATGGGTGAGATTCTGTGGCCTGCATTGTGCAGGAGGTCAGACTAGATGATCATAATGGTCCCTTCTGACCTTAAAGTCTATGAGTCTATGAGACCAACATTTGGGGGGCTGTGGGGTGCTCAGCACCAGGAGCGGGAGATGTCACAGAGTCCCCAGGCGATGCTCTGGACCTGCTCCCTACGAAGCCAGTCAGGACTCTGGTGAAGTCCCCTCTCTATGAGCAGACTGTCTTCAGGGCAAGCAGCACACACGGCTTCACCTTCCTGGGTCTGACCCTTGGAGCATCCTCTGCCCCTCTGTGCACTTCCCACAGCGACTCCGCCCCGGCGTGGTCCTGGGGAAGCCACAGGGTCCTGCACCCCCACTCCGCAGTCAGAAGTGACTCTCAGCCAGCCAGTAAAACAGAGGTTTATTAGATGACAGGAACACGGTCTAAAACAGAGCTTGTAGGTACAGAGAACAGAACCACTCATCCGGGTCCATTTTGGGGGACAGTGAATCAGACACCCACATCTGCACTCACTCCTCATCCCCAGCCAGCTCCAAACTGACTCACTCTCCAACCCCTCCTCCTCCGGGCCAAGAGGTCCCCTGATTCCTTTGTTCTCCAACACCCTTAGCTGTCACCTTGCAGGGGGGAAGGGCCCAGGCCATCAGTTGCCAGGAGACAGCGTGCCAGGCATTTAGGTGCACTGGCCCCTTCCTCTGCAGTAATCACACACCCTTATCCCACCACCTAGAGACTTAAGAACTGCATAGGGGAAACTGAGGCACCAACACAGTATTCAGAGGAAACATTAAGAACAGTCCCACTTCGTCGCCAGAGGGGACACATTGAGGCAGCTTTAATATGGTTTTGTATCCTGTTAATCTCCAGATTTGTAATAAACACAGAACCACAAACCAGCACCCTCTGGGCAGCCCCCAGCGCCCCTCTCCCTGTGCTGGCAGTGTGTGTCACATCCAGCGGAGATAGGATCACTTGTGGGGGCAGTGGGCCCTCCTGCTCTAACTACTACACCCCAGAACCAGGATATATTACAGGGTCACTGCCGGGAAATCAGGTTTACGGTGAGTTTCACTGGCAGTAAAAGAAACAGAAAGCGAGTGTCGGCTCTGGTCACACTTCCTCTTTTCCCAGATTTTTTGGCTGCTGATTTAGCAACTTAGGATCTAACTGTATCCCTCCCTCCTGCCCTCCCCACCTCACAGGGGTCAGAAACCACCCACTGGTTCCCCAGCCCTCTGTCCCATCTCTGTCTCATGCCACTTGGCTAAGAATAGCATCTGCAGCAACACTACCTAAGAAGGGGATTGACCAGGCCTCTCCACTCTCATGCTCCAGGGCAGGTGCTGGGCCCAGCCAGGTCAGGAAGGAATCTCTGCCCCACTCCATGGGAGAGGATTGTTCTGTGGGGGGCCCTGTGCGGGAGGGAGAGCCCTCCTCTGCTCTGAGCTGTTGCTCCAGGGAGGCTAGACGGGCCTGCTGGAAAAAGTCAGGGCAGCCTGGGCACCTCTTGATGCCTCCTGAGATTTCCCCTTTCCCAGCTGGTCTCTGAACTGGACAGCTCCCATGTGGGGCTGGAATGTGTGATGCAGTAGGGACTGTCTGTGTGGGGGATGGGAGAGCCGGGGATGACTTAGGTGAGTGTGACGAACTGGGAATGTTCTTAATGTTTGCTCTGAATACTGTGTTGGTGCCTCAGTGTCCCCTCGGCAGTTCTTAAGTATCTAGGTGGTGGAATAAGGGTGTGTGATTGCTGCAGAGCAAAGGGCCAGTGCACCTAAATGCCTGACACCCTGTCTACTAGCAACTGATGGCCTGGGCCCCTCCCCTGCAAAGGTGCCAGCTGAAGGTGTTGGAGACAAAGAGATCAGGTGACCTCCTGGCCCGGGAAAGGGGCTAAGCAGAGAGGAGGGGCTGGAGAGTGAGTCAGTTTGGAGCTGGCTGGGGACGAGGAGTGAAGTGCAGACTTGGGGGTCTGGCTCACTGACCCCCAGAATGGACCTGGCCAAAGGGTCCGGTTCGCTGTATCTACAAGCTCTGTTTTAGACCCTGTTCCTGTCATCGAACAAACCTCTGTGTTACTGGCTGGCTGAGAGTCACGTCTGACTGTGAAGTGGGGGTGCAGGACCCTGTGGTTTCCTCAGGACCCCGCCGGGGCGGGCTCGCTGTGGGAAGCGCACAGAGGGGCAGAGGATGCTGAATGCTCCAAGGAGAGACCCAGGAGGTGAAGCCGTGTGAGCTGCTTGCCCTGCAGACAGTCTGCTCCAAGGGAGAGGAGGCTCCCCAAAGTCCTGCCTGGCTTGGTGGGGAGCAGTTCCAGAGCATCACCCGGGGACTCCGTGACAGTGAGGGACAGGACCTGAGCCTATAACTGAGCCAGGTAGTGGGGCAGGGGGTCAGAACCTTTGCCCGGGAAGACGGACAAAGGAAGGGGCCAGCTGGAGAAGTGAGTTCAGTTTCGGTTTTGGGCTGGGTACTGGAATTCAGGGAATCCCAAGCTGGGGTCAAAGCTTCCTGAACCCCCAGAAGGACCAGATTGAGGGGTCCTGGTTGTGCCTACAAGCTCTGCTGTAGCCTGCGTTCCTGTTGTCCAATAAACCTTCTGTTTTACTGGCTGGCTGTGGATCACTGTGAGTCCCAGGAAGAGGGGTGCAGAGCCGGACTCCCCCATACTCCGTGACAGAATGTGATGGCGGGGGTGGGGTCTGGGCAGCTGCGGGAGGGGATGTGGTTTTCTGGGCGCTGCAGGGAGCTGGCTTTGCTCTGACCGCGGTAGATTTGGGCTGGAGATTGCAGAGAAACCAGCTGATGGGGAAGAAAGGGGCTGAGTGCATCACCGGCTCCCTGGGCGCAGTTCCTCATTCTGCTCACACTCGGGCCTCAGGCTCCGTGGAGCTCAGCACTGGGGTGTTGGTGGCAGCACTGAGGGGTCCCCCACTGCCCCATCATGGCATCTGCTGTCACCATCCTCTTCCTCGGTGAGTATCAGAGACAGCCAGGGTGTGTGCCCATGGGGAGATCTGAGCCCAGGGTGTAGGATGCAATTGCTCTGGGATCTGGTCCCTAACGGTCCGTCTCCTTTCCAGGCTGCTGGCTGGCCGGGTGGAGCAGGGTGTCGGGAGGTGAGTATCTGTGGAGAGTGGGGCAGCTGGGAGAATTTCCACATTAAGGACAAAGGATGTGGGTGGGGGGGTGAGGGGCGCAGATCCACCACAGGGATGATCCTGTCGGACCTCTGCTCCCCTCCACACCCAGAGGTGGGGACTGAGACCTTGCCCCACTCATTACAGAGACGGGCACCACACAGGGTGAATTCACCGGCACTCAAAGCTCTTCCCCCCAGGAAATACAGAGTGAAGGCACCAGCCACCCCGCAGTGTCCCCGAACTGTGCCCGGGGGGCTGGCAGGAGCCGGGGGAACGGGTCAGGCAGAGCAGGGCTGTAAGACGTGGACACGCAGAGGGACTGGAGCAAGGCCCCATTGTGTCTCACCCTCGGCTTGCTGCACACGCGTGTGTCACTGCTTTGCTCGTGGGTCAGGCTCAGCCCGGCCCGGCAGTCGGAACGTCCCCTGAACGGCTTTGGGAATATCCCATCCCCAAAGGGGCCGCCGGCACCATGCAGAGCGGAGCTAAATCCCCAGCAGCTGAGAGTGGTTTGGGGCAGAGCAGAGCCAGAGTTTGAGCCCCAAGGGTGGCAGGAAAATGTTAGAACAACCGGGGGATTTTGCAAATGTGTTTTTCGGAGCCTTTGCTCAAAGGACTCAGATTTGTCCCACGAACCCCACCTCGCACTCCTGTGCATGCAGCACGTTGCCGGACAATTGGAGTAAATGTGGTTTTTAGAATATTTTAAAGAATAATCCATGTTGAACCCAACTTCAGCAGAGCTGCAGCTGTGCTACAATGTTAGAAAAACAGAAGGAGGGTGACTCTGATCTCAACCCCCCCCAGGGTCAATCTGGAGTCACCTCTGACTGCAGCGGGGACAGGGCTGAATTGACCCTGGAGAACTGAAGGAACCAGAGACTGGAAATCTCCTTTCCCCCTCCTGTGTCTCACCCTGCCTGTGAGCCACGGTGCCGGGCTGCACCCCAGGGACGGGTGGGGGGTAAAACGCCGGAGCGACAGATGGGCAGAGGATTGAGTCAGACGGACGCGGTTTGTGTCACCCCCACTTACTGCCTGTTTGTTTGTGAATCCAGAGGGGTCCTACCCCAAACCCTCCATCTCCGTCAGCCCCAGTGGAATGATCCCCGTGGGGGGAAACGTCACCATCCGATGTTGGCATCAGCACCAGAACATGAGGTTCCAACTCTACAAGGCTGGAAATGGGAACTATCTGTCTTACACAGACCCTGCCGGCTCTGAGGCTGAATTTCCCATCACCAGCGCCAGACGGGAACACGGGGGCAGCTACACCTGTCGTTGTATCTACAGATCAGGAGGAACTGTCTACTCGGAGCCCAGTGACCCTGTGCAGATCATTGTAGCAGGTGAGGGGCCCAGCCCGGCACCTCGGCTCCCAGCCCCACACTCAGCCAGGCCCCAGGGTGTCTCCGTGAGCCCTGGCACCCAATGGATGGGACATCCAGCCAGTCGGAGGGTGAGGGGATCTCAGCCCCCTGGAGGTGGGCATGTGGAGAGGGAGGAGATCTCAGGTGGTTCCCTTGGTGCCCTGGATCCCAGGGTGACCCTGACCCTGTCTCTGCCCTGTTGCTGATGCGCCAAGCTGGGGACGGGGCGCAGTGGCTCTGCCGGGGTCTGTCTCACGCCCTGTCTCCCTCCCACTGCAGAGCTCAGCTCCCCCAAACCCTCCAGCTCACTCAGCCCCAGCGAGGGGGGGGGGGTCGTTCTGGAGGTAGCCGTGACCGTCTGGTGTCAGGGTCAGCGCTGGGGTCTGGAGTTTGCTCTGTACAAGGCTGGGGCCAGGAACGCAGCAGCGCGGGGCGGGGACTTGGCTGGGGTCGAATTTCCCATCCCCAAAGTGAGCTGGGCAGAGGGAGGCAGCTACACCTGCTGTTACTCCCCCAGCTCAGATCCTGACACTTGGTCAGAGCCCAGCAACCCCGTGCAGCTGGTGGTAGCAGGTGAGGGGCCCAGCTCAGTGTCCCGCTCCCAGCCCCACCACCACCACCAGCCAGCCCCACAGGGCGGCTCCACGCCAGTGGGACACTCAGAGCCACGCTCTACCCTGAGCTCTGGGCCCCGCAGAGGGGGTGCCCGGCCGGGGAGCGGGGACGGAGTCACTGGGGGGTCCCAGTCAGGGGGGAGCAGCCTTCTACCCTGCACATGGTCTGACGCTGCCCTGGTCACCCGGTGTCGGGCGCCTGCCAGTCGAGCATTAAGCGACGTGGCCCCGTCTATCCCGGGTGGGTCGTTCTCTCTTCTCCTCTCCCCGGGGGAGGTCTGCGCCCTCCGCGGAGGGTCTGGTCTGGGGCAGTTTGGGGAGTCAATGGCCGTGCTGCCCCGGGTCGATAACGGAGCAGGCCAGCCGGGGGAGGGTGCCTGGCCCTGGAGCTGGAGATGGGGAGGTTTGGGGGGCCCTTGGCTGCTGGGGGAGCTCGTTCTCAGCCTGGGCCTGGCCCCGGAGGAAATTCTGTTCCCAGCCCAGATGAGCGTGACCCTGATTGTGGCCAGGCCGGAGGCAGGGAGCCACCATCCCGGGATCACCTCAGAGCTGTGGGCTGTTGTCGGGTGTCTGCCCTGCAGCTGGGGGCTGGCAGGCGGCACCCAGGTTAGCTCAGATGGAGCTGAAAACAGCAATGGAGCCCTGGCAGGGCAGGACTAGCCACTCGCGTGTGCACCCGGTGCCCTGGGCGGCTTGTCCTCGAGCAGCCAGCCTGGGCAGCTGCAGGTAGCTTGGCCGTGCCCACACACACCCAGGGCAGGCCAGATGCAGTGAATGAGGCAGAGGCCACACATGGATATATGAGGATCCCAAGAACTAGGAAGCCGCGGTTCGGTGTCTGTGGGGCTGGGAGCCCAGCTCACAAGGCAGGGATTCTGGTGGGGGAAACTCTGGGATCTGGGAGAGAATCTCTGTCCAGGATCCTCTGGATGTGCCCAGGGCTGGGGTGGGCTGGGGAGGCCGGGGCTGGGTGGGTGCCCATGTCTGGCTCTCACAGACTGTCTCCTGTGCACAGATCCCAGCTTACCCAGACCCAACATCTCTCTGAGCCCCACTGGGGTCACCGCCCCAGGGGCAGACGTCACCATCCGGTGTCAGGGGCAGCGCCGGGACGTGAGGTTCTTCCTGCACAAGGCTGGAGACCTGAACCCGCAGCGACACATGGACCCTGCTGGGGCCGGGGCTGAGTTCTGCATCCCCACCGTGGGCCGGCAGCACGGAGGGAGCTACAGCTGCAGCTACCGGCCCCGGTCAGAGCCCTTCGTCTCCTCGCAGCCCAGCGACCCCGTGGAGCTGGTGGTAGCAGGTGAGGGGTCCAGCTCGGTGTCCCCACTCCCAGCACCACACCCAGACGGACACTCGGGGGCTCAGCACTGATGGGGCACTCAGAGCCAGGCTCTGCCCTGAGCCCAGAAGTGGGGACATCCGGCCGGGGAGTAGACACTGGAGATTCGGGGCTGATGGAGGGGGAATCCCTGCCCCAGGGGGAGCTGCAGAGCAGGGGGACTTTTGCCGGGAATGCTCCCTGGGCTGCCCCTGCTCTGGGGACACACAGAGGAGTCGGGGCACAGGGGCTGCCCAGCTGCCCCAGCTACAAAAATTTCCCTCCCCACTCCCAGAATGACCCTGACGATCGATGCTGAGTTGCGGGGCGGGAGTGGGACGGCCACCTGTTTCAGTCCCCCCGGCCCTGATAGACGATGGTTCTATTCCTGCAGAAATAAACTTGATGACTTGGCCCATCATCGCTGGGGTGAGCACAGCAGCCGCCATCCTCCTCCTCGTGGCTTTTGTCTGCTTCCGAAAAACCCGAGCCAGTGAGTGCCCCGCCCAGCGAGGGAAGGGTTAAACCTGCCGCTAAGCAGGGCGAGATGGGGTCACGGCTGGGATGGGGGACTGTGCAGGTAAAGCCAGGGAGCAGGGGGGCTCAGCAGGGGGCGCTGTTACGTAGGTAATCCCTGTACACACAGCTGTGCCACCCCAGAGGTGGCTGCATCTCAGCACTGGGCGGGGGGGTGAGTGGGTCCCTGTATAATGAGCCACTGGTACCCTGCCTCTCTGGTACCTGGGGAGACAGGAGCTGACTGGCCTGGATCAGGTTCGTTATAATGAGTCACTAATGAGGGAGGATTGGGGACAGGAAAAGCCCCCTGAGTTAATCTGTGCCTCCTCCTGACCTATGGTGTTGCGCTGCCCCCTACTGGTCTGGCCCACCCCAGGAGGGATCCAGACTCAGCACCAGCAGCAGAGGGGGGCCTCCCAGGCACCCCCATCCCTGCTGCCCTGTGGAGGTGAGTGGCCGGGTGCTGGTACCGGGGGATCGCGATGGGCTCATGGGCGATTCTGGTTTGTGTCCCTCTGCAGGAAAAGGAGCCGCATCGAGACCGAGCAGGTAGGAACCCGGCTCCTCCTCCCTCGGTCACAGGGCTCCTGGGTTCTGTCCCCACTCAGGGATGGGGGGTGTGACCAGAAGTGGTTAGAGCGGGGGGGGGGGGGAGAGTGACCAGAAGTTCTGGGTTCTATATCTGCCTCTGGGAGCAGAGTGGGGCCTAGTGGTCAGAGTGGGATGGGGGTGGGGTCTGGTGGTTGGGACAAGCGGGGGTTAGGGAACTGTATTCAGTGTGAGGCAGGATGGGGGGCTCGATGGGTGTGTTGGGGGGGAATATGAAATTTACAAGGGGATTTTCTCTTTTATTACCAGCTCTATGGGAGCATTAAAGGCACCGGCTCAGCAAGACCCCACCTGTGAGTAGCACACCCAAGGGGGTACCGGGGGGGGGCAGGACCCCTGGGGGAGGGGAGGGGCATGTGAGGGCTCCACCCATTTGGGGCAGGGCCTGATTTACAGCTGCTGCTGGGCGTGGCTAAGGAGAGGGCCCCAGAGATAGCTGGTGTCAGCTGAGAGTGTTGGACTCCCAGGAGCATCCTGGGACCACCCTCCTTTCCCGCTCTAGGTCCCCATCCACTCCTGGCTCCCAGCCCCCTGCTCTAACCACTGGACCCCATTCCCCTCCTGAGCCAGGGCGAGAACACAGGTGTTCTGACTCCCAGCACCCCGCCCCCGCTGTAACCCCCAGATATCTCCGTGCCTCAGTTTCCCTCTCTGTAACATGGAGCTAATGACCCTGGCCCATGCTGTGAGGCGGGGGAGGGGTGGCTCTTCCGGGCTCTGACCCCCTGGCTGGATGGAGGGGTCAGACCTGGGTGTGGGGTTCTGCTTTGGGCCGGCCGGGGGTGCAGCTCAGCAGGTGTCTCTGTTCTGCAGACGCCTCCATCGACAAAGGGAAACAGCCGCAGACCTCGGTAAGTGTCCCCTGTTCCCCCATGGGGCCTGACCTCCAACCCTGACCCACATGGGCCCCAGCAGCCCCTCACACCTCCCCCCCCCCAGCCTTTCCTGGCACACTCAGTATTTTAGGGTGGGGGTCGGGTTGCTGGGAGGGGCTTATGGGATCGCAGCTGGGATTGCAGGGGGTGTGTGTGTGTGTGTGTGTGTGTGTGTGTGTGTATCCCTGTTGCCCCCAGCTTGTCGGGCCCTGTGGGGCAGGCAGCGGTGTTGGTGTATGTGCGCACCCCACACACACACACACATGCCCACACACACCCCCCCACACACCCACCCAGACACACACATCCCCACCTCTCCCACACCCCAGTGACTCTTTCCTCTCCAAGCCCCAGGAGCCCGAGCTCAGCGCCAATGGACTCACCTACGCCGAGCTGAACCACCAGCCATTGCAGGTTAAGCGGGGGGGGCCGGCCTCTGCCCCCGAGCCTGCCCAGCCCAGTGTGTACGCCGCGATCAATGTGAGCCGGGGGACCCTGCAGTGAGAGCCCCCCACAGCCATGGGGCGCTGGACCCTGGGGGCAACAGACTCACCCCCCCTGCAGCACCAGCCCCGGAAAACTCTGCTTCCAGGGAAAATTTAGGGGAGACACTGCCCTCCCCCCATGCCAGCCCCATCCCATTAAACTGCTGTCCCCCTGCCCTGCCCAGACCCACATATAGGGGCCGGTGTGCGGGGCTCACCACTGGGCGGGGGAGGGGATGTGCTGAGTTTGTTGTTTATGTTATTTTGCTTCCTGTTAATCTCCAGATTTGTAATAAACACAGAACCACAAATGCCAGGAATGTGTGCAACACCTGGGGGAGATGGGGGGGCGGGGGCTGGTTATACAGGGACCCCTCACCCAGCACTGGGTTGCTGCCACCTCTGAGGTGAGGCTCTGGTTATACAGGGACACCTTGCCCGGTGCTGGGATGCAGCCACCTCTGGGGTGGGGCACTGGTTATACAGGGACCCTTCACCCGGCACTGGGATGCAGCCACCTCTGAGTTGGGGCACTGGTTATACAGGGATCCCTCACCCGGTGCTGGGATGCGGCCACCTCTGGGGAGGGGCATCAATTGTCTAGGTCACCAGGGTTCACAGCCTGACTCTGAGCGAAGCTGCAGAAGGGTCTGGTGCCCGTGACCAATTGGCGCTGGCTGTTTACATCCCCTCCATGGGGTCATCCCTTCGCCGCTGTGCTGGGGGATCCATCGCTAAGGGGAAGTGATCCCTGGGCGGTGCCCGTACAAGAGATCGGGGGGGCATCACCCTGTGACCCCGATGTTCCCCTCCTCAGGACCCCAGACCGGACAGTGTGGGCACAGGGAGATCCCCACAGCTAATCCTCCTCTTGAGACTTCTCCGCAAGGGCCCCAGACCCTAATTCTGGGGTGACATGGGAATCGCCACTTGCGGGGAGCAGTGCGGGGGCTAGGATACAGAGCAGGGCAGTTCTGAATCCCCCCTGCAGGGGGTGTGGAGGCTGTTTTCCATTGAATGAGGCTTTGTTGTTGTTCAGCGGCGTACAGAGGAGTCCCCTCAGCTCCACCATTGTGGCCCCTGCAGGAGATGCTCCCCCCTGGCCGAAGATCCTGGCCTCTTCATGAGATGCCCCCGCTTCTGACATCCTGGCCCCTGCAGACTCCAGACCCCTCAGATCGGCCTGGAGAGACAAAACTGACTCACGTCCACCTGCCCCTGGGCCATCAGACATTGGTCGTTTCCCCATTGCCTCAGTTTCCCTTAACTCCTGCGTGAAGAGCCCCCCTGAGTCTTCTAGTCCCTGACCTGGGGACAGATAGGAGCTGGTGCCCCCTTCCCCCACCCCTTGAGCCAGCCAGTCCCTGCCATGGGGCCGTCCCCCACAGGCTGTTGTGAAACCCAGACTATGGGTGCTGGGAGGCCTCAGGAAAAGATTTTCCTGTTGAGACACCGAGTCAGGCACTTCCTCCCCAGAGCCAGTCGCACCGTCCATCACTCCACAGGTGCCGCTTCCTCCTCTGTGTCCCCAGCGCCATGGGCCCGGCTCCTGCTCTCCTCCTCGCCCTGGGTGAGTGTGTCCCTGCGCCCCGCCCTCGGGAGTCTGCTCTCCTCCCCAAGGGGGTGGGACGGGGCGGCTCAGCCTTCCTGAGTCCTTGGTGGGTCCCCATTGTGAGGGGGGAGCCAGGGAGAGCCCCCTAACCCACACACAGCCTGCCCCCCCACACCCTGCCCCCACAACCAGCCCCAGTTGTCCCCCACACTCTGCCCCCACAACCAGCCCAAGTCCTCCCCCCCTGCAGCCCCCAACACACATCCTTCCCCCCACAACCAGTCCGTCTCCTCCCCCACAGCTCCCCGACATACCCCTTGCCCCCACAACCCACCCCTGTCCTCCCACATACAGCCCCATCACACACCCTGCCCCCACCACCAGCCCATGCCCTTCCCCACACAGCCCCATGCTTATATACCCCACAGCTCCCCCCATGCCCACCCTCTCCCCCTCACTCCCACACACAGCCCTCTGCCTAGCTCCACAATGCCCCCTCCCCTAACCCGCGCTCGGGAGCTCTTCCTACACAGACTGGGCTGGGAGGGGTGTGTGTGGTGGGACTGTGCATGGGGCTGGATTTGGCCAGGACCCCAAAAACGAAATCCCTGAAAGCAGCTTGTATTAGCTGCTCCCATGGGATGGTGCCTGGGTAGGAGAGACATGGGGGGGCCTGCTGGAATGTCCCCTCCCCCAGCGCTTTGGGGAAGTTGGTAGCATGCGACTGGCAGTGGCTACCCATTGCACAAGCAGTGTCCCGCCCCCGCTTTCCCCCACACGCACACTCCCGCCAGCCTATTCTGTGCCTCCGGGTTGGAATCTGCCTCCCAGCGCCGCCTCCCGCCAAGTCGGGCAACTCTTCCTACGGTGACCCCCACTCCAGCCCACACCCAAAGCCCTGTGGACTCTGGGCTAGGCACAGCAACCCCCAGTCAACAGCCAGACCCCTGATTCCTCAGCGAGTAAGGTGCAAATTCCCCAGCGAGGGCCCTGGCTCGTGCATAGACCCTGGCGTCCGGGGACAGATTTCCAGATTCTGCATCCCCCTCAGGTTGTAGGTGCACGATGGAGCCAGGGTTAAAACTCTTGATTTCCCCAGGGAAATATCTGCCAGCAGCAGCATTTGGTGCATCATCATTAGGATTCAGGGTTAACATCCATGATCGCACCCCACATCTGATGCAGGCTGGCTGCAAACACTGGCCAGCAACGGCTGCGAAGTCCCCACAGGCTGGCACATGACTCTGACCCCGATGACGTAGCACGGGGTGGGCAGGATGTGGTCTCACATTCCCCCTCCACCCCCGCCGGCATCGAACACCCACTTCTCATTGCAGGCGTCATCTGGACCCACCTCCCATTGGCTGCTGCTCATGAGTCGCCTGTCCAAGGTGGGGTCTGGGAGATATGATGGGGGGGTGGGGCCCCTGTCTCTGAAGAAGGGGACAGCAGGGGAGCAGGATGGAGGGGTAAATTCGAGGATAGGGGACAGTGGGCCCCAGGGCGGGGACTGGCTGGCTAGGGGGGCTGGGAATGGGGCACGGAGTCTCTCCCCTCTAGGGGGCGCCGGGATCCATCTGGCCCCAGGGCAGAGTCTGGCTAGCTCAGGGGGGTGGGGAATGGGGTACAGGACCTTTCCCCCCATAGAGGACACTGTGCCTTTACAACCTGTGTCCATCCCTCCGCAGACTCCCCCTACTCCAAGCCCTCCATCTCCCTCAGCCCCGGCGGGGAGATCGCACCGGGGACGGACGTTACCATCTCCTGCCAGGGGCCGCGGCAGGGCGTGCGGTTCAAGCTGTACCGGGCCGGGGTCGCGCGGTGGCACACGGAACCGGCCGGCTCGACGGCCGAATTCCGCATCCCCAACGCCCGGCGGGAGGACGGGGGCAGCTACACCTGCAGCTACGAGAGCCTGAGAGAGCCGCCCGTCAGCTCCCCCCACAGCGACCCCGTGCAGCTGGTGGTAGAAGGTGAGGGGGTGTCTGCTATAGCCTAGTACCAGAACGCAGGAGTCCTGGCTCCCAGCGCCACTCCCCGCTCTAACCACTAGACCCCACTCCCCTCTCAGAGCTGGGGAAAGAACCCAGGAGTCCTTGCTCCCAGCCCCCTGCTCTAACCACTAGGCACCACTCCTCTCCCAGAGCCAGGGAGAGAACCCCGGAGCCCTGGTGCCCAGCCCCTTCCTGCTTTAACCGCTAGACCCCACTCCTGTCCCAAATCCAGGGAGAGAACCCAGGTGTCCTGGCTCCCGCCCCCCCCCGCTCTAACTGCTAGACCCCACTCCTGTTCCAAATCCAGGGAGAGAACCAGGAGTCCTGGCCCCCAGCCCCCCACCCTGCTCTAACCACTACACCCCACTCCCCTTCCAGAGCCAGGGAGAGAATCCAGGAGTCCTGGCTGCCAGCCACACACCCCTGCTCTAACCACTAGGCACCATTCCCCTCCCAGAGCCAGGGAAAGAACCCAGGAGTCCTGGCTCTCAGCCCTCCCTGCCCTAACCACTAGACCCCACTCCCCTCCCAGAGCTGGAGAGAGAACTCAGGAGTCCTGGTGCCCAGCCCCCTCCTGCTCTAACCCATTGGACCCCAATTCCCATATTACCGTGTGGTGTAATATTTTCAAATCAAATGTGCACTTGTCTGTAACGGGAAGGATTTAGTAGAATTATTTATTCTATTTCAAAGTTTTGGCAAAGCCTTGGGGAAATTGTATTTCAAAACCATTCATCTCATTTCCGAAAGTTGTTAAACTGACTTTAACCTAGGAGAATCCTATTTTATTTCAAAAACATATGAAACCTGTAACGTAAAATGTACCGCACGCTAATATTATTCTATTTTATTTCCATATTTTATTCCATATTACATTTAACTGAATGGACGTGGGTGTTAGGATGCAGATATTCAGGCCTGCCCGTAAAGGCCTGGACTTTAAGAACTTAGGTGTATTTTTATCACTTAGCTCATTACCGGCTTATAAAACAAAGAATCAAAATCACAGTCCTCCTGTATCTGGGCCTTCTCTCACGGTGACAGTCTGAGGCCTGTTTGGCTAAGCAGCAGGGGCAGCCATAAGCTGGGAAGTGAATGTCACATCCTCACATCCCAAATCCATCACACTGAAATAAGGTGGCGTTGGCCTGTTAGGAAGAGGATCCTGTCCTGATGGTGCCCATCCCCACCAGATAAAGAAACAGATCTTAAGATGGTTAAAGAAAACTTAGTTTGACAGAATCTTGTCTGGCAAGAAATCACTTCTCAGTGGTTATGGTTGTGCAGCCCTCGTTTCTGTGTTTTAGCTTTATGGCCCCCACTTTGCTATTGTTAATTTGCCTGGTTCTCTAATTGTTTCTGTCTCTGTATAATTAATTTTGCCAGGTGTAAGTTAATGAGGATAGTGGGATATAACTGGTTAGAGCAGGGGTCCCCAACGCGGCGCCCACGGGGGCATCTAAATATGCCCGCGTCCTGGCTGGCGGTGGAGCATCCACCAAAATGCCACCGAATTTCTGTGGCATTTCGGCGGTGACGCCTCTCGATGACGCTGCTTGCCGCCAACAAGTGACGTTATTGAGAGGCGGCGACGCCGAAATGCCACAGAAATTCGGCGGCATTTCGGCGGATGCTCCACCACCGCCACGGTCCTTCGTCCGGCGCCCGACAGATGAAAAGGTTGGGGACCACTGGGTTAGAGAATCATGTTACAATGTGTTAGGATTGGTTAGGTAAATTTCAGTAAAAAGATTCATTAAGGTATAGCTGAGAAATCACGATATAAACTGGGGTCAAACAGGAAAGAGAAGGGAAATTGGAATCATGTTTGCTAAGGGGGGGAACACAGACAAGGCTCTGTGGCGTCAGAGCCGGGAAGGGGGACACTGGAGAACAGATTCTATGGGCGTATTGAATGTGTATTTATTTTATTATTATTCAGTTACATTTCAAGATAGGGTCTCAGAGGGAGCGGCGCTCCCAGTTCTGGGGCCTCATGAGCGAGTCCAGGGGAGAGGAATGAAGCCGAGCGGGTTAGAAACTATGAGCTGCGAGGATAGATTGAAAAAATCGACCATGTATAGTCTGGAGATGAAGACGGAGAGGGGACCTGATAAGTCTTCTGATCTGGTGCAGAGGACGGTGATCTATTGTTCTCCGTGTCCATCAAGGGCCAGGGAAGAAGAAATTAACGTAGTTTACGGCTAGAGATCTATTCGGGGAAACTTTCTAATTCTGGGGGAAGTTCAGCTCTGGAATGGCTCCCGAGAGAGGTGGTGGAGTCCCCGTCGGGGGGGATTTTTAAGGCCAGGTTGGACAGGCGCCTGACAGGGCAGGTCGAGGCTCAGCACAGGGGGCTGGACGTGATGACCGCTGCCCGCCCAACGTTTCGCTCTGATGATAGTGGGTCAGACATGCTGGGAAAAGGCCACAGGATCCCTGCAAACGTGGGGTCTGACGCCAATTCTCCCTCTTTCCCCGAATCCAGCTCACTACTCCAAGCCCTCCATCTCCCTCAGCTCCAGCGGGGAGATCGCGCCGGGGATGGACGTTACCATCTCCTGCCAAGGGCCGCGGCAGGGCGTGCGATTCAAACTGTACCGGGCCGGTGTTGCGCGGTGGCACACGGAACCGGCCGGCTCGACGGCCGAATTCCGCATCCCCAATGTCCGGCGGGAGGACGGGGGCAGCTACACCTGCAGCTACGAGAGCCTGAGAGAGCCGCCCATCAGCTCCCCCCACAGCGACCCCGTGCAGCTGGTAGTAGCAGGTGAGGGGCCCGGGTCGGGGTCCTCGCTCCCAGCCAGACCCTCCAGGGCTCTGCACCGATGGGATGCTCAGAGCCAGGCTCTGCCCTGCGCCCTGGACTCAGCAGGGTCACTGGGGGGTTCCCAGCTGCTGGAGACTTGGGGCAGAGGGTGGGGGGATCCCTGCCCTCAGGAGAGCTGCAGAGCAGGGGGACGCCCCACCTCTGGGGATGCACAGAGCAGTCGGGGTTCAGGGGCTGCCGAGCCGGCACTGTCGCAGCCACTAAAATCCCCCCCTCCTCGGACTCTCCCCACTGAGAATGACAGTGATGGGGCGAGGGGGGGGTTGCTGAGTCGCTGTTTCTCCCACTTACCCTCCTCACCCCCAACAGACGCTGGTTCTGGTCCCGCAGGGCGAACCAACCCGACCCAGCCTGGAGCAGCACCGGCTCCCACCCGCCCGGGCAGCCCACGGCCAGGTACAGGGGTCTCTGGCTGGCTGATCGAATTGGCTCTCTATAGATTTGCTGGGGGAGGGGGAAAACTTTACTGGGGGGTGGGGCTGGCCCAACTCTCCCATAGGGAGTTGGGGGGACACTGTCCCCCCCAGCATGGTGCATTCACCTCCTGTCCCTGTCCTCCCTCTAGGGACCCCTCCGAGGCAGGATTACCCCCCGTTTGCCATCGTCCGTCTGTCCCTGGCCGCCGGGGTCCTGCTGGTCCTCGTGATCATCCTGGCCGAAGCCGCATACAGCTGGAGGAGGTGAGGACTCAAGACGAGGTGACCTTGCATATGGGGGGCTCCCTTCACCACCCTGCCGTGTCCCCAGGGGGGCGGACGACCCCACTAATCCCCCAGACGGTGCCTTGAAGACCTTTGTCCAGAGGGGGTCGCCCTTGAGCGCAGGAAGGGGCCATCTCCCCAGGGGAGGCTGGTTTCGGGGTCAAACCAGGATCCGGCCCTTGGGGGATCAGGCCCGGCCGGCGCGCGGCTCCCACCCGAGGGAACCAGGGGCCAGACCTGGGCGGGCTCCAGAGACCCAGCGCCAGGCCCCGGAGAGCGAGAGACGGGGATCGAACCCAGATGTCTTGCGGGGAACCCCCAGGCCATGGAGCCAGGCCTCCCTCACACCCCCCAGCCAGAGGGGAGGGGCTGGAATGTGGGGGGGGTTCTGGTGGGTGACCTGGGGGAGTCGAGGGAGGGGGGTGGGAGGCAGGCAGGACCCTGGAGGGATGGGGTGATGGGGGAGGTGGCTAAAGACCCTAGTTGCTGAGGAGACGTCTCTGCTTCATCCCCAGGACCCCCCACCTGCTGACCCCCCCACGGCCCGGCAGGGAGCAGGGCCGGCAGCCTGAGGGGCAGACAGAGGCCCCAGCATGGGAACTGCAGCCCCCCCAAATTCCTGCCCGGTCCCTGGGGACAGAGACAGCAGGACACACACACGTGCGGGGACGGGGGGCAGTTATCGGACCCGCGGGCCCATCCATATCAGTATCGCTGCCCCACTCCCCACCCCTGCCCCAGCCCCCCCAGATCAGATCCATGGGCCCATCCAACCTGCTATACCCACCTCACTCCCCGCCCCCACCCCCGCCCCCCCAAATCTGATCCATGGGCCCATCCAGCCTGGTATCCCCGCCCCACTCCCCACCTCACTCCCCGCCCCCTTAAATCAGGTCCATGTGCCCCTCCAGCCTGGTATCCCCCCCCAGTCCCTCCAGATCTGATCCATGGGCCCATCCAGCCTGGTATCCCCGCCCCACTCCCCACCTCACTCCCCGCCCCCTTAAATCAGGTCCATGGGCCCCTCCAGCCTGGTATCCCCCCCTAGTCCCTCCAGATCTGATCCATGAGCCCATCCAGCCTGGTATGCCCACCCCACTCCCCATCCCCCTGCTCCAGATAGCACCTAGGACCAGTCCAACTTGGTATCCCCCCCCGGCCCCTCCTCACCTGCACCGTTGTCCACCCACACCAGAATAATGCTCCCTTCTGGCCCGGTCTCCTGCCCTCTCCCTGCCCGAGATGAAATGCATGGGTCCCGTGCCCATCTAGCTTGGCATCCCACCCTCTCCCTGCCCTCCCGGTCAGACCCATGGGCCCACCCAGCTCCAGTACCTGTCTCCAGCTGGGAGCAGCTCTCCCTGGGGTCTCTCGACAGGAGGGGACCTTGATACCAAGCAGCCTCCATTAAACCCACTGCCCGGCCAGCTGGCAACGACCCTGCCTCCCTCACTGGACTGTCTCCCGCCTCTTCAGCCTCACCAATAACCAGAACTGGCGGACAAGGGAGCACTTCTGCCGGACTCCTGGGCTCTCTCCCCAGCTCTGGGAGGGGAGTGGGGTCTACTGGTTAGAGCAAGGGGGCGAGGCTGAGAGCAAGGACTCCTGGGTTCTATTCCCAACTCTCGGGGTGAATAAATAGCTCTCCCCTGTGCCTCAGTTTCCCCTTTTCCCAAGAGGGGATTTCCTGGACCGTGATTTTTGTTTTGTAAGTGCTGGAAGTCGAGCCGGCCCTGCCTGCTCCTCTAGGCTGGGCTGGACTGCCCCCCTCCCGCCCTGCCCCGCCCCGCCCAGGGAAAGTGATGCAATTTCCAGCCACGTATGTGACATAAGTCATCACGGGACGGGGAAGTGAGTCTAGTCTGTGCCCAGCTGTGAGAGGTGGCGCCTCGCATTGATTCCCAGCTCCTGTGAGCGGAGCGGGAAACCCCCTGAGCCCCCCCGAAATCCGCCACTGGGTCCTGCTGCGCTGGGGGACCATGGGGCTCACGACATTGTTGTGGCTGGTGGCTCTAGGTTGCTCAGGTGTGACCGGGGGTAAGCGCCAGCCCTGCCGGACCTGCGGGAGTGGGTGGGGGGGTGCAGCCCCCAATGGATGTGGGGGCCCCTCAAAGAGGGTGCTGAGTGGAGTTCCAGGGAGTCAGGACGCCTGGGCTCTATCCTCGGGGGGGGGGGGGAGTCTAGTGGTTAGATCGGGGTGGGATGCGGTCCAGGACGCCTGGGTTCTATCCCCAGCTCTGGGAGGGGAGTGGGGTCTAGTGGGTAGAGGGGAGGGGAGGACTCGGAGCCAGGACTCCTGGGCTGTCACCCCAGCTCTGTTGCAGGGTGGATGGAGCGGGGCCTGCAGGACGTCAGAGTCATGATCAGTTCAAGCCCGAACATGTCCCAGGGCCTTGCCTGTTGCTGGCACCCGGCTGGGCACCACTCGTCCTCAGCCCCTTGCAGCCAGCTTGGTGCTCCACCCCAGCCATGGGTGCAGCTCCACCCTTCCTGCTGCGGGACTCGCAACCTGCCCCTCTGCAGCCCCGTCTGCACTCCCCCCAGCTCCTTACCCCCCACAAACCCAGAGTGCGTGGGAGGATCGATCGCCGACCCCCACCCTGGGCGCTGAAGGAGCTTTTGGCAAATGGGACCCAGGGCCTTTCTGGCTCCTATCCGGCCCCAAGGCAGGGACTGGCTGGCTCTGGGGGGCAGGGAAGGGGATGCCGGTTCCCATCCAGCCCTGGTAGGGGGAGACTGGCTGGCTCAGGGCGGAGGGGTGTTTCGAGGAGCTCTCCCTCCCTGCTGAGCGCTCTTGGGGGCTGAGCGCTCAGCCTGGCAGAGGAAAGTGATTCATTCTGCATCATCTCATGCAAATCCTGCGGGCGGTTTGAAAGTGCAGCTCGGAGCAGAGCCCCGGAGCAGAGCCCTGGGGCCCAGGCGTGTCTGTGCGACGGAATCACACATGAGGGCCTCAGCTTAGACTGGCCGAGTCCCACCCTGCATCCAGCCACCTTGCAGCCTCCCGGCTGCTTCTTCCCCCTTCCCTGGCCTCGGCACCCAGATGTCGGGCCAGGGCTCTTCAGAGCTAGGCACCCGCGTGCGTCCACACGTACATCCGCACACTCAGTAGGGGAGCCCAGTGCTGGGCTAGCAGGGGCTGTGGGTCGGGAGTGAGGGGCACTGGCAGGGCTGGGGGGGGCACAGGACTGGGCTAGCAGGGGGCTGCAGGTCTGGAGTGAGGGGCACCGGTAGGGCTGGGAGGGACAGTGCGCAGCCTCCCCCTGGCCTTTGCACACATTCTGTCTTGTGCACAAGGTTTTGCACGGGCCTGGTGCACATTCACTCCTACCCCCTCCTGTCACTTGCCCTGTGACCCTGCACATAGTCAATGAGACCCCAGCTGTGCTGGGGGCGTGACATCAGGAGAGATGCCCATTGGCTGCTCTTTCCTGGGGGGGCCTGGCCTGGCCTGCCTTGCTTAACCCTTTCGCTGCTGCATGAGTGCTTTTGAGGCCCCCCGCAAGCCCTGGGCTTGTTCCCCCTTGCAGTGGCTGCAGTCCAGGAGGAGACGCTCCGCTACCCATGCGAAGCCAGTGCCCCCTCGCACCGGATCGACCTCCCGCTGGACGCCGGGGAAGGAGAAAAGAAAATGCAATGGATGCACGGGGTGAGCTTTTCTGGGGGAGGGAGAGCTCAGTGGTCTGAGCACTGGCCTGCTAACCCCAGGGTTGTGAGTTCAGTCCTTGAGGGGCCATTTAGGGATCTAGGGCAAAAATCTGTCTGGGGATTGGTCCTGCTTTGAGCAGGGGGTTTGGACTAGAACCTCCTGAGCTCTCTTCCAACCCTGATCTTCTATGGAGCTGATGAGACGCAGCCTCTCTGGGGTGTGGTGGGTGGGTTATATGGGAACCCCTCGCCTGGCACTGAGCTGCAGCTGCCTCTGGAGTGGAGCATGGGGCAGCAGCATCTAACAGGGTACAAAACAGAGAGTGTGTGTGTGTGTGTGTGTGTGTGTACGTGCGCATAGGTGCTGACATCCCCCCTTTCATGTAGGTGCTTGCCCAGCCTCCAGCCCACCCCTTACCTGAGGCCCCAACCCTTTCCCCAAAGTCCCCGCCCCTGTGTGTGTGTCCCTGCCGCCCCTGTACTGGACGAATTCAGAACTGCCCAGCTGTGTGTCAGAGCCCCCCAGACCTCAACCAGAGGAGAGCGATTTCCCGTTGGCTCCAGGGAGAGGTCATGAATTGGAACCCGTTGTCCTTGGGAGGTGGCCACAACATGTAGGGGGAGGAAGGTCCCTGACCCCTGACTGGGTCCATCTCTGCCCCCACAGAACAGAGCGATCGCCACCTACCCGCCCAGTGAGCATCACCCCTCCGTGCTGGATGTGGGCGAATGGGGAATCACCCTGAGCAGCTGCATGAATCTCACCCTGCTTGTGTTCGACGCAACGGTGCGGTGAGGGGAGATGGGGGGCCAGAAAGAAAAGGGGGAAGCAGTAGTGGTTTAGAGCGGGGGGGGGGGGGGGGCTGGGAGCCAGGACTCCTAGGTTCTCTTCCAGCTCTGGGAGGGGACTAGAGTCTAGTGGTTAGAGCAGGAATGGGGGGGCTGGGAGCCAGGACACCTGGGTTCTCCCCCTGGCTCTGGGAGGGGACTAGAGTCTAGTGGTTAGAGCAGGAATGGGGGGGCTGGGAGCCAGGACACCTGGGTTCTCTCCCCAGCTGTGGGAGGGGAGGGTAGTGGGGACTAGTGGTTAGAGTGAAGGACATCTATCCTGATATTCTCCTTGTCCCCAGGGTAAGGAGAGAAGGATGCACTACACAGGTGAGTGGTTTAGCTCTTTGAATTCCTCCCCGTGGTTCCTGGTTGTTTCTACCCCCTGCAGCCCAGGCTCCTAGTGCCACCCTGGGGCATCGGGGCCAGCCCGGACTGGAGCGCCCCCTGCTGAGCCCCCCCACTCCCTGCAGCCCAGCGCCCCCTAGTGCCACCCTGGGGCATCGGGGCCAGCCCGGACTGGAGCGCCCCCTGCTGAGCCCCCCCACTCCCTGCAGCCCAGCGCCCCCTAGTGCCACCCTGGCCCGAGCTGGAGCGCCCCCTGCTGAATGAGCAGAGAATTGAGCCTGTCCCGTTTGCTTTGTACCTAAAGCCAGTCCTGGGCGCCTCCTGGTCAGGAACCAGAGTGGCGGGCAGCGCTCTGACCGCAGCGGTGCCTGGAGACACCCCCCTGGAAACTCAGGTAGGAGGTGCAGTAAAAACAGCAGGTGACACAGCTTGGAGCCCGGAGCCCGGACTCCTGGGTTCTTTCCCCGGCTCCGGGAGGGGATGGGGCTGTAGAGGGTTAGAGCAAGGGCGGGGATGGGAGCCAGGACGCCTGGGTTCTCTCCCCGGGGAAGGAAGTGTAGAGGGTTAGAGTGAGGAGGATGGGAGCCAGGACGCCTGGGTTCTCTCCCCAGGGAGGGAAGTGTAGAGGGTTAGAGTGAGGGGGATGGGAGCCAGGACGCCTGGGTTCTCTCCCCAGCTCTGGGAGGGGAGGGGGTTGTCAAGGGTTAGAGCGAGGGGGATGGGAGCCAGGATGCCTGGGCAGTGGTTTCCCCAGGAATTGAAATTAGAGGGGGTGTTCGCATTTATGAGGGGGGGTGTCAGGACCAATGAGATAAATACAAGATATGAATAAAGTAAATGATTTGTTAGGATTATGCAAATTTAACGTAAGAATAATGCAAGTAACACCAAACACGTAACAGGTCCAGATTTCTAAAAATATATACATTTTAAAAAAAGTATTTCATTTAATTTGACTTTTGAAAAGTAAGCCATCATGGAGTAAGAGGAAAGTCCTATCATGGATCAGTAACTGGTTAAAAGATGGGAAACAAAGGGTAGGAATAAATTATCAGTTGTCAGAATGGAGAGAGATAAATAGTGGTATCCCTGAGGGGTCGGTACTGGGACTATTACTGTTCAACATACTCATAAATGATCTGGAAAAATGGGTAAACAATGAGGTGGCAAAATTTGCAGATGATACAAAACTATTCAAGATAGTTAAATCCTAGGGGTATGAGACAGGAGGAGAGATTAAAATGAAACAGGAGGAGAGATTAAAATGACTGGGAATTTTCAGCTTAGAAAAGAGATGACTAATGGGGATATGATAGAGGTCTACAAAATCTTGACTGGTGCAAAGAAAGTGAATGAGGAAATTTTATTTAATCCTTCACATAACACAAGAACTAGCAGTCACCCAATGAAATTAATAGGCAGCAGGTTTAAAAAAAACAAAAGGAAGTACTTCCTCACACAATATTAAGTCAGCCCAGGGAACTCTTTGCCAGGGGATGCTGTGAAGACCAAAACTATAACAGGATTATAAAAAGAACTAGATAAATTCCTGGAGAACAGGTCCATCTGTGGCTATTAGCCAGGATGGGGAGGGATGCAACACCATGCTCTGAGTGTCCCTAGCCTGTTTGCCAGAAGCTGGGAATGGGCAACAGGGGATGGTCACTTGATGATTACCTGGTCTGTTCATTCCCTCTGAAGCACCTGGCCTTGGCCACTGTTGTAAGACCGGGTACTGGGCTATATGGACCATTGGTCTGACCCAGTATGACAATTCTTATGTAAAAATTAATAATAATAAAAATGTTTAGTACAGAAACTCCCCAACATAATGACCTCCCAAGATAACAACAATGTGAGATAACAACCTTGGCAAATAATACATTTAAAAAATCTTGGCCTACTAGGAAACATTTATTTAAGTTTCCATTCCCAGTCACAAATCTAACAATCTGGAGCAAAGTGACTAAAATATAGTCCAACAAACAAACGTTTATTTAACATGCCCCTCACTTTTCCCTCCACCGCACTCCACACTCCACTCACCGGTGTTGTCCTTGGCCAGTGGAGATTCAGAGTTCAGAGCTGCTTTCACGTGACAGTCTGGACTGTCTCTTACACAAAAACACTGTCCCCACAGGAACACTGTCCCCACAACAGGACTAAGCACTTAGACCTGATGGTCAGTGATTTCAGCTGCAGTGGTCACTTAAGAGAACAAAAGACTCTCTATGGATCATAATCAGCTCTGTCTTTAAACAAGGGAGAGGGACAGGTCCCCACCCTCTCTCTTGATGCCTTCAAATCACAGGTTAAGTACAGTTCTACTGCCCTTTACTCATATGTCTACATCTACAATTTTGCAGCGCTGGTTGTTACAGCTGTATTAGTACAGCTGTATAGGGCCAGCGCTGCAGAGTGGCCACACTTACAGCAACCAGCGCTGCAAGTGGTGTTAGATGTGGCCACACTGCAGCGCTGTTGGGCGGCTTCAAGGGGGGTTCGGGGAACGTGAGAGCAAACCGCAGGGAAGGAGACCTGCTTGCTCGGGGGTTCGGAGAACGCGAGAGCAAACCGGGGAAGGAGACCTGCTTCGCCGCGGTTTGCTCTCGCGTTCCCCGAACCCCCCTGCAAACCGCAGGGAAGGAGACCTGCTTGCTCGGGGGTTCGGGGAACGCGAGAGCAAACCGGGGAAGGAGACCAGCTTGATTACCAGAGGCTTCCTCAGGTATGCTGCGATACCTGCTTATTCCACGGAGGTCAAGAAAAGCGCTGGTAAGTGTCTACACTTGATTACCAGCGCTGGATTACCAGCGCTGGATCCTCTACACCCGAGACAAAACGGGAGTACGGCCAGCGCTGCAAACAGGGAGTTGCAGCGCTGGTGATGCCCTGCAGATGTGTACACCTCCTAAGTTGCAGCGCTGTAACCCCCTCACCAGCGCTGCAACTTTGTGATGTAGACAAGCCAAGAACAGCAACATTTCATCCCCCATTCCCCACACATTCAAGTGGTTTGTAACCCAACCCCAGCCAAAATCTACCACTTGGGCAACACAGCTGTTTGCTGGATACCTAGGTAGATTAGGTGTGAATGTAAATATAATCTGGCCCTGAAGCCTTTCCCCCCAGCCCCCAGCTCATCACTAGCTGTCAGGGAGAGCTTGTTTAGACTTTGCTTACAAATCATAATTTGAAATGATT
This sequence comes from Gopherus flavomarginatus, assembly GCF_025201925.1. NCBI lineage: Eukaryota > Metazoa > Chordata > Testudines > Testudinidae > Gopherus > Gopherus flavomarginatus. The sequence goes on along the minus strand of NC_066634.1, from coordinate 4,921,565 downwards.
AGGTTGGCCAACATCACCGAAATGAATGCATTGATATCATAAAAAACAACAGCTGTATAAGGAAGCAAGGAAGCTAGTCTATGTTCATACTTTTCAAATCTAGTATACTTTTTCAGATACACTTATTTATCATTCACTCTATAAGCTTTTGAAGTGTGTATTAATGTTTCAGTTTAAATTCAGATTTCCAAACAGTCACTAAATTGGTATTTCCAAACAGATTTCCAAACAGCTCACAAAACTTGGCGGGGGTGTTTGGGAAATTCGGGGGGGGGGGGTGTACACCCCCCCCGGGAGGGGTGTAGGGAAATCACTGCCTGGGTTCTCTCCCCAGCTCTGGGAGGGGAGGGAAGTGTAGAGGGTTAGAGCGAGGGGGATGGGAGCCAGGACGCCTGGGTTCTCTCCCCAGCTCTGAGAGGGGAGGGAAGTGTAGAGGGTTAGAGCGAGGGGGATGGGAGCCAGGACACCTGGGTTCTCTCCCCAGCCCTGGGAGGGGAGGGGGCTGTCGCGGGTTAGAGTGGTAACGTTTTCCTCTCCCGCGGTTTGCTTCATGTTGCAGGTGGATTCGGAGCAGTTTTCCTGATCTCTCTGCTAACCAGTTATCTCCTCTTCTAGGTGAGCTCGCTAAACAGAACACAGCCCCACCGGTGCCCCTCACTTCCGACCCGCAGCCCCTTGCTAGCCCTGTGTGCCCCTCCCACAGCCCCACCGGTGCCCCTCACTCCCGACCCGCAGCCCCCTGCTAGCCCTGTGTGCCCCTCCCACAGCCCCACCGGTGCCCCTCACTCCCGACCCGCAGCCCCCTGCTAGCCCTGTGTGCCCCTCCCACAGCCCCACCGGTGCCCCTCACTCCCGACCCGCAGCCCCTTGCTAGCCCTGTGTGCCCCTCCCACAGCCCCACCGGTGCCCCTCACTCCCGACCCGCAGCCCCTTGCTAGCCCTGTGTGCCCCTCCCACAGCCCCACCGGTGCCCCTCACTCCCGACCCGCAGGCCCTTGCTAGCCCTGTGTGCCCCTCCCACAGCCCCACCGGTGCCCCTCACTCCCGACCCACAGGCCCCTGCTAGCCCAGCCCTGCCCACCCCCAGCTGTGCTGATTGCCTGATGGTGCAGAGCCCAGGATGGCTGGACTGAGCCCAAGCCCTGACCCCCAGGGCTGTGGGGACGCAGCCAAAGATCCTGCTGGGTCAAGGGCCTGTCTGGAATGGTTGGGGGAAGGAGGAGGGGATGTTTGCATGTTTTAGGTGTGTTCTAAGCATGTTGGCATGTCTCAGGCATGTTCTGAACCCACTCTTTCCTCTCTCCCTTCCCCCAGCTCTGGGCCCTGGCCCAGTGAAGGTGCCGGGACGTGGAGCATCGGCCCCTCTGGCATGACACCCGCGCACCCTTGTCCCTGCCACATGGTGCCCTCCTGTGGCAGCAGAGGGTACTGCAGGCTGCGGGTGGCGCATGGGCAGCGGCCCCTTAGCGCTTTGGGTTTCAGTCTTATTCACTTCCCCCCTCCCTCCCCGTGCAGCGTGGAGGCTGCAGATGGGGGTCTACAAACCCCCTGCCCTGGCACAGAACCCAGGCGTCCGGGTGGCCTTTTCCCTGCTCAGATGTAACTGCCTGAGCAGGTGGGTGGCTGGGTCCAGAGCCGCTAATTTGCATTTCGTGGCAACATGGAATTAACCTGCGGAACTCCCTGCCACTGGATGGGGTCAAGGCAAAGAGCTGGAGATTTGAAGGGAGGATCAGACACACATAAGTTCCATTAATAGAGGAGCAGAGGGGACCTGTGGGCAGTACATGGGGCTGGGAGCCAGGACTCCTGGGTTCTCTCCCTGGCTCAGGGAGGGGAGTGGGGTCTAATGGTTAGAGCAGGGCAGGGCTGGGAGCCAGGACTCCTGGGTCCCCTCTGGAGCTCTGCCATGCAACCTGCTGTGTGACCCTCTGGCCCATCCTGAGTCCCTGCAGCCCTTTAGAAGGAATTTTAATATTATTTTATATCCATTTTAATGCATATATTAAAAGAGTTTAAAACCCTGGTCTTCTGGGGAGACCAAAAGGGGGCCGCTTGTTCCCCCCCCAATGAACACATCCCAGATGTACCAGCAGCAGGAGCTGACCACTCGCCCCACAAACTTGTGAGCCAGAAGCACCAGCAGCTGCGTCTGATGCTGTGTGGGAGCTGCCCTACCCTCAGTCACCACTAGGAGGCGACACCCACACACTGTGCTGGACCTGGCGCCATTGTCCTGTGATGCACTGGAGTGCCATGAGGGGGGACCAGCTGGAGGGGCGTGGATGCCCCCTGCTGGACACCCTCGGCACTGCCTGTTGTGTGTCATTGGCCCTGCACTGCCAGGAGCAGGTGGCGATTCTCCTGGAGGTTCTTTGGCGGCAGAGGGGGAGTTGTGGGTTCTAGTGCCACAGGAAGGTCTGGGTGAAAGTGGGTATAAACAGCTCTGATACCCCACCGCAGAGGTGGACGCATCTCAGCGCTGGGTGAGGGGTCCCTGTAGACCCAGTCTCCAAAGGCAGCTGCCTCTCAGCCCCCAGCCCTGGGGAGCCTCAGGCCCTGGCTATGGATCCCTAGGTTAATGAATTAATATATAATTAATAATAATTATGACTAATGATAGGGTTGCCCCGTGATCTTGGATCCAAGTGTGACCCTGATACCCTGGTATTTTGGGGATGGCATTGAGCCGTTCCCGGGCAAGATGGGGTCTGCTCTGCCCTTTCTGGCTGGGACACAGATTTCCTGTGTGCCCTTAGGAAAGTCGCTTCATCCTGCTATGCCTCAGTTTCCCCCTCTGTACAATGGGGAGAATCGTCTGTGAGCAGGGCCCGTCTCCGACTGGGGGGTCTCTGCATGATGGGGGCTTGCTCTCGGTCGAGGGATCTGTGCACGCCAGACATAATGGGGGGTGCTGATCTCATGCGGCACCTGGTGTGATGGGGTTCCCAGTTCTGGCCGTAGTGTGTGCAGCACCCAGCAGAACAGGGTCCCCCCCCAAAACCCTGTTATAAACCCTACCCCAGTGCTGGAACGCCAGTAAGTCTAGCTGGCCTGGGGGCCCATCGAGTCCGGTATCCCGTCTCTGACAGTGCCAAGGGGCCGCTACTTCTGGGGAGGCCACCCACACCTAGTAACCTGCCCTGTGGGGGGAGTTCGATCCCCTCTCCCATCCCTTACAGCTGCCTCGCAGCTCCGATGGGTAGAACTCGGGGTGTGTTTGGGGCCCGTATAAATAGCGCAGTGGCTGTCTAGCGCCCGGCACAAGGGGTGGGGGCGCTGCATGGTTGGGGTCTCCCAGGCGCTTTGGCAACATGGGGAATAAATGCCACCAGTAATAAACGTCTGCTCCTTGCCAGAATCCTGCTCAGTTCTTGATCCTCTGCCATCTCATGTGGCGGTGAGTTCCGCAGGCCAGCCACATGCCATGGCACCGTTCCTGGAGTGCCGCCCCTTTCCTCCTGTTGGGGGAAGAGTAAATACTGATTAACCGAGGCACCTCTGCCTCCCCCACTCCCACCGCTGCCCAGCGATGTCGGTCACGCTTTCTCGGCCAGCGCTTTGCAAGCATTAGCCTCGTCTGCACGCGACTGTACAGCTGTATAATACGGTGCCATTGCAATGCTCATAATAAAATGGTTGGATGCTTGAAACCAAACTGAGTCATTGGATTGCATTGAAACATTGTTTTGGCAGGCGTTCCCAGGGGCTGTCGGTTGCTCACTCTGGTCTGTTATTGTACGGTCTCTCAGAAGCACAGGAGTTGCTCCCAGATTGGTTTGTTATTGTAGGGTCTTTCAGGAGCCTAGGTTTGCGTACAGAATGGCTTCTTATTGCAGGGGGCAGGGGGGAGAAGTCTCAAGCTTTTGGGTTCTGTAAACAATGGTTTGTTATTGTAGGGTCTCTTAGAGACAGGGGGATACACATGCTAGTTTGTTATTGTAGGGTCCCCCCAGCCATCTCCTAGCAGCCTGTCCAGCCCCACTCCCTGGGAAGATGTATGGGCATGGGAGGGTGGGGGGCAGTATGGGTTTGTGGAGGGTGTACGGATGTGGGGGGGTTGCATGGGCCGGGCTCCAATTCAGCCCCCCCTTCAGACTAAAACTACAACTCCCATGAGCCCCCATTCTGCAAGGGGGGGAATTAACCCCCCTCCCCTTAGGAAAGGGGGTGCAGAGAGGGGAAGGGGGAAGCTGCTCACCTGGGTGGCTGCCAATCCCCCATCTGCCCCCAGGAGGGAGCCAGCAGCCTGCAGACAGCAGGGCTCCAGGCACAACCCAAGGCAGAGACCAAGGGCCTTACCCCGCCTGGGTCTGGGTCCCAGGAGGCCCCGACGTGCAAGGAGCAGGTTTGGGCCACCCCAGGCGCCCTGCAGAGCTGCAGGCCTGGCTCCGGCGGGAGTCAAAGTGTGAGGGGCAGAGAGACAGTGGGGAGCGTTTATTGGCCCCAGTATCCCCCCCCCGCTGCACCCCAGAGGGGCCACATCCCAGCATCAGGCGAGGGGTCCCCATACACCCAGCTCCTGCACCCACCCCAGAGGGGCCACATCCCAGCATCAGGCGAGGGGTCCCCATATACCCAGCCCCCGCACGCCACCCCAGAGGCCTCTCGGCGCCGGGAGAGGCATGGTGTGTGGGGCTCTGGTAGCAGCGAGGCTGTGGGCGGCCGTTCATCGATCCAAGGGGTGAGTGGGGCCTGGGCTGATTAGCAACCGCAGGACGCAGCCCGTCCCCTGAGAGCATTTTCCATCTATCGATTCGCCTTTTGCTCTCAGCCGGGCAGCCAGAGCAGGAGCCGGCACAGAGCGAGCGAGAGAATGGGGGAGGAGAAAGAAAGAAAGAAAGAAAGAAAGAAAGAGAAGAGAAGAGAAACTGGGGAGAGGGAAAGAACAAAAAAAGAGCTAGTGATGGAGAGAAAGAAGTGATAAAGGTAGGAAAGAAAGGAGGAATTTCTTTCTTTCTTTCTTTCTTTCTTTCTTTCTTTCTTTCTTTCTTTCTTTCTTTCTTTCTTTCTTTCTTTCTTTCTTTCTTCTGACACATTCACTTGTTCCAGTGACCCTAGAACCAGATTCCAGCTGCAGACTGGCGGCCGGCGCGGCCGATCCTGCTCAAGCTGGAGGTGGGACCTGGCAGCGTTCCCCCCCCCCCCCAGCGCCCTTCCACTCCCAGCTTAGAGAGCTCAGCCCAGGGCTGGGCCAGGGGCCAAGTGTCTGCAACTCCCACTGTTGTGTGTGTGTTGGGGGGGGACGAGTGAGGGTGACACACACAGCAATAGAGCGCGAGCCCCAGCCAGACCATCCGCCTTCCACAAGAAGAAGGGAGCGAGAAAGTCTCTGGAAGGCAGGAGGGAAAAGGAAAGGGGGGAAGGAGGTAGAAAGGGATCAGTGCCAGCGGAGAGATGGAGAGACGTCTGATCTCGGACAGGTAAGGGGACCCGGCTGGGCCGTGGCTGGGACCCGGGGCAGGGGATCCTGGGGTAGAGCCAGGGATGCGGGGGCTGGTTCCACTCCCTCGGGCGTCCTGACCCCCAGTACCCCTGCCATGTCCGTCACTCCTCCGGGGCGGGGGTGGTATCGGAGCCATCCCCACTGGGGATGGCAAGGAGACCACGCAGGTATAAATGCCCAGGAGAGATGGACAGATGGACTGAGGGGTGTGTGGGGAGGGTGGATGGATCTATGGATGAGGTGTGTGGGGAGGGTGGGCTAGAGAGCTAGAGGGGTGTGGGGATGGATGGATAGAGGGAAGGGTGTGGGGAATGGATGGACAGATGAGGTGTGTGGAGGGATGGATGGATCAGGGCTGGGGGAAGGATGGATGGAGAGCTAGAGAGGTGTGTGGGGAGGATGGATGGATCTATAGATGAGGTGTGTGGGGAGGGTGGGATAGAGAGCTAGAGGGGTTGTGGGGATGGATGAATAGAGGGAGGGGTGTGGGAAATGGATGGACAGATGAGGTGTGTGGAGGGATGGATGGATCAGGGCTGGGGGAAGGATGGATGGAGACCTAGAGAGGTGTGTGGGGAGAGTAGATGGATCTATGAATGAGGTGTGTGGGGATGGATGGCTAGAGGGGTGTGTGGGGATGGATGGATAGAGGGAAGGGTGTGGGGAATGGATGGACAGATGAAGTGTGTGGAGGGAAGGATGGATCAGGGCTGGGGGAAGGATGGATGGAGACCTAGAGAGGTGTGTGGGGAGAGTCGATGGATCTATGAATGAGGTGTGTGGGGATGGATGGCTAGAGGGGTGTGTGGGGATGGATGGCTAGAGGGAGGAGTGTGGGGGATGGATAGACAGATGAGATGTGGGAGGATGGATAGAGGGAGGGGTGTGGGGGGCTGGACGGACAGAAGAGATGTGGGGATGGATGGCTAGAGGGAGCGGTGTGGGGGGATGGATGGACAGATGAGGTGTGGGGATGGATGGATAGAGGGAGGGGTGTGTGGGATGGATGGACAGATGAGGTGTGGGAGAATGGCTGGATCAGGTCTGGGGGAAGGCTGGGTGGAGAGCTAAAGAGGTGTGTGGGGAGGGTGGATGGATCTATGGATGAGGTGTGTGGGGAGGGTGGGATAGAGAGCTAGAGGGGTTGTGGGGATGGATGGATAGAGGGAGGGGTGTGGGGAATGGATGGACAGATGAGGTGTGAGAGGATGGATGGATCAGGGCTGGGTGGAGAGCTAGAGAGGTGTGTGGGAGGGTGGATGGATCTATGGATGAGGTGTGTGGGGATGGCTGGGTACAGGAGACGTGGGGGATGAATGGATGGATGGATGGACGGTGCATCTATAGCTATCTAGACAGAGGAGTATGGAGATGGATGGATGGATGGATGAGGGGTGTGTGGAGATGGAGATAGATGGCTGAGGGGTGGATGGAGATAGATGGCTGAGGGGGTGAAGATAGATGGCTGAGGGGGTGTGTAAGGAGATGGATGGATGGGGGTGGATGGAGAGGGATGGCTGAGGGGTGGATGGAGATGGATGGATGGGGGTGTGTGGAGATGGATGGATGAGGTTGTGGGGTGGATGGACAATGAGGGGCCAGGGATTGGGAGCCATTGGGGATGGAGGGGGGAGGAGGGATCCACTGGGCAGGCTAGGAGTTGGGGGGCAATCGGAGGGATCCCTGGAGGGGCAAGGAAACAGGAGGCCAATGGGGTGCCAGCAGGGGGGGCAAGGGCAGCGGGTACAACCCCCGATTTAGGGTTGCCCCCAAAAAGCTGCTGCCCCCAGCCTCAAGATGGGGCAGTGGTCTGAGGCCTCCCTCCCTTGCCTGCCCCCCAGCCCTTGGCGTGACCCAGGGGCAGCCCCCCGACCACCACTGCCCCAGGCAGCGTCTCTCAGATCTGGCAGTGACTGGCCTGGTTTAGCTCAATGTCCTTCAGTCGGCAGCTCAAGGACAGAGCCGGGGGAGGTGCCCCCCGTGGCAGTTCTGGGGGGCACTGGCTGAATGAGAGAGGGGCGGCGGGGGGCTGTGAGGGGGCATGGCGGTGCCGGCTGCTCCTTGCCCAGCCCCTCAGTCTCAGCAGCCACCATGTGTGGGGCAGGGAAGGGGTCCCTCTAGCTCAGACCGGCAGGCACCGTGGGGGGTTCCCCTTCACTATGGGGGGCAGGGGGCTTGCCTGGCTTATCTGGGCACCGCTCACGTAACCAATTCCCCAGCACTGCGGGGGTTATGGGGCCCGGCGGGGACGAGACAGGGAGCAGCCCCAGTGGCAAGGATCCCAGAATGGTCCCTGGGAGGTGGAGTACCAGGGTAGATGGGACAAGGGGCTGATCCCAAGGGGCTGGGAGGGGGGGCGGGGTACCAGGTAGATGGGCCCGTGAGCCTGGTGCTCCCCATTCCCAGCCCCCCAACTTGCAGATAGCTCCTCTTCTCACACACCAGGGTCCCCCCTCCCCACGCCAGTGGCTCTGTGACCCCCCCCTTTCCTCAGCTGTGCCAGTCTCAGGGCTCCCCTCTAGCTCACCCATCATATCTGGGCTGGCCGGGGGGAAGTTCCCAGCCTCCGTCACTCGGGGTGGCCGGTCAGAGCCGTTGCTTCAAGGAACAAGCTCCTGCAGTGGGGAGGGGGGACCTAGCCTGGCCCCCTGCTCCATCCATCCTGCCTCCCCCCCACCAATCAGGTGCTCAGCCCTGGCCTGGGAGCTGGGGGACGGGGGAGCGACAGACTGTGACGCGGGGGGAGGAAGCTTAGCCAGATTAAACTCGATGTGGGGGCCAAGGAGGGGACCAGCTGGGGCTCAGAGGGGTGGGGAATGAGACAGGGGACCCCATGGAAAAAGGGGGAAACAGGGAGGTGGCAAAATCTGCAGATGATACAAAACTACTCAAGACAGTTAAGTCCCAGGCAGACTGCGAAGGGATCGCTCAAAAGTGGGTGACTGGGCAAGAAAGTGGCGGATGAAATTCAATGTTGATCAGTGCACATTGGAAAACATCATCCCAGCTATACATATACAGTGATGGGTCTTAAATCAGCTGATCCCGCTCCAGAGAGATCTTGGGGTCATCGTGGAGAGTTCTCTGAAAACATCCACGCAATGTGCAGCGGCAGCCAGAGAAGCGAACAGGAGGCTGGGACACATCAAGAAAGGGATAGATAAGAACTGGAGAAGGTTCAGAAAAGGGCAACAAAAACGCGTAGAGGTCTGGAACGGCTTCCATATGCAGAGAGATGAATTAAACGGGGACTTTTCAGCTTGGAAAAGAGGCGACTAAGGGGGGATATGATGGAGGTCTATAAAATCATGAGTGATGTGAAGAAAGTGAATAAGGAAAAGTTATTTACTTGTTCCCATAACACAAGAACTAGGGGTCACCAAATGAAATTAATGGGCAGCAGGTTTAAAACAAACAAAAGGAAGTTCTGCTTCACGCGATGCACCGTCAACCTGTGGAACTCACTGCCGGAGGATGTTCTGAAGGCCAAGACTATAGCAGGGTTCAAAAAGGAGCTAGATAAGTTCCTGGAGGACAGGTCCGTCGATGGCTATTAGCCAGGCTGGGCAGGGATGGTGTCCCTACCTCTGTTTGCCAGAAGCTGGGAATGGGCGACAGGGGATGGATCACTGGATGATTCCCTGTTCTGTTCATTCCCTCTGGGGCACCTGGCATTGGCCATTGGGCTAGACAGGACACTGGGCTAGACGGACCTTTGGTCTGACCCAGTGCGGCCGTTCTTATGTTCTTATGGGGGTACCGGCCCCGGGGGGGGGGACTGGCTGGCTCAGGGGGCAGGGAATTGGGCACTAGACCTTTCCCCTCTAGGGGGGTGCTGACACCAGGGCAGGGGATTGACTGACTGGAGGAGGGGGCTGGCGAGGGCTGGATCCCTCACCAGAGATTAGATATTGACTTTGTCATGAAATGCCACTTACAATCCTACACCTCCCCACACACACACACACACACACACACACACACACTCTGGCCGCACAGAGCAACATAAACTGCTGGTGGGGGGGGGGGGGACGGGGAGGCTAGTGGCAGCTGCAGAGGGGGACGGCTGAGGGCAATCCCAGGTCCCTGTAGTGGGTGTGCGGGGGCAGCTCTAGACATGTATCCACCCCTCTTCCCTGCCAAATTATCGTTGTAGAGTCATAGCCTGGCCCTGACCTCTGGCTTGGAGAGGGGAGTGGGGCTGAGGGGTTAGGGCAGTTGTGGGCGGATGCTGGGAGCCAGGACTTCTGGGTTCCATTTCTGGTTCCCTTGCTGTACGGTGTTGAGCAAATCCCTGCCTCGGTTTCTCCTTGTGGAGAATGGGAACAGGATACTGAACTGTGACCCTGCTTCGTGGAGGGGTATTAATTTGCCTTTTGGAGGAAGAGACTCCCTAGGAAGCCAGACCTGAACGTGGGGTCCTGGGGCAGGGGGTGTCTCTCAAAATGCCTCCCTTTTCCGGGGTCTCTTTCCCTCCAGAGCTCCCAGAACTCCACGGGACTATTCTGTGCACCCACAAACTGCTGTTTAACCCCTGCATCTCACGCCTCCCTCCCCGATTCTGTCTGGTGATTCCCTCTAAGGGAAGGGCGGGATACTGAGGTAGATGAGCCCGTGGGGCTGATTCAGGGGGCACAGAGTGGCCAGGATACTGAGGTAGATGGGCTCGTGGGTCAGATTCAAGGGGGCAGGGAGGGGGGCAGGATACCAGGGTAGACGGGCCGGGTGGGGCTGATCCAGGGGGGCACGGAGTGGCCAGGATACAGGGGAAGATGGACCCAAGGGGCTGATCCAGGGGGCAGGAGCGGCCAGGATACCGGGGTAGACGGGCCAGTGGGGCTGATCCAGGGGGCAGGAGTGGCCAGGATACTGGGGTAGATGGGCTCGTGGGTCAGATTCAAGGGGGCAGGGAGGGGGGCAGGATACCAGGGTAGACGGGCCGGGTGGGGCTGATCCAGGGGGGCACGGAGTGGCCAGGATACAGGGGTAGATGGACCCGAGGGGCTGATCCGGGAGAGCAGGACACCCTACCCCATGCCACATCCCTGCCCTGGCCACCTGCCATCCCCCCCCCCCGCAGAGCCCCACAACCCCCTCTCCTCAACGCTGCCCCTTTGTCTCCCTGCCCCCTCTGCAGGCTGGGCAGGGCCCCGGGGCTGTCCCAGGCTGCCGTCTCCCGCTGACCGCCCCACGCCCGCCGAGGCTGCGTGCCGGGGGTGTCCCGGGCCATGGGGCCAGAGCCGCTGCGGGACGAGGAGGAGGAGGACGGGGGGCCCCCCCGCCGCAGCCGCTTCGTGAAGAAGGACGGGCACTGCAACGTGGAGTTCGTCAACCTGGGCGAGAAAAGCCAGCGGTACCTGGGCGACCTGTTCACCACCTGCGTGGACGCCCGCTGGCGCTGGCTGGCCCTGCTCTTCTCCCTGGCCTTCGTGCTCTCCTGGCTGCTCTTCGGCCTGGCCTTCTGGCTGGTGGCCGCCCTGCACGGCGACCTGGGCCCCGCGCCCACCCCGCGCCCGCCCTGCTTCACCCAGGTCACCGGCCTGCTGGGCGCCTTCCTGCTCTCGCTGGAGACCCAGACCTCCATCGGCTACGGCTCGCGCAGCGTGACCGAGGAGTGCCCGGCCGCCGTGCTGGCCGTGGTGCTGCAGTGCGTGGCCGGCTGCCTGCTGGACGCCTTCCTGCTGGGGGCCATCATGGCCAAGATGGCCAAGCCCAAGAAGCGCAACCAGACGCTGCTCTTCAGTCGCTGCGCCGTGGTGGCCCTGCGGGACGGGAAGCTCTGCCTCATGTGGCGCGTGGCCAACCTGCGACGCAGCCACCTGGTGGAGGCCCACGTCCGCGCCCAGCTGCTGCAGGTGGGGCTCAGCGGGGAGTGGGGGCTGTGGGAGGGGAGTGGGGGCTAGTGGTTAGAGCAGCAGGCTGGGAGCCAGGACTCCTGGGGTTTCTCCCTGGCTCTGGGAGGGCAGTGGTGTCTAGTGGTTAGAACGGGGGGGGGCTGGGCTCCAGGACTCCTGGGTTCTCTCCCTGGCTCTGGGAGGGCAGTGGGATCTAGGGGTTAGAGCAGGGGGGCTGGGAGCCAGGACTCCTGGGTTCTCCCACTGGCTCTAGCAGGGGAGTGAGGTATAGTGGTTAGAGCAGGAGGGGCTGGGAGCCAGGACTCCTGGGTTCTCTCCCTGGCTCTGGGAGGGCAGTGGGGTCTAGTGGTTAGAACGGGGGGGCTGGGCTCCAGGACTCCTGGGTTCTCTCACTCCCTCTGGGAGAGGAGTGGGCTCTGGTGGTTACAGTGGGAGGGGCTGGGAATCAGGACTCCTGGGTTCTCTCCCCGGCCCTGAAAGGGGAGTAGGGTCAGGGGGCCGAAGCAGGCAGGGCCACGGATCCAGTGGCTGATGAGGGGGGCTGACGGGGTGGGTCTCCCAGCTTCCATCCCATCACTAACTTCCCCGCCCCGTTCCCCCCGCCCAGCCCCGCGTGACCCCTGAGGGCGAATTCCTGCCCCTGGACCAGCGGGACGTGGACGTGGGCTTCGACAGCGGCACCGACCGCCTCTTCCTGGTCTCGCCGCTCACCGTGGTGCACGAGATCGACGACACCAGCCCCTTCTACGGGCTGGGGCCGGCCCAGCTGGCCCGGGCCGACTTCGAGCTGGTGGCCATCCTGGAAGGCATGGTGGAGGCCACGGCCATGACCACGCAGTGCCGCACTTCCTACCTGCCAGGCGAGCTGCGCTGGGGCCACCGCTTCGCCCCCGTCCTGGCCCGCTGCCGCCGCGGGCGCTACCGGGTCGACTTCCACCACTTTCACCGAACCTACCCGGTGCCCGGCACCCCCCGCTGCAGCGCCCGGGAGCTGGGTCAGCAGCACCCCAGCGCCCCACGCGCCTGCTTCTGCTACGTTAACGAGCTGGCCCTGCGCGAGCAGGAGCAGGAGGAGGAGGAGGACGGGGCCACGGGCGGCCTCGGGGCCACGGAGACGTGAGGGCACAGCACTTGCGGGGAAGGGGGCTCGTAGGGGGCCAGGCCAGGGTGGGGTGGGGGTGGAGGTGGATGGGGAGGGTTTGGGGGTCAGTTCCTAGCGGGCAGGTGAGTTTGGGGGAGTCAGTTTCTGGGTGTTGGAAGGATTGGGGGGCAATTCCCTTGGGGGTTGGAGGGTTGGCTCCTGGGTGCTTTTGGGGGTCAGTTCTTGGGGGGGTAAGGAGGCAGTTTCTGGGGTACTGGTTGTTGAGGGGCAATTCCTGGTGGGCTGGGGGCTGTTTCTGGGGGGCTGGGTTTTGGGGGACTCAGTTCCTGGGAGGGGCAAGGGAGGCAGTTTCTGGGGGGTTGGGGATTGGGAAGTCAATTCCTGGGGGGCTGGGGGCTGTTCCTGGGGGGCTGGGTGTTGTGAGGTCAATTCCTGGGGGAATGGGGGCTATTCCTGGAGGTTGGGGGCAGTTCCTGGGGGCTGGGTTTTGGGAAGGTCCATTCCTGGGGGACTGGAGGTAGTTCCGGGGGGGGGCTAGGTGTTGGGGGTCAATTCCTGCAGGGATGGGGGCTATTCCTGGGGGTTGGGGGCAGTTCCTGGGGGCTGGGTTTTGGGGGGCTCAATTCCTGGGGGGCTGGGGGCAGTTCCTGGGGGCTGGGTTTTGGGAAGGTCCATTCCTGGGGGACTGGAGGTAATTCCGGGGGGGGGCTAGGTGTTGGGGGTCAATTCCTGCAGGGATGGGGGCTATTCCTGGAGGTTGGGGGCAGTTCCTGGGGGCTGGGTTTTGGGGAGGTCAATTCCTGGGGGGCTGGGGGCAGTTCCTGGGGGCTGGGTTTTGGGAAGGTCCATTCCTGGGGATGTGGTGGGGGGAGTCAGTTCCCAGGGGGTGGTTGTTGGGGGGGTCCATTCCTGGGGGGATGAGGGGGCAGTTGTTGGGAACTGGTTCTTGGGGCTGGGATGGAAGGAGCAGCCCCAGCTTGACTGGGCAGATCCTGACTATCTGTCTGTCCGTGCATCCGTCTGTGCCCCCCAAATGGCCCCAAAGTGACGCCTGATGACACAGAAATAAAGAGGATTTGGAGAGGGAAATCGGCTCCATCTGATTATTGGGTGGTGAACGGGGTTTGGTGGGTGTCACTGCCCCCCCGACCCTCCCCACCATGTCAGCTAACGCTGCCCCCTCCCCAGGGACTCCCCCACTCCATCAACCAATGCTCCCCCCTGAGGGACTCCCCCTATCCCATCGGCCAATGCTGCACCCCAGGGATCCCCCCCATCCCATCAGCCAATGCTCCCCCCTGAGGGACTCCCCTTATCCCATCAGCCAATGCTGCACCCCAGGGATCCCCCTATCCCATCGGCTAATGCTGCACCCCAGGGATCCCCCCCATCCCATCAGCCAATGCTCCCCTCAAAGGGACTCCCCCACTCCATCGGCCAATGCTGCACCCCAGAGACTCCCCCACTCCATTGGCCAATGCTTCCTTCTGGGGATTCCCCACCACGTCAGCAAATGCTGCCCCCCTGGGACTCCCCTGTCAGCCAACGCTGCTCCCCAAGAGACCCCCCACGCTGCCCCCTCCCAGAAGCCCTACCACAGGGACTCCCCTCTCCCCCGCCCAGCGGGCAGGCAGGGTCTGTTCAGGTGGTTCCAGGCCCGGGCTCAGATGCCCAAAATAACCAGCAGCAGAATCCATTTACTAGAACTAGAGAGAGATTCCCGCGGGGTGATGGAAGGTTTGAAGAGAGCTGGATGGAGGAGGAATTATAGAGGGATGGAAGGACGATGGAGGGAGAGATGATGGAGGGAGGCAGGGATGGAGGGAGGAATTTAGGGATGAGGGAGGGATGCAGGGATGATAGAGGGAGAGGGAGGGAGGGATGATGGAGGGATGATAGAGGGATGGAGGGATGAGGGAGGGATGCAGGGAGGGATGATGCAGGGATGGAGAGATGATAGAGGGATGCAGGGTGGGATGGAGGGATGATGGAGGGATGCAGGGTGGGATGGAGGGATGATGCAGGGAGGGATGATGGAGGGAGGCAGGGATGGAGGGAGGAATTTAGGGATGATGGAGGGATGCAGGGATGATAGAGGGAGAGGGAGGGAGGGATGATGGAGGGATGCAGGGTGGGATGGAGGGATGATAGAGGGATGGAGGGATGAGGGAGGGATGATGCAGGGATGGAGAGATGATAGAGGGATGCAGGGTGGGATGGAGGGATGATGGAGGGATGCAAGGTGGGATGGAGGGATGATGCAGGGAGGGATGATAGAGGGATGCAGGGATGATGGAGGGAGAGAGGGATGGAGGGATGCAGGGTGGGATGGAGGGATGATGCAGGGAGGGATGATAGAGGGATGCAGGGATGATGGAGGAAGAGAGGGAGGGAGGGATGATGGAGGGTTGCAGGCTGGGATGGAGGGATGATAGACGGATGGAGGGATGATGGATGGATGCACAGACAATGGAGGGAGGGAGGGATGACGGAGGGATGGGAGGGAGGTATGGAGGGATGACAGAGGGATGACGGAGGGTTTGAGGAGGGCTGGGAGCTCAGATAAACCTGACAGAGTTTCTATCACTAATCTCAGCCCCTGAGTCACAGCTAGGGCCGGGGAGAGAGCACCCCACCAACGGGCCCAGCCCGGCTCCTCCCCCCACTCCCAGCCCCCTCTCCTGCAGCCCAAGGGTGTGGGGACCTCGGTGCTCAGCACCCACTCCAGTCCCTGACGCACTCATGGCCTGGCGCTGCCGCAGCGTCTCTCTCACACCTTGTCCGGGCGATAAGGCCCAAAATAACCTCTCGAGTGCCCCAATCTTGGGTCAAGGGATGGGGGGGGGGCTGGGTTGGGGGGAGGGGCGCTGTCTGATTGGGCCCATCCCACATGAAGGGGCAACCCCAGGGAGGGGGCCAGGTCCAAATCCAGCCCTTCCCCCCTCCGCCACCCTCCTGAGCCCAAGGGCAGGAAATCAGAGATGGGGATTAGCAGGGAGGGGGGGGCAGCCAGCTGTTCCCCCAGCAGGAACCCCCTGGCCCAGCTCCCCCCTCCCCCTGCTCAGCTGCTAATTCCATCCCTGGGCATCCAGCCTGGTCCTTCCCTCGTCATCAGGGACACGGGCTTGGCAGGGCGATGGGGGCACAGGATGCCAGCCAGATGCTGCCAGCTGCCCCCGCCTGTGCCCCTCACTCCCGACCCGCAGCCCCCCCAGCCTCTCCCTCCAGCCCTGCCGGTGCCCCTCAATCCCAATCTGCAGCCCCCCCAGTCCCACCCCCAGCTCTGCCAGTGCCCCTCACTCCCGACCCGCAGCCCCCCCAGCCTCTCCCTCCAGCCCTGCCAGTGCCCTCAATCCTGACCCACAGTCCCCCCCAGCCTCTCCCTCCAGCCCTGCCAGTGCCCCTCAATCCTGACCCACTGCTCCCCCCAGCCTCTCCCTCCAGCCCTGCCAGTGCCCCTCACTCCCAACCCGCAGCCCATGCTAGCCCAGCCCTGCCCCACCCCAAGGCTCTGCCAGTGGCTCCCCCCAAGTCATTTCAGACCCCCAGGAGCTCTGCCTCCCCCCACAAAGTAGCTATTTCTCAGAATAGCCTGTGATGGGGGGCTGTGACGGGCAGGGGGCGTCGCCCCCATTTTCCCACCCCCGGGGGTAGACGGGGCCCCTGGGTCTAAGCTGGATTCCCGACTGGTCCCCTTGGAGCCCACACACCCCCCCTTGGCCCCACCCCCGCTCGTGAGCTCAGCGCCCCCGGTGGCTGCATGGGCACATGGCAGGGCTGTCTATGGGGGTGTATTGGGGTGGCCATGGGGGTGTCTATGGTGCAGAGAGGTTGGAGGAAGGAATGTCTATGGGGTGTCTATGGGGCTGTCTATGGGGTGGAGAAGGGAGGGGGTGTCTATGGGGCAGAGGAGGGAGGGGTGTCTATAGGGTTTCCTATGGGAGTGTCTATGGGAAAGATAGGGTGGAGAAGGGAGGTGGTGATCATGGGGGTGTCTATGGAGAGAGGGGGTGGAGGAGGTGGTGTCTATGGGGCTGTCTATGGGGTGGAGGAGGGAGGGGTGTCCATGGTGTGGAGAAGGGAGGGAGTGTCTGTGGTGTGGTCTATGGGGTGGAGGAGGGAGGGGTGTCTACAGGGGTGTCTATGGGGGTGTCTGTGGGGCAGACAGGGTGGAGGAGAGAGAGGTGGCTATGGCATGGAGGAGGGAGGGGGTGACTACGGGGGTGTCTGTGGGGCAGACAGGGTGGAGGAGAGAGAGGTGGCTATGGCATGGAGGAGGGAGGGAGTGACTACGGGGGTGGCTATGTGGCTGTCTATGGGGTGGAGGGAGGGTGGATAGGGGGTATCTATAGGGCAGATGGGGTGGGGGGTGGCTATGGGGCAGAGGAGGGAGGGGGTGACTAGAGGGTATCTGTAAGGCAGATGAGGTGGGAGAGGGGGATGGCTATGGGGCAGACAGGGTGGAGGAGGGAGGAATGGCTATGGGGTGGAGGAGGTGGAGGAGGGAGGGGTGGCTATGGGGTGTAGGGAGGGTGGATAGGGGGGTATCTGTGGGGCAGAGAAGGGATGGGGTGGAGGAGGGAGGGAGTGGCTAGGGGGTATCTGTGGGGCAGACGGGATGGAGGAAGGGGGTGGCTATGGAGTGTAGGGAGGGTGGATGAGGGTATCTGTGGGGCAGAGAAGGGAGGGATTGGCTATGGGGCAGAGGAGGGAGGAGGTGGAGGAGGGGGTGGCTATGGGGCAGAAGAGGTGGGGGAGCTATGGGGTGGAGGAGGTGGAGGAGGGAGGTGGCTATGGGATGTAGGGAGGGAGGATGGGGGTATCTGTGGGGCAGAGGAGGGAGGGGGTGGAGGGGGTAGCTATGGGGCAGAGGAGGGAGGGGGTGGCTATGGCGCAGAGGAGGTGGGGGGCTATAGGGTGTAGGAGGGGGAGGAGGGGGTGGCTATGGAGTGTAGGGAGGGTGGATGGGGGTATCTGTGGGGCAGAGAAGGGAGGGGGTGGAGAGGGTGGCTATGGGGCAGAGAAGGGAGAGGGAGGCTATGGGGTGGAGGGGGTGGAGGAGGGGGTGGCTATGGGGCAGAGAAGGGAGGGGGAGGCTATGGGGTGGAGGGGGTGGAGGAGGGGGTGGCTATGGGGCAGAGAAGGGAGGGGGAGGCTATGGGGTGGAGGGGGTGGAGGAGGGGGTGGCTATGGGGCAGAGAAGGGAGGGGGAGGCTATGGGGTGGAGGGGGTGGAGGAGGGGGGGTGGCTATGGGACGTAGGGAGGGAGGATAGGGGGTATCTGTGGGGCAGAGGAGGGAGGGGGTGGAGGGGGTATCTGTGGGACAGAGGAGGGAGGGGATGGCTATGGGGCAGAGGAGGTGGGGGCTATGGGGTGTAGGAGGTGGAGGGGGGGTGGCTATGGAGTGTAGGGAGGGTGGATGGGGGTATCTGTGGGGCAGAGAAGGGAGGGGGTGGAGGGGTGGCTATGGGGCAGAGGAGGTGGGGGGCTATGGGGTGTAGGAGGTGGAGGGGGCGTGGCTATGGAGTGTAGGGAGGGTGGATGGGGTATCTGTGGGGCAGAGAAGGGAGGGGGTGGCTATGGGGCAGAGAAGGGAGGGGGAGGCTATGGGGTGGAGGGGGTGGAGGAGGGGGTGGCTATGGAGTGTAGGGAGGGTGGATGGGGGTATCTGTGGGGCAGAGAAGGGAGGGGGTGGAGGGTGGCTATGGGGCAGAGAAGGGAGGGGGAGGCTATGGGGTGGAGGGGGTGGAGGAGGGGGTGGCTATGGGGCAGAGGAGGGGGGGTGGCTATGGGGCAGAGGAGGGAGGGGGAGGCTATGGGGTGGAGGGGGTGGAGGAGGGGGTGGCTATGGGGCAGAGGAGGGGGGGTGGCTATGGGGCAGAGGAGGGAGGGGGAGGCTATGGGGTAGAGGGGGTGGAGGAGGGGGTGGCTATGGGGCAGAGAAGGGAGGGGGAGGCTATGGGGTGGAGGAGGGGGGGTGGCTATGGGACGTAGGGAGGGTGGATGGGGTATCTGTGGGGCAGAGAAGGGAGGGGGTGGCTATGGGGCAGAGGAGGGAGGGGGAGGCTATGGGGTGGAGGGGGTGGAGGAGGGGGTGGCTATGGGATGTAGGGAGGGAGGATAGGGGGTATCTGTGGGGCAGAGGAGGGAGGGGGTGGAGGGGGTAGCTATGGGGCAGAGGAGGGAGGGGGTGGCTATGGGGCAGAGGAGGTGGGGGGCTATGGGGTGTAGGAGATGGAGGAGGGGGGGTGGCTATGGGATGTAGGGAGGGAGGATAGAGGGTATCTGTGGGGCAGAGGAGGGAGGGGGAGGCTATGGGGTGGAGGAGGTGGAGGGGGGGTGGCTATGGGGTGTAGGGAGGGTGGATGGGGTATCTGTGGGGCAGAGGAGGGAGGGGGAGGCTATGGGGTGGAGGAGGTGGAGGAGGGGGTGGCTATGGGGCAGAGAAGGGAGGGGAAGGCTATGGGGTGGAGGAGGTGGAGGAGGGGGTGGCTATGGGGCAGAGAAGGGAGGGGGAGGCTATGGAGCAGAGAAGGGAGGGGGAGGCTATGGGGTGGAGGGGGCGGAGGAGGGGGTGGCTATGGGGCAGAGGAGGGAGGGGGAGGCTATGGGGTGGAGGGGGTGGAGGAGGGGGTGGCTATGGGGCAGAGAAGGGAGCGGGAGGCTATGGGGTGGAGGAGGGGGGGTGGCTATGGGACGTAGGGAGGGTGGATGGGGTATCTGTGGGGCAGAGGAGGGAGGGGGAGGCTATGGGGCAGAGAAGGGAGGGGGAGGCTATGGGGTGGAGGGGGCGGAGGAGGGGGTGGCTATGGGGCTGGCTATGGGGGTGTTGATGGGTGTGTCTGTCACTGTCTGGTTGCCCTGGTTACGGGGCCCCTGGATTGACGGGGTGGGGGGCAGGGCCCATGCCACCTGTGGGATGAATATTAATAAGGGTCTCATTAATATTCACGATACGCTGATTAATTATCCATTGCCATAGGCCCTTAGCAACGGACAAGCCCCCCCCCCCCCCAGGACCTTAGCAACAGCCTGTTCTCTTTCAAGTCCATAATCTGAGCACAGTTAGGGTCGGAGGGCTGTGAATGTCAGATTCGGTCTCCTATTGGCTGGCTTGTCTGTCACTTGTAGTGATTGACGGACAAAGTTTGATTTAGGACTATTCGGACTTCCAATGGCTGCTTGAGCTGTCGATCTAATCAAGGCGGGCCGTGTGTTAGATTCTTAGGCACTGATTGGTCAGTCTGAATGTCAATATCTAGTACGGCAGGCCGTTGAACTCATTGCGGGGTCTCATTGGTCGACCTACAGCACAATCTCAGCAGTAGGGCGGGGTTTAAGCAAACTTCTGACGCCCATTGGTTTTTCTCTCTATCATTCTTACGAGCTGACGGGTTCAGACGGGAGTCGCCCCCTCCCATTGGTTGTCCTCAGCGGGAGGGGTCGGGTTTTGGGGCATTCTGCTCTCCCATTGGTTAGTTCTGGGGAAGTGGGCGGGACGTTCCCCTCAGTGCCGGGCCGGGCGGCTGCGGGAGGAGGAAGCAGCCGCCGCGGCAGGACAGAAGGGACGAGCCCAGGGGCCGGAGCGGGCGCCATGGAGGACGGAGTCTATGGTAGGGGCCTGGGACTGTACCACTCTTGGGGGCCCCCGTTCTATTGCGGGGCCCCGCCCATTCCGTGCTGGCTGCCGAGGGGGCGGGGCTGGGTTGGGCTGAGCTGAGCTGAACCATTCCCTCCTTTGGGGGGGGTTTGGTCTGCACCATTCTCTTGCTGATGGGGAGGTGGCTGGGCTGTACCATTCCTCCCCTTAAGGGGGGGAGGGTGGTCTGAACCATTCCCACCCCGAATGAGTAGATTGCCCCCTTGTGGGGTAGGGTTGGGCTGTACCATTGCTTCCTATAACGGAGAGTGAGCTCTCTTATGGGGGGAGGGAGGGATTGTGGAGGGGGTTGGGCTCAACCATTCCATCCCAGAGGGGGAATGAGGAGAGAGTTGGACTGTGCCATTAGTGGGAGTGGGGGGTTGGGCTGAACCATTCCCTCTGGGGTGTTTGGGCTATGCCATTCTTTGCTTATGGGGGAGTTGGGTTGTACCATTGCTTCCAATAATGGAGAGTGGGCGCCCTTATTTGGGGCGGGTGGCAGGAAAGGGTTGGGCTGAACCATTTATTCCCCTATGGAGAGGGTGCTATTGGACTGAACCATTAGCACTGTTTCCCCTGCCCCCCCACCCTCCCGCACCTCTCCATTGACTCCCTGCCCCGCCCCCTGGATTGTCAGCAGCGTTTATGAATTGAAAGCCCCTTGGGGCAGGGAGTTCTGTGTTTGTACAGCCCCTGGCGCTGTGGGGCCTGATCCAAGGCTGGAGCTCTCAGGGGCCGACAGGATGCAAATAATACATACCCGTGTACAGCCCCTAGCGCCATGGGGCCTGACCTGGGGCTGGGTCTCCCAGGGGTCGACAGGATCCAAATAATACATACCCACATACAGCCCCTGGTGCCGTGGGGCCCGAGGCTGGGGCTAGCAGTGGTCCTGCGCTGCAAATAAACAATGGGATGGGGCCGGAAAGCCTTGGGATGTCGCGTTGGAAGGCAACCAAACCTGAGCTCCCAGTTTCATGCCACGGCTAAGGCCTGGAACATGCACAGATTTTGTGCTGGTCTAATCGTACCGCTCCCTATGGGCCCTGCAGGGGCAGGAAATAGCTGCAGTGCAGGGCACCCTGGCCATGCCCCCCATCTGCCCCCTATGGCAGCTGTCTCTCTGCACTGGGCAGGGGATCCCTGTATGAACAGCTCCTGTGTCCACCTCACCCTGCAGGCGTCACCCGAAAGTCAAGAAACACATGCGCCCCGCTTCCTCCCTAGCTCCTAGAGCAGCGGGTTCCTGTGTCAGGCTAACCTCTGGTCTCCATCCCAGTGCCCCCGGACCTGACCCCCGAGGAGCGGCTGGAGCTGGAGAACATCCGGCGGCGGAAGCAAGAGCTGCTGGTGGAAATCCAGCGGCTGCGGGATGAGCTAAGCGAGGCCATGAACGAGGTGGAGGGTCTGGAGGCGAATGAGGGCAGGTAATGAACGTGCTGATCCCCAGAGGGACCGTGCCCCAGCGCTGTGTTAGGGGTCCCCGTATACCCAGCCCCTGGGCCCCACCCCAGAGGGCTTGTACGCTGCTGGGGCTGTTCCGAGTGCTGAATCTTGTGGTTTTTCTCCATCCGACCCACAGCAAAACCCTTCAGAGGAACCGGAAGATAGGGATGGGCCGCAAGAAATTCAACATGGATCCTAAAAAGGTAAGAGTGGAAGGGGCTGGGAGCCAGGGCGCCTGGGTTCTCTCCCCAGCTCTGGGAGGGGAGTAGGGATGAGTGGTTAGAGGTGGAGAGGAGGGAACTGGCAGCCAGGACACCTGGGTTCTCCCCAGCTCTGGGAGGGAGTGGGGGCGAGTAGGGGAGGGGGCTGGGAGCCAGGACGCCTGGGTTCTCCCCAGCTCTGGGAGGGGAGTGAGGGTGAGTGGTTAGAGCTGGGGGGGTAGGGGGCCGCTGGGAGACAGGCCGCCTGGGTTCTATCTCCAGTCCCTGCATGTGCGTCAGTTTCCCCGGTGGAAGCGGAGGTGATGCCTGGGGCAGGGGCCTGGGAGCCGAGCGAGGTGCGTCGGGTCCCAGGTGCCTGACTCCGTTCTGTCCTTGGCCCAGGGCATCCAGTTCCTGGTGGAAAACGAGCTGCTGCACAACACGCCTGAGGAGATCGCCCGGTTCCTCTACAAGGGAGAAGGGCTCAACAAGACGGCCATCGGGGACTACCTGGGGGAGAGGTAGGGGGGCGGAGCCATCGGGGACTAGCTGGGGGGGAGGTGAGGGGGCGGGGCCATCGGGGACTACCGGGGGGGGGGTGAGGGGTTGGGGCCATCGAGGACTTGCTGGGGGAGAGGGGGCGGGGCCATCAGGGACTACCTGGGGGGGAGGTGAGGGGGCAAGGCCATTGGGGACTACCTGGGGGACAGGTAAGGGGATGGGGCCATCAGGGACTAGCTGGGGAAGAGGGGAGAGGGGCAGGGCTGTCGGGAACTACCTGGGAGAGAGGTGAGGGGGCCAGGTCATCGGGGACTAACTGGGGGAGGGGGAGGAGCCATCGGGGACTAGCTGGGGGAAGGGGCAGGGGGCCTGTGGGGAGGGGCACAGCCCTTGGGCTCTGACAGGGAGGGGAGCTCTGGAAGTTCTGTCTGATGGTGGGGGACAGACGGGGGGGAGAGTATTTCAACTCTGACACCCGCCCTACCCCCCCACAGGGAGGACTTCAACATCGCCGTGCTGCACGCCTTCGTCGACTTGCATGAGTTCACCGACCTCAACCTGGTGCAGGCGCTGCGGTGAGTGGGGGGAGTGGGGTTCAGGGGGATGTGGAGGGGGAGGATGGGAAGATTGGGGGAGAAGCTCTGGGGGCTCAGGGATATGGAGAGTGGGAAGGTTTGGGGCAAGAGGGGGAATCGGGGGAAGGGGATGTGGAGGGGGAGGGTGGAAAGGTTTGGGGGCAGAGAGGGTGCTTGGGGGAGGGGCAGGGTGCGAAGGTTTGGGGGCAAAGGGGGGCTGGGAGAGGGGGATATGGAGGGGGAGGGTGGGAAGGTTTGGGGCAAGAGGGAGATTGGGGGGAAGGGGATGTGGAGGGGAAGGTTTGAGGGATGGGGGGGCTGGGAGCGGGGGAGGGTGGGATGGTTTGGGTGGCAGAGGCGGATCAGGGGGCTTAGGGAGGGGGATATGGAGCGGGAGGGTGGGAAGGTTTGGGGGAAGAGGGGGATCTGGGGGCGGAGGAGGGTGGGAAGGTTTCGGGGAAGAAGGGGACCGGGGGAAGGGGATGTGGAGGGGGAGAGTGGGAAGGTTTGGGGGAAGAGGGGGATCTGGGGGCGGAGGAAGGTGGGAAGGTTTGGGGGAAGAGGGGGATCTGGGGGCGGAGGAGGGTGGGAAGGTTTCGGGGAAGAGGGGGATCTGGGGGCGGAGGAGGGTGGGAAGGTTTGGGGGAAGAGGGGGATCTGGGGGCGGAGGAGGGTGGGAAGGTTTGGGGGAAGAGGGGGATCTGGGGGCGGAGGAGGGTGGGAAGGTTTCGGGGAAGAGGGGGATCTGGGGGCGGAGGAGGGTGGGAAGGTTTCGGGGAAGAGGGGGATCTGGGGGCGGAGGAGAGTGGGAAGGTTTGGGAGAAGAGGGGGATCTGGGGGCAGGGGAGGGTAGGAAGGTTTGGGGGAAGAGGGGGATCTGGGGGCGGAGGAGGGTGGGAAGGTTTCGGGGAAGAGGGGGATCTGGGGGCGGAGGAGAGTGGGAAGGTTTGGGAGAAGAGGGGGATCTGGGGGCAGGGGAGGGTAGGAAGGTTTGGGGGAAGAGGGGGATCTGGGGGGAAGGGGATGTGGAGGGGGAGGGTGGGAAGGTTTGGGGGAAGAGGGGACTCGGGGGGCCCTACTTATGCCTCTCCCCCCCCCCGTCTCCCCAGGCAGTTCCTATGGAGCTTCCGCCTGCCGGGGGAGGCCCAGAAGATCGACCGCATGATGGAGGCCTTTGCCCAGCGTTACTGTCTCTGCAACCCCGGCGTCTTCCAGTCCACAGGTACCTGGGTTCTAGCCCAGGTGTGGGGAGGGGAGTGGGTCCTAGTGGTTAGAGCAGGGGAGGCTGGGAGCCCGGACTCCTGAGTTCTCTCTCTGCTCTGGGGTGGAGGTGGTGTCTATTAGGGGCTTCCTCCTACCGGCCTCCCTTGCTCCCCCAGACACCTGCTACGTGCTCTCCTTTGCCGTCATCATGCTGAACACCAGCCTGCACAACCCCAATGTGCGGGACAAACCCACCGTGGAGCGATTCATCACCATGAACCGGGGCATCAACGACGGGGGCGACCTGCCCGAGGAGCTGCTGCGGGTGAGGGCGGGGCTCTGATCTGGGGGGCAGGGTGGGATACTGGGGTCGATGGGCCCGTGGGTCTGGCCTGCTGGTGAGAAGGGGGTGTGGCTTGTGTCTGACTCCACCCTTCAGGAAAAGGGCTGTGGCCACTGACTCTTGTCATTGGGGGCGTGACCTTATTCTGACTCCACCCCTTGAGTGGGGTGTGGCCTCTTTGTGACTCCGCCCCCTCGCCCGCCAGAACCTGTACGACAGCATCCGGAACGAGCCTTTCAAGATCCCGGAGGACGACGGGAACGACCTGACCCACACGTTCTTCAACCCGGACCGGGAGGGCTGGCTGCTCAAGCTGGGTGAGAGCGGGACCCCCCGGACCCCCACACCCCCTGATCCCCACCCCCGCGATCTCTGCATGCCTCTGCGCTCTCCTCTCTCTGTGTCCCACCGACCCCCCGCTGTGTCCTCAAAGCACCGACCTTCCTTCCGCACCTGCAGGAATACTCCCCCCGCCCCGGCTAGGACACCTGGGTCCGTACCCCCAACCCAGGCCCCGGCCTCGGCTAGGACACCTGGATCCATCCATTCCCCACCCCACTCCCCACACACAAACACCTCGGCTAGGACCCCCCCCACATACAGCCCCATTTCAGCTAGTGCTTCTCGGTCTGTCCCACTCCAGCCCCCTCAGCCTTGGTGAGGGCTCCGGGGTCCATGTCTGTGCTCCCCACCTTCCCCCGCAGCTAGGGCTCCTGGGACACACACACACCCCAGCCTCAGTCAGGATTCCTGGGTCCCCCGTGGCCCCCCCACCCCCAACACTCGGCCTCAGCTCGTCTCCTGGGTCCATCCCCCACCTCCAGCCTTCAGTTGGCCCCGGTCTGCGTCTATCCCTGCCCTGCGTGCTGGGCCTCCCCTAAGCTGCCTGAGTCCGACTCTGCTTCCTTCCCCATGGGGGCTTTGAGGGCACTGCCCCACTCCCCAACTCCCCCCCCCAAAGTTGAGTGTTCTGGGGTGGGGGGTTACACAACTATAGGGGGAGCTCCTCCCCCTCAATGTGAGCCCCCACCCCAAAGGCATTGGGACCCCAGTGTGCAGCACCCCCAATTTCAAGGTAGGTGTCCCCAGACTAGCGGTGCCATGAGGGGTCAGGATGGGGGTTGCACAGACCCCACAGCAGCTCAGTCAGAGGCACAGGATGGATTTGGGGAGCTCTGGGGGGATTGCGGTTTGGGGTCACAGGTGGGTAGTGGGGAGGTGGAGAAAGCTGAGTGGGGGCGTTCAGGAGGCTGGGAGGGTCCTGAGTTGCTGGGGAGGAGGTAGGTGGAGGGATCTGTGTGTGTGTGGAGGGCGGGGGAGGGTGATGGGGAAGGCATGTGGGTACAGACCTTACTTCATGCCTGACCCCATTGCTGCCTCTAGGGGGAGGCACAGATTGGGGGTTAGGGGGTGAGCAGGGATCAGCTCCCAAGAGTCGGGATGGGGACTGGGAATCAGGACACCTGGGTTCCATCATGGCTCTGGGAGGGGAGGGGAGTCTAGTGGTTAGTGTGTGTGTGTTGGGGGGGCAGGAGCTGGGAGCCAGGACTCCTGGGTTCTCTCCCACCTCTGGGAGGGGAGTGGGGGCTAGAGGGTTAGAGCAGGGGGCTGCGAGCCAGGACGCCGGGGTGTTCTCCCAGCTCTGGGGTGAGTGGGGGCTAGTGGTTAGAGCCGAGGGGTAGAGGTGGATGCTGGGTGCCAGGACTCCTGGGTTCTATTTAATCTTCTCCCCAGCCCCCGGGATGGGGAATGGCCATCTGGGATGATGGGTGCCGTCGTTCACAGAGAAAAGCCGGACAGAGGCACCCCCCTCCCTCGCTCTATATATCAAACCCCTGTGACATCCCCCCCAGCAAAAAGGACATTCCCCACCCCTGAGTTCCCCCCCAGCACTGATCCCTGCGGCAGGGGTGTGATTTGACCGTGTTTTTCCTCCTCACGTTGATATAACTGATTTTTCCTCTTTCTCTCTTCTCTCTTTTCTTCCCCCCGCTCCCCTCTTTCTTTCTCTCCCTCCCCCATTTTCCCGCCCCCCCCACACCCTCCCCCACCCCCACGCCGCTGATGCCACTTGCGCTCGGGTCTCACCGTTCCTCCCCAGGAGGTAGGTAACGGAGAGGGAAGCCGCTGCTGGAATGGGGGGTGGGGACCCTGGCCCCAAATAGCACCTCACCCCGTTAGATCCACATCACCGCAGTAGAGATTGGCCCCGAGCCTGACGCCTGACCCCCGGAGCATTGGAACTGGCTGCAGGGGGACGGGGGATCCTGCCCCTTGAGGGAAGGGGGGGTTGCCGGAAGCACCCCGAAATCTCCACACAAGTTGCAAAGGTTTTGTGTCAGGGACAGTCATGCCACATGGGGTGTGGTTAGAGCAGGGGCGGCTGGGAACCAGGACTCCTGGGTTCTCTCTCCTCCTAGAGCCAGGGAGTGGGGTCTAGTGGTTAGGGCGTGGGGGGGGGCAATGAGCCCAGACTCCT
Organism: Gopherus flavomarginatus; assembly: GCF_025201925.1. Taxonomy (NCBI): domain Eukaryota; kingdom Metazoa; phylum Chordata; order Testudines; family Testudinidae; genus Gopherus; species Gopherus flavomarginatus. The sequence goes on along the minus strand of NC_066634.1, from coordinate 4,894,772 downwards.
GGGTTCTCTCCCCAGCTCTGGGAGGAGAGTTCTGCCAGTGACACGTTTCTCAGGCTCCCCTCCTCCCCCTGGCCTGCGGCAGTGCCATGGCAGGGCAGCTGCATGGGGTCTTATGCCTGAAATTGATGCCCCATGTGCCTGGGTGAGGGTGCCGTGTCTATCCCAGCATGCCCTGGGGCAGGCCTGGTCAGCTCCTCACGCTGCCCCTGGGTGGACCGGCCCAATAGGATCAATAGCCGCCCGCACCCCCAGCTGCCCCCATCACTGAGCCCCCAATCTCTGCTTCCCCTGCAGGCGGGCGCGTGAAAACGTGGAAAAGACGCTGGTTCATTCTGACTGACAACTGTCTGTACTACTTCGAGTACACCACGGTGAGCCCCCACCAGCCCCCCGGAGCAGCCCCATGGACCCTGCAGGCTGGTGTCCGCCCCCAGGCCCATCTGCCCCGGGGGCTGGTTTCTAACAGTGCCCAGTGCTGCCATCTTCTTCAAAGGCAGACCAAGTGCTCCCCCTAGTGTTCAGTGATGGAATCGCCTGCCCCTTGGGTGAGCCGCCTGCCCCGAATCACTCAGGGGTCAGGCTGAGCCCCACAGACAGCCCCTGCAGGAACCCAGGGGGTCCTGCCGCTCGCCCTCCTGGGCCCAGGACTCCACCCACTCAGCTCCGTACCCAGTGGCAGGACGTCCCGCAGGCCGAGCCGCGTCTCCCCTGACTACGGCTTTGTTCCCCACTCAGGACAAGGAGCCGCGGGGGATCATCCCACTGGAGAACCTGAGCATCCGGGAGGTGGAGGATCCTCGCAAGCCGGTGAGGGCAGCGCCCTCCGCTCCCCCACCCTACTGGGCCTTCTCGCCCCGATGTTCACCGTGGTCCTCGTCTGTCCTTACTCTCTCCTTCATGGCCTTCCTCCCTCCTCCTGTCTATCCCTCCGCGCACCCACCTCCGTCCATCCATCCACACACACCCCTCCATCCATCCCTCCCTCCCTCCACACACCTTTCCTCCCTCCGTCCATCCATCCACACACACCCCTCCATCCATCCCTCCCTCCCTCCACACACCTTTCCTCCCTCCCTCCATCCATGCACGCACCCCCCACATCCATCCGCATACCCCTCCTTTCCTCCATCCATTCCTGCAGCATTTGACACTTGTAGATCAGGCTACACCCGTCTACACCGCATTGTGCTCTCAGCTCTGAGCTTTCATTTCGAGCACAAATGACTTGACATTGCCTGAGTTTGCTGAGAGCCTGAGCCCATCGCTGCAGGGTGCGAGGAATCAGCCCTGGGTGTGACTGATGCAGCCTGAGTCTGCTGACAGGCTGAGCCTGTCACGGGGGGGGGGCGGGTTGCGAGGGTGAGGGGAATCGATGCAGCCTGAGGCCCCGTGGCTGATTCTGTCTCTCCCCCCACCCCAGAACTGTTTTGAGCTATATATTCCCAACAACAAGGGCCAGCTGATCAAGGCCTGCAAGACGGAGGCCGATGGGCGAGTGGTGGAGGGGAACCACATGGTCTATCGCATCTCGGCCCCCACGCAGGAGGAGAAGGACGAGTGGATCAAATCCATCAAGTGAGGAGCACCCCCACCCGCCCCATCCCCCTCCCAGAGCCGAGGATACAACTCAGGCGTCCTGGCTCCCAGCCCCCTCCCAGGGTGTTGCGGGTGGATGGTTCCAGCTCATGCTGGGGAAGGGGAGAACAGATTGCGGGGGGGGGGTCTGATCCACCCCATTTGGAGGGGCAGACGGGGGATGTGGGGGCTGGGGCATTCCCAGCAATAGTGGACAGGCCATGGAGCCGACGGGGTGACTGCCCCAAGGCCAGGACTCTGGGCTGCAGCGAGATCCCCTGGCCCCCTTAACCTCCCGCTTCCCCACAGGGCTGCTGTCAGCGTGGACCCCTTCTACGAGATGCTGGCCGCCCGCAAGAAACGCATCTCGGTCAAGAAGAAACAGGAGCAGGCATGAGCCGGGCCGGCCAGCAGGCTGTGCTCCGCGCCAACCCACCTCCCTGGGCGCCGCTGAAACTGACACCCCCCTGGGCCAGGGGGGCCCAGCCACAGACAGACAGAGCATCACTGACTTCCCCTCCCCCAGCATCTGTGTGCACCACCAGCCGGATCGGTCTTCCGAACGCTCCCCCTCCCCCCCCCCGCACCCCACTTGGGATACAGCCCCTCTCCAGGAGCCCCTGGGTACCATGGGCCAGCACTCCCCTCCCCGCCCGTGGGGGCTGTGGCCTGGGGCCCCTGCCATGCCATCAGCTCAGGACCTTGCAGCTGATTCTGATCAGGAGTGACTCCAGATTGACCCTGGGAGAGCAGAGATCAGAATGCAAACCTGCCCCCATTGGAGTTAGGAGTGACTCTGGATTGACCTTGGGAGAACTGAGATCAGAATCTGGCCCTGCCCCCATTGCAAACAGGAGTGACTCTGGATTGACCCAGGCCCTGACTCTGTATCCTCAGCACTTTCCTGCAGGGGTCTCTGGGTTTTCACTGGCTGACACCAAGCTCCTGTCTACACTAATCAGCTCTGAGGTGCAATAAGCTGTTGCTGAACTGTCCCTTCCCTTCCAGGTGGCTGGGAATTTACCCACAATGCTGTGCTCCCACCTTGGGGTGGGGCACCAGGAGCTAGTGGCGTCCCATGGTGCCCTGCCTTTGGGGTCTCCCCTGCCCCCCACCATTCCAGCAACACCAGGCATGGGGTGGGGGGGCATTCCTATTTGCCATTCCCACCCCCCCGCCCCATGCTAGCTGGCGCTCTGCAGTGCCCCATGGCAGCCAGCAGGGGGAACTGGAGTTCTTCCCTTGGGGCAGCCAGGGGAGGGGGGAGTTTAGCCAGCCCCCTGGCCTGCTCCTCACCAGCTAATTTTTAAATCTTCCCACAGGGGGTGGCCCTCCACCCCCACATACACACTATTGGCCCTAAAGTTTGGGGTCCACCCGGAGGGGCCCCCCATTTTTGTGCACCCCCTCTGGGCTCCAGGAACGTACACTACAGACTGAGGGTGTATGGGGAGCACCCCCCGCCCCCCAAAGTCGAAAGCCATTTGCTTTCGCCTGCTGTGGAATCTCGTCCTGATTATTCTTCTGCCAGGAGCGCAAGGCGCCATCGGAAAGCCCGGCCTCTCGCCTGGTGCCGCTGGGAGCAGATGTGGGGCTCCCCCTCCTGCCCCCAGGACCAATCTCTGTGCCCCCTTCCCGCCACCACCTTTCCAGATCAGCCATCGCAGGGCGTCCTGGGAGAGCCCCCCGGCTCGTCAGCTCCCAGAGGCAACCACGTGGCAACTGGACCAAGCCAGCAGGACCCATCTCCTCCCACGCCTGGGACCCCTGGACTTGCTGCCTCCTCCCGGCACAGGGGGATTTCACCCCACCCTGGGCACTGGTGTGGACAGAGGGGGCCTGATGCCAGCCCCGTGCCCGCCCCAGGATTCCAGGGCGGGTTCAGGTTTTTGTAATTACTATTTAAGGATTTAATGGATGCAACTTTCAATGGAATTAAAACACTACAGTCTTGAGTAGAACCTGGGGGGCATGTGTGTAGGAGGGGGGGGTCCACTCAGGGCATCGAACACCCAGGACAGCTAGCGGAGGGGGCACCAAACTGGTCTGGAACCAGCAGCACTTTAAACCCTGTTTGGGGCTGGGAGCCAGGACTCCTGGGTTCTCTCCCTGGCTCTGGGAGGGGAGTGGGGTTCTATCCGGGCTCTGGGAGGGGAGTGGGGTCTAGTGGCTACAGCAGAGGGGTGACTGGGAGCCAGGACGCCTGGGTTCTATTACACTGCGTGGGGGGTTGGATGATGCAGGCAGCCTCTGGCCCAAGATGTGAGCACCCTGGGGCCTTGCTCAGCCCTTAGGTGACGTCCGTCTGTCCCCACTGCCTCCCGCCAGCGACGCGAGCCTGATGCCGGGGCTCTTTAGCCGGGATCTAAGGTCCCTCTGGGCTGCGTGACTGGGCAGCAGGCTCCCAAGCGCCTCGCAGGCCACGGGAGGCACCTCTCCCCCAGCCCCAAGCTGGGGCGGTGAGAAAGGGCTGAGGGGAGTCCTCTCTCCCTGGGGCAGCCTGCACCCCAAATCCCTCATCCCTGGCTCCAGCCTGGAGCCTGCACCTCTAGCCTAAGCCCTCATCCACCCCCTGCCCCCCAAGCTCCCACACCCCAAGTGGAGACATCACACCCCACCCCAGAGCCTGCATCCCAAACCCCTCATCCCCAGTCCAAGCCTGAAGCCCTCACACAACCCCAACCCCCTGCACCAGCCTGGAGCCCTCTCCTGCACCCCAAACCCTTTATCCCCAGAGCTCACACCCCAGCTCTGAGCCCCTCATTCCTGGCTCTGCCCCAGAGCCTGCACCCCACACCCCTCATGCCTGGGCCCACTCCAGCGCTGACACCTTCAGCCCCACATGCCTGGTCCCACCCCAGAGTCTGCACCCCCCCACACACTCCCAACCCCTCAGCCCCACTTCATATTGACATAAAAAATTAGAGGGAACAAGACAACCCCTTGCCCCCTGATGGGATGCAGCCACTTCTGGGGTGGGGCGTGTTGGGTATTTGGCACGCTCAGACAAAGCACTGACACAGGTGGCGCCGGGGCTGCTGCTGCTTCCTTGGCAAGTTTATTCTGTCCTTTCCAAGGGAAAAAAAAAATAGCATTGAATCCTACGTAAAACAGCGCCGAGCTACGTGACACCGGACACAGCATATGTACAGCCCACCCAGCCCTAGGCTGAGCCACAGCTATATACACAAGAGAGGAAGGGGGGGGCCTCCCAGCCCCCTCTGCTTTAACCACTAGAGATCACTCCCCTCCCAGAGCTGGAGAGACCCCAGGAGTCCTGGCTCCCAGCACCTCCTACTCTAACCACTAGACCCCACTCCCCTCTTTGAGAGAGAACCCAGGCATCCGGGCCTCCAGCCCCCCCACGGGGCAGGGCTCAGTGGCAGGCGTTGAAGGGCAGCTTGGGCACGCCCCCGTGCAGCTCCACGGCGCCCTCGGCCCAGGCCACGAGGTCCCCGCGGGCGCGGCCGGCGCAGGTGGCCAGGCTGTAGACCTCGCCCGGCGCCAGGACGTGGCTCCACACGTTGAAGTCGGCCAGCTCCCCGATGAAGGCCTGCGTGGCGTCGAAGCGGCCGCCCAGCGTGTCCTGGGGGGGAGCAGAGAGGCCAGGGTAGAGCAGGGAGGGCACAAGCCACCCGGAATGTGTGTGTGGGGGGGGTACCCTGGGGTGGATGCTCTCAGCCTGGGGGGTTTATGGGGGGGGGGGTCTCGTACCTGCTCCTGCCCCAGGATGAAGACGCCCCCTGGCTTGATGGGGTGCCAGGGGGCCAGGTTCTCCCCGCTGCCCCGCCGCACCCCGTCCTGGTAGCTCTCCCAGACGCCGTCCCGCGTCGACCAGGTCACGCAGATGTGATGCCACTTGGCGTCGTGGATGGCCAGGGGCAAGGTGGCAGCCTGGGGGGGTGGGTGCGTGGCAGGGAAAGAGTTAAGGGCAGTGCTCGCCTCTCCCCCACCGACCCGCTGCCTGCAGCCCAGCGCCCCCCACCAGGCCCCCCCGCCCCGCTCCCCGCAGCCCAGCACCTCCTCCTGACCCCCGGCCTCGCCCCCTACAGCCCAGCGCCCCTTACTGGGCCCCCGCCCCGTTCCCCGCAGGCCAGCACCCCCCCCCTGGCCCCCCCCTGCCCTGCTGCCTGCGGCCCAGCGCCCCCCGCTGGGGGCCCCCATCCCACTCCCCGCAACCCAGCGCCCCCTGCCGGGGCCCCCTGCCCTGCTGCCCACAGCCTAGCACCCCCTTCTGACCCCCAGCCTCACTCCCTGCAGCCCAGCGCCCCCTGCTGGGCACCCCCGCCCCCTCTCCGCAGCCCAGCGCCCCCCGCCACGGCTCCCCGCCCCCTTCCCCGTGGCCCAGCGCCCCCCTGCCGAGCCCCCTGCCCCGCTCCCCACAGCCTAGCACCCCCTTCTGACCCCCAGCCTCACTCCCTGCAGCCCAGCGCCCCCTGTCGAGCACCCCTGCCCTACAGCCCAGCGCCCCCCGCCAACCCCCCATGCTACTCCCTGCAGCCCAGCGCCCCCTGCCAACCCCCTATGCTGCTCCCTGCAGCCCAGCACCCCCCGCCACCGCTCCGCAGCCCAGCGCCCCCTGCTGGGCACCCCCGTCCCCTCTCCGCAGCCCAGCACCCCCGCCAGGGCTCCCCGCCCCCTTCCCCGTGGCCCAGCGCCCCCTGCCCGCCCCCCGCAGCCAGCGACCCCTGCTGAGGCCCCTGCAGCATCGCATCCTCCGCTGACGGTGGCAGACCCCAGCCCCGCACCTTGTCGTTGATGAGCAGCTCCATGGGGTTGTTGCCCCACTCGATGAGCACCAGCTCGTTGGCCTGGCCCGGCGCGGAGTAGGAGAAGGGGGTGCCCACACCAGGCGCGGAGCTGGACTTGACCCAGAGGCAGACAGTGAAAGCGAAGATCTCGTGATGCAGCGTCTGCTTCAGCTTCACGTACATGTAGTTGGTGCGAAGGGGGAAGCCCACACGGAAAACCTCCTCCGGCTTCTCCACCTTGTGCCCTAGAGGGACACGGTCAGTGCTGGGGCGGCCGGACACAACCAGCCCCAGGGGAAAAAGGATGTGATTCTGGCCAGTAGCCACTAGCCAGTCAGCCAGCTCCACATGCACTGATACATCCATCAAACCATCATTCCTCCAGCTGGTCCTTCAACTAGCCAGCCCTCCAGCCAGCCAGCCAGCCAGCCCTCACTCCAGCCAGCCAGCCAGCCCTCGTTCCAGCCAGCCAGCTAGCCAGCCCTCATTCCAGCCAGCCAGCCAGCCCTCGTTCCAGCCAGCCAGCCCTCACTCCAGCCAGCCATCCCTCGTTCCAGCCAGCCAGCCAGCCAGCCCTCACTCCAGCCAGCCAGCCATGCCTCAGGCCAGCCAGCTAGCCAGCCAGCCCTCACTCCAGCCAGCCAGCCAGCCCTCATTCCAGCCAGCCAGCCAGCCAGCCTTCTTGCCAGCCAGCCAGCCAGCCAGCCCTCGTTCCAGCCAGCCAGCTAGCCAGCCCTCGTTCCAGCCAGCCAGCCCTCACTCCAGCCAGCCAGCCAGCCCGCCCTCATTCCAGCCATCCCTCACTCCAGCCAGCTAACCATCCCTCGTTCCAGCCAGCCAGCCAGCCAGCCCTCATTCCAGCCAGCCAGCCCTCGTTCCAGCCAGCCAGCCAGCCCTCATTCCAGCCAGCCAGCCCTCATTCCAGCCAGCCAGCCAGCCCTCGTTCCAGCCAGCCAGCCCGCCCTCACTCCAGCCAGCCATCCCTCGTTCCAGCCAGCCAGCCCGCCCTCACTCCAGCCAGCCATCCCTCGTTCCAGCCAGCCAGCCATGCCTCAGGCCAGCCAGCTAGCCAGCCCTCACTCCAGCCAGCCAGCCATCCCTCGTTCCAGCCAGCCAGCCATCCCTCGTTCCAGCCAGCCAGCCAGCCAGCCCTCACTCCAGCCAGCCAGCCAGCCATCCCTCGTTCCAGCCAGCCAGCCAGCCCTCACTCCAGCCAGCCAGCCAGCCCTCACTCCAGCCAGCCAGCCAGCCAGCCCTCACTCCAGCCAGCCAGCCAGCCAGCCCTCACTCCAGCCAGCCAGCCAGCCCTCACTCCAGCCAGCCAGCCAGCCAGCTATGCCTCAGGCCAGCCAGCTAACCATCCCTCGTTCCAGCCAGCCAGCCAGCCCGCCCTCTTTCCAGCTAGCCAGCCAGCCATCCCTCACTCCAGCCAGCCAGCTAGCCATCCCATGTTCCAGCCAGCCAGCCAGCCATCCCTTATTCCAGCCAGCTAACCATCCCTCGTTCCAGCCAGCCAGCCAGCCCTCACTCCAGCCAGCTAACCATCCCTCGTTCCAGCCAGCCAGCCAGCCCTCATTCCAGCCAGCCAGCCAGCCATCACTCCAGCCAGCCAGCCAGCCAGCCCTCACTCCAGCCAGCCAGCCATGCCTCAGGCCAGCCAGCTAGCCAGCCATCCCTCACTCCAGCCAGCCAGCCAGCCAGCCCTCACTCCAGCCAGCCAGCCAGCCAGCCCTCACTCCAGCCAGCCAGCCATCCCTCGTTCCAGCCAGCCAGCCAGCCCTCGTTCCAGCCAGCCAGCCAGCCAGCCCTCACTCCAGCCAGCCAGCCAGCCATGCCTCACTCCAGCCAGCTAGCCATCCCTCGTTCCAGCCAGCCAGCCCTCACTCCAGCCAGCCAGCCAGCCAGCCCTCACTCCAGCCAGCCAGCCAGCCAGCCATGCCTCAGGCCAGCCAGCTAACCATCCCTCGTTCCAGCCAGCCAGCCAGCCCGCCCTCATTCCAGCCAGCCAGCCAGCCAGCCCTCATTCCAGCCAGCCAGTCATCCCTCACTCCAGCCAGCCAGCTAGCCATCCCATGTTCCAGCCAGCCAGCCAGCCATCCCTTATTCCAGCCAGCTAACCATCCCTCGTTCCAGCCAGCCAGCCAGCCCTCACTCCAGCCAGCTAACCATCCCTCGTTCCAGCCAGCCAGCCAGCCCTCGTTCCAGCCAGCCAGCCAGCCCTCACTCCAGCCAGCCAGCCAGCCATCACTCCAGCCAGCCAGCCAGCCAGCCCTCACTCCAGCCAGCCAGCCATGCCTCAGGCCAGCCAGCCAGCCAGCCATCCCTCACTCCAGCCAGCCAGCCAGCCAGCCCTCACTCCAGCCAGCCAGCCAGCCAGCCCTCACTCCAGCCAGCCAGCCAGCCAGCCCTCATTCCAGCCATCCCTCACTCCAGCCAGCTAACTATCCCTCGTTCCAGCCAGCCAGCCAGCCCTCACTCCAGCCAGCCAGCCAGCCCTCGTTCCAGCCAGCCAGCCAGCCAGCCTTCTTGCCAGCCAACCAGCCCTCTTTCCAGCCAGCCAGCCCTTTTCCAGCCAGGCAGCCAGGCAGCCAGCCCTCTTTCCAGCCAGACAGCCCTCTTTCCAGCCAGACAGCCAGCCAACCTCTTTCCAGCCAGCCAGCTATCCATCCCTCATTCCAGCCAGCCAGCTAGCCATCCCTCATTCCAGCCAGCCAGCTAGCCATCCCATGTTCCAGCCAGCCAGCCATCCCTTATTCCAGCCAGCCAGCCATCCCTCACTCCAGCCAGCTAGCCAGCCAGCCCTCATTCCAGCCAGTCAGCCAGCTAGCCAGCCAGCCCTCATTCCAGCCAGCCAGCCAGCCCTCATTCCAGCCAGCCAGACAGCTAGCCAGCTAGCCATCCCTCATTCTAGCCAGCCAGCCAGCCAGCCCTCATTCCAGCCAGCCAGCCAGCCCTCATTCCAGCTAGCCAGCCCTCATTCAGTCACCCATTCATGATGCATCCATAGATCCATCCCTTTCCTCCATCCATCCAGGTACCATTTCATCCATCCATTCAACGCTCCATCCATAGCTTCGCCCATCAGTGATTCCAGCCATTCATTCAATTATCAATTCAGCCATACATAAATCCATCCATGCAACTACCTAGCTCTGTAGCTACAATGCCACCCACCCATCTATTCTGTTATCTCTCTGTCCATCCCGGCAGCGAGTCCTATTCATCCAACCACAGCTCTAGTCTGGCTCCTCCGATGCCCAACACCACCACCAGCTATCCATTCGCTGATGCCCCGCATCCCTGCCCCTTACCCTTCTCGTGAGGCCCGTGGACCCCGTTCTTGTGCCAGTGCGGCTCCTCGTGGCTGCGGTGCGGCTCCTCATGGCTGTGGTCATAGTGCTTGGTGGTGTTGAATTTCTCTCGGATCTGATGCTCCAAGAGGCTGATTTTCTTCTGCAGGGCGTCACGCAGGGAGATGGAGAACAGGGAACTGTTGCGACTGTGCTGGGGGGGTGGGGGTGGGAGGAGGGGACTGTGAGCGAGACCTCATCATCCTCTTGGTGCCCACCTACCCTGGTATCCCGTCCTGTCCCTGCTACCCTGGATCAGCCCCCATCTACCCTGGTATCCCATCCTGTCCCTGCTACCCTGGTATCCTGCCTCATCTGAACCACCCTGGATTAGACCCATAGGCCCATCTAGCCCAGCATCCTGCCCCCTGTCCCTGCCACCCTGGATCATTGAGTCATAAATCCCAAGGCCAGGACGGGCCAGTGTGCTCACCTAGTCTGACCTCCTGAATTACACAGGCCAGAGACCTGCCCTGCAATAATTCCCAGGGCAGAACTTTCTGAGAAATTGCCCAGCTTGACTGAAAACGCATCGGCGAAGCCATCACGCTCCTGGGCAAATGGTGCCAGTAGTTAATGACGCTCACAGTCACAAACCTACCTCTTATTTCCAGCCTGACTGGGTCTTGTTTCAACCTCCAGCTGTCAACCCGGGTTCCACCTTCCTCAGCCAGATGGAAGAGCCCGTGATTAACTATTCGTTCCCCTTACATACTGGGGTCAAGTCCCACCTTCACCTTCTCATTGTTGAACTAAATAGCTGGAGCTCCTGGCATCTCCCGCTCCAAAGCAGGTTTTCTAATCCCTTAATCACCCCTGTGGCTCTTCTCTGCCCCCCTCACCAATTGGGCAACGTCCTCGGATGGAGGGCACCAGAACTGGATGCTCCACAGCGTTGCCCCAGGGCCAAATCACCTCTCTGCTCCTACTCAAGATTCCCCTGGTGAGCTTCCCAGGTTCCCATTAGCCCTTTTGACCTTCGCATCACACAGGGTAGCTCAGGGTTCAAGTGACTGGTCACTACGATCTCCCCCAAAATCTTTTTCAGAGTTGCTGCTTCCCAGGAGAGAGCCTCCTGCCCCATCCTGGGAGTCTAGCCAGCATTTGGTCCTAGATGGATACAGGTACATTTAGCATCATGAAAACCCACATTGCTTGTGTCCAGTTTACCAAGCAAGCCAGCTAGCTCCGTAGCCATGCCCTGGCCTCTGTGTTATTTACCCCCACCCTCAATTGTCGTGTCCTCTGTAAACGGCACAAGTGATGAGTTCACGTTTTCTTCCAGGTCGAAAACGTTACCTCGCCTCAGGACCAGGGCCAATCCCTGCAGGACTCCAGTAGAAACATGTGCGCTCGATGGCGATGCCCCGTTTGCAGTTACAGTTTGAGACCCAGCGTCGGCCAGTTAAAAACTTCCTATCGTGTGCTCGTTTTTTAAATCGAAATGCCGCATGCTACCGCATGAAACGCCGCCCAGGAGTGTACGTTTATTACATCAACTCTCTTAGCGTTAGCAACCAAACTCGTCATCTCAGCCAAAAGCGAGATCAAGTTAGTTTGACAGGATCTATTTCCCATAAACCCAGGCTGATTGGCATTAAGTAATTGCCCTCCTCCAATTCTTTATTGAGTCCTGTATCAGTCACTCCATTAACTTGCTAGGGGTTGATGTCAGACTGACAGGCCTGGAACTGACCTGGGTCATATGCTTTATTCTTTTTTAAATAGTGGCACATTAGCTCTCTTCATGTCTTCTGCAACTTCCCCAGTGCTCAAAGACTTATTGGAAATCAACATTAATGGGCCAGTGAGCGCCTCAGCCAGCTCTTTTAAAACTCTTGGTTTCAAGTTATTTGGACCTGCTGATTTTAAAAGTCTAACTGTAGTTGCTGCTGTTTACCATCCTTCTGAGAGACAAGGGGAATGGAAAGTGTGGTATCGTATGATAGGCCATCACCTGTTTTCTCCCAAATATACAACAGAAATATTTGTTGAACAATTCTACCATTTCCATCTAGCAATGGACCAATACCATTGTCGGGATTCTTTTTATTTTTAATATACTGAAAAAAACTCTCCTTCTTATTGTACCTAACTCTGCTGGACATAGACCCTCTGCTGACCCTTTGCTTCCCATATCAATTTTCTACAAATCATGACTTCTGACTTATATTCATTGCTCTCAACATTCCCTTTGCTTCTGATTTATATTCTTTACCATCAACTTCCTCTTTGCTTCTGATTTATATTCATTACTATGCGCTTCCCCTATCTTCTAGTTGTTATACCTATCTACCTTGCTATCTGCCTTCACTTCCTCTCTCAGGTTGTGTTGTGAACCAGCACAGTCTTTTCCCTCAGCTGTGGTTTTTGAGTGTCTGGTACAGCATTCTCAGGCAATTTCCAATGATCATTCACATTTTTCTGATTAAATTCTTCCTTCCAGCTGATTTGGCTTATAATTGTTTACATCTTTGTGAAACTGGCCCTTTTAAAGCACCAAGGATATATCTCACCACTCTGGACTTTACTCTGTTTGCACATTATGAATAGCATCAAGCCACGCTCCCGTGTACCAGAGCCACCATTAATTTCTAACTCCGTGATCAGTTCCTCATTCTATTAGGATGAGGTTTTGTCAAGAATTTCTCCATGTCAGTGGCTACAGCGTTTGAAATAGGAACTTGTCAACCAGGCTGTTTAGAAATTCCCAGAATGATTTAGTGTCAGTAGCAAATTGCCTCCAGCATACGTTACTCAAATTGAAACCCCAGTGATCATGCAGCTTTTGTTCCTATATGTTATAGGGGGCATAAGTAGTTGTTCACTCTGGTCTCTAGTGTGATTTGAGGGGGCTGTAGCAGACTCCAACTAACAACCCTTCTTGTTCTTTATCAGTTAGGTCATTGAACGCAAACTGTAGCTCATTTTCTTCCGCATTGTCCATGACGCGGAAACAGGGCTTGCTAGTTGTGGCGTGGATTTCCCTTTTGCCCCCCAGGTTTCAGTGATACCAGCTAGATCACCCTTAGGTTCGCATGCGAACAAGTCCAAAGCCTCTTGGTTGTTTCCCAGGCGCCAAGCTTTGCTGTACAGCACCTCAAGGCTTTTTCTCCCCTCACATCCTTTGCTTCCTTGATTCATTTTTGCCCTCTGAATGCCAATTTTGGGAGAAGTGCTCAGCCTGCTCCTCCAGTAGGCCCGACTCCCCTCCCATCACGTTCCGGGGCCAGGCCGGCCACAGCCGTCAAGCCAAGTGCTAACACAGCTGGACACAACATTTTGTGAGACCCTCGGGCCCGTCTGGCCTGGTATTTAGGCCAAGCGCCCTACTGAGGCCCTGATCTCCTCCCCCCACACCCCTGCCCCATGGGTGTGGGGGGGAAATCTGACCCCTTCCCCCCACCAGTCAGGCTTTCCAAGTTTCCCAGATGCACGAAGAAGGGACAAACAGGAAGGAAGAGGCCAAGGGGGGTTATATTTAGCTGAACGCTCCGGCTGGGACCTGAGCTGCTCCCGCTAATCCGTCCCCATCCTCCCATGGAGCCGCCAGCGCCAATTAGTGACAGCGCCACAAACCTACTGGTCCCAATGGAGCAGCCTTTGTACGGTGCTGCAGGGCAAGGGGGGGCAGCCTTTTCCTCTACTAGACCCCACTCCCCTCCCAGAGCTGGGGAGAGAACCCAGGAGTCCTGGCTCCCAGCCCCCTCCCACTCTAACCACTAGACCCCACTCCCCTCCCAGAGCCAGAGCCAGCCCAGGAGTCCTGACTCCCACCTGCCCTTCCTCTAAGGGACTCTCCACTGTAGCAGAGGACGGTTGAGCCCGACCCCAGGGCTGGAAGCTGAAGCGAGACACATTCCCGCAGGAAACAGCGTGGGCATTTCTCATGGGAGAGCAATTATCCAGCGGCACAACGGGCTGGGTGGGCGGTGGATTCTAGTTCTCTGAACGCTCGGCCCTGGAAAGAGCTGGGGGCCATCACTGGGGCCTGTGCTGTGCCGGAGCTCAGCTCACCTGACCACCACAGGCCTTGAATCTGTGACTCTAACCACTAGACCCCACTCCCGTCGAGTGCACCTTGAGGAATGGGGTCCAGGGTCTTTGCCCTCTAGGTGGCACCAGCTCTGAGCTGCCCCAGGGCAGGGACTGGCTGGCTCAGGGGGGCAGGGAATGGGGCCTGGGGCCTTTCCCCTCTAGCGGGCACCAGCTCCCATCTGGCCCCAGGGCAGAGACTGGCTGGCTGAATCCCAGGACCCCATGGGAAATGTTCATCTTCCAGAACCTTTCCAGTAATTCAAGGGCAAAGGGGTCTTAACTGGGGTCTTGGCAGATGGTCTTGAAATAGGATCAACCAGTAATTCCTCCCTGCTGGGATCTGGGGGCTGTTTCTACTTAACTAGTCAAAGCCAGAGGCAGGGGGCTGGGAGTGTGGACTCCTGGGTTCTAGCCCCGGCCCTGGGAGGGGAGTGCGGGGGGAGCCGGCCATGAGGTTCCTAACTGGGTGAGTGATGAGAGAGGTTGAGATGATGGAGGAAGGGGGAGGGGGTAAACTGAGGTAATGTGGGCAGGGCTGGTGGTGTTAGGGGGCAAGCAGTGGCGAAGTGGATGGGGTAGTGGGGCTGTGGGGAGCTCCTTGAGCCATTCTAGCATTTTGGGAGGGGGCGGCTGGGGCATGGGGGGGGAATGGAGCCCCACAGCATCGGCTGATGCTCCAGCCCCTCCTAGAATGACTCCAGCGTGTGGAAGGGGGGCACTGGTGGGGGGCAGATAATGGGGGTCAGTGGGCAAGGGCGAGAGGTTAATAGGCAGGACGTGGGGTCACTGGGAAGGCAAAAGGGTGGGATGGGTCCATGGGAAGGGAGTCAATGGCCAGGGTGGGGGGGGGGAGCCAGAGAGGTCAGTGAGGTGGGGGGTCAATTGGAGGGATGAATGGCCAGGGGGGCTGGGGGTCAGTGAGGAGGAGGTGGATGGGAGGGTTGGTGGCCAGAGGGGAGCTGGGAGTCTATGGCAACTGGGGACTGTGGGTGAGGAGGGGGGGGGAGGTCAATGGCTGGGGGACTGGGGGGTCAGTGAGGAGGGGGTTGATGGGAGGGGTCTATGGAAAGGGGGGGCTGGGGTCAGTGAGGAGGGGGGGGGTCAATGGCTGGGGGGGCAATCCCCCCCTTACCTGGAGGTGCTCCAGCCTCTCCTTGAGCGACTCCAGCATGCGTTCCAGCTGGGGGGCACCGGCGGGTGCCTCCCGAGGCGGGTCCTCCATGGTGTTGGGGGCAGCACTGGCCTTGCGGAAGGCAGCCTCATGCCCGGCGCTGCCCGGCGGCTCGGGGTGCTCACGGTGCCCAAAGTGGGGGTACTCGTTCTCCCGGCCGGCCCCCTCCTGGTGTCCATGGCTCAGATTGTCCTCGTGCCCACCCAGCCCGTGCTCCCCACCCGCCCGCCCCTCGCACTGGCTCAGCTTGGCCGTCAGCTCCCGCACCATCTCCCGCTGGTCCAGGATCGTCTCCTTCTGGTGCACCACTGTCTCCCGCAGGCGCAGGATGGTCTCTTTGGCCTCCTCCAGCGTGCCCACCCAGTGCCCCCCGGCCCGCGGCTGCGGGGCCTGCTGGCAGCCCGTCTCCAGCTCCAGGGGCATGGGGCTGCAGACAAACTTGGGCAGGGCGTACTCCCCCCTGCCGCCAGGCACCCAGCAGAGGGCCCAGAGGAGAGCCCAGGCCGGCCACATCCCGGCACCCGCCGGACCCCTTGCCACCTCCCCAAGCCTTCCTCCCGCGGCGGCGCCTGGCTGATCTGTGCCAGCGACCAGTTGGGACTTTTCTGTTTCTCGCTGCCCCCCCCCGGCACCGGCCCATCTGCCTTGATTTCTCAAATCTCCTGGTGATGGGCAGAGGGCGTCCGTCTCCCTGGAGATGGGGGAATTAGACGGGCAGGTTAATGGGCTTAAGGAGTCGTGGCAAAGCTCCCCCACCCGCCCCTGGCAACGGGACCCAGGTGTCCTGGAGCCAAGCTGGAAGGGATCAGGGGCTTTTGGCAGCTGAAAGGAGCCTAAGGAATTGGGAGGGATTTAGGGAGGGGAAGTGACACGCCGGGACACCGAGGGGCTTTCCATGGCCACCGGGGATGAGTCCCCCGGCGTGGAGCAGCGTGTGTGTGTGTGTCCAGAGCCAGACATCTTCCCTGGAGTCAATCTGGAGTCACCTCTTACTGCAGTGTGGACAGGGCCAGGTTCTGATCTCTGCTATCCCAGGGTCAATCCGGAGTCACCCCTGACAGCATGGGAGCGAATCCAGAGTTGCACCAGGGGACCATGGAGTTAAAGTTAAGCTCCCCCACCCCGAGCCACGGGCTGTTGGATACAACACAGTAAATAATCCAGCTTTATTCCATAGAGCGCCTATATAAACAGCCGCAGGTGTCACTGCCCCCTGCTGGCTGCAATAAGCCCCGCTCGCTGCTGGGTCATAGTCCTCGTACCACTCCAGGCAGACGGGGAGTCTCAGACAGCACCGGCTGCAGAGGCTGGGGTGCGGTTCTCTGCCTGCAGCCCCAGGCTGGGGTTACTCAGCCACGTTGAACGGAACCAGCCGCCCGGCTTCCCCGCCGTCCGCCAGGGCCTCCCGCAGCTGGGTCCAGAACACGTCCTGGGCCTCGGGCTGCTCTGGCCACTGCAGGTAGCTGCGCTGCTTCACCAGCTTTCGCAGCCGGTGGTAGGGGGAGAGGCTGCGGGGGGAAAGGCCGAGAACTGAGCCCCAGTACCCACAGCACAGGGCACCCGCTCCCCACAGCGCCCCCGGGAGTGCCCCCCACAGCCAGCACCATGGCCCCACTCCTCACAGCGCCCCCAGGAGCACCCCCCAGAGCCAGCACCATGGCCCCACTCTCCACAGCACCCCCAGGAGCTCCCTCACAGCCAGCTCCCCACAGCACCCCTAGGAGCTCCCCCCACAGCCAGCACCCCCCTTCTCCCCACAGCGCCCCCAGGAGTGCCACCCACAGCCAGCATCATGGCCCCACTCCTCACAGCGCCCCCAGGAGCACCCCCCAGAGCCAGCACCATGGCCCCACTCTCCACAGCACCCCTAGGAGCTCCCCCCACAGCCAGCTCCCCACAGCACCCCTAGGAGCTCCCCCCACAGCCAGCACCCCCCTTCTCCCCACAGCGCCCCCGGGAGTGCCACCCACAGCCAGCATCATGGCCCCACTCATCACAGTGCCCCCAGGTGCTTCCCCACAGCCAGCTCCCCACACCACCCCCAGGAGCTCCCCCAGAGCCAGCACCCTCCCTCTTCTCCCCACAGTACCCTCGGGAGTTCCCCCCACAGCCAGCACCCCCCTTCTCCCCACAGCGCCCCCGGGAGTGCCCCCCACAGCCAGCACCATGGCCCCACTCTCCACAGCACCCCTAGGAGCTCCCCCCACAGCCAGCTCCCCACAGCACCCCTAGGAGCTCCCCCCACAGCCAGCACCCCCCTTCTCCCCACAGCACCCCCGGGAGTGCCACCCACAGCCAGCATCATGGCCCCACTCATCACAGTGCCCCCAGGTGCTTCCCCACAGCCAGCTCCCCACACCACCCCCAGGAGCTCCCCCCAGAGCCAGCACCCTCCCTCTTCTCCCCACAGTACCCTCGGGAGTTCCCCCCACAGCCAGCACCCCCCTTCTCCCCACAGCGCCCCCGGGAGTGCCCCCCACAGCCAGCACCATGGCCCCACTCTCCACAGCACCCCTGGGACCATCCCCACAGCCAGCTCCCCACAGCACACTGGGAGCTCCCCCCAGAGCCAGCGCCCTTCCCCTTCTCCCCACAGCACCCCCAGGATCTTCCCCCAGAGCCAGCACCCTCCCCTTTCTCCCCACAGCGCCCCCGGGAGTGCCCCCCACTGCCAGCACCATGGCCCCACTCCTCACAGCGCCCCCAGGAGCACCCCCCAGAGCCAGCACCATGGCCCTACTCTCCACAGCACCCCCAGGAGCTCCCTCACAGCCAGCTCCCCACAGCACCCCTAGGAGCTCCCCCCACAGCCAGCACCCCCCTTCTCCCCACAGCGCCCCCGGGAGTGCCACCCACAGCCAGCATCATGGCCCCACTCTCCACAGCACCCCCAGGAGCTCCCTCACAGCCAGCTCCCCACAGCACCCCTAGGAGCTCCCCCCACAGCCAGCACCCCCCTTCTCCCCACAGCGCCCCCGGGAGTGCCACCCACAGCCAGCATCACGGCCCCACTCATCACAGTGCCCCCAGGTGCTTCCCCACAGCCAGCTCCCCACACCACCCCCAGGAGCTCCCCCCAGAACCAGCACCCTCCCTCTTCTCCCCACAGTACCCTCGGGAGCTCCCCCCACAGCCAGCACCCCCCTTCTCCCCACAGCGCCCCCGGGAGTGCCCCCCACAGCCAGAACCATGGCCCCACTCCCCACAGCACCCCCAGGAGCACCCCCCAGAGCCAGCACCATGGCCCCACTCTCCACAGCACCCCCAGGAGCTCCCTCACAGCCAGCTCCCCACAGCACACTGGGAGCTCCCCCCAGAGCCAGCACCCCCCTTCTCCCCACAGCGCCCCCGGGAGTGCCACCCACAGCCAGCATCATGGCCCCACTCATCACAGTGCCCCCAGGTGCTTCCCCACAGCCAGCTCCCCACACCACCCCCAGGAGCTCCCCCCAGAGCCAGCGCCCTTCCCCTTCTCCCCACAGCACCCCCAGGAGCTTCCCCCAGAGCCAGCACCCTCCCCTTTCTCCCCACAGTGCCCCCGGGAGTGCCCCCCACTGCCAGCACCATGGCTCCACTCTCCACAGCGCCCCCAGGAGCATCCCCACAGCCAGCTCCCCACAGCACCCCTGGGAGCTCCCCCCAGAGCCAGCGCCCTCCCCCTTCTCCCCACAGCACCCCCGGGAGTGCCCCCCACAGCCAGCACCATGGCCCCACTCCCCACAGCACCCCTGGGAGCTCCCCCCAGAGCCAGCGCCCTCCTCCTTCTCCCCACAGCACCCCCAGGAGCACCCCCCAGAGCCAGCACCACCCCCTGCTCTTCACAGCACCCCCATAAGCTCCCCCCAGGCAGTGCCCCCCAACCTGCTCCCCACAGCACCCCCGGGAGCTCCCCCCAGGCAGTGCCCCCCATCCTGCTCCCTCCAGTCCCCTGCTGGGAGGGGGTGGGGCTGGGATAGCCACGGGGGCCTCACCGGAAGTTGGGGATGTCCTCGAGGAAGACGACGACCAGCGGGTCGTGGCCCCGGTAGTAGGCGCGGGCGCAGGCCAGGTGGATCTCCAGCGAGCACCACTCGCTCTCCAGGGCGCGGGCACTCAGCAGGCACAGGGCCTTGCGGCTGCCGCTCACCCCACGCTGCACGTTGTCCAGGTAATAGACGCCGGGGGCGAAGTCGCGGGGCCCGAAACAGAGCCGGAAGCGGGGCAGCCCTTCCTCCTCCAGCTTGGCCAGCAGCGTGTGCACCACCCAGGCCTCGTCCTCGGCGCAGCAGGAGACGTAGGCATCGTACTGGTAGCCCCGCCGGTCCCGCCGCAGCCGGCCCCAGCCCCAGGCCCGCAGCAGGTAGAAGCCGTAGCGGAGGGTCCAGCCCAGCTTGGCACTGGCCAGGGACCCCACCAGCGTCAGGGAGATGGCGGCGAACGACCCTGCGAAGAAGACGATGCCCAGGTCCGCCCAGCAGAAGGAGAGATCGTGGGCTTGGAAAAGCCCCTCGCTCACGCTGGGCCCCAGGCAGAGGTAGGAGCCCAGCAGGGCCACCTGGACCCCCGGCTCCGCCGCCGACCAGTTCTGGAACCAGGCGTTCTCGCAGGAGCAGGCCAAGGGGTTCCCGGCCACGTCCAGGAAGCGCAGGGCGGCCAGGCCGGCCAACGGGGCCCGGCTCACGTTGCGTAGCCCGTTCTCCCGCAGTGAGAGCCACTCCAGGGAGGCCAGGCTGGAGAAGACCTCGCCGGGCAGGTCCCGGAGGGAGCTGCCGTCCAGCCTGAGCCGGCGGAGGCTGCCCAGGCCTTGGAAGAGCCCCGGGCGTAGGCTGAAGGGCCCTTCCCGGCTGGGGTAGATGTCGGAGAGATCCAGGAAGAGGAGACCAGCCAAGGGGGCCAGCGAGAGGTTCAGGAAGATGCCACCGGGGTTGTCCCTCAGGCTGAGCTCCTGGAGGTTTCCCAGCCCTTGGAAGAGTTTGGAGGGCAGCCGGACAGGGGGCCGGGCCTCCTGCGAGCCGAGATCCAGGCCCCGCAGGGCCGGCAGGCCGGCAAAGGGGGCGGGCGAGTCATACTTGCCATAGGCCAGGAGGCGGTTGCGGCTGAGGTCCAGGGTCTCCAGGGCCTTCAGGCCCAGGAAGGAGCCCTGGGAGAGTTTGTAGAGACCGTTCTGGGCCAGCGAGAGGTGGCGGAGGGAAGTGAGCCCCTTGAAAGCCCATTTCTGGAGGGTGAGGATGCGGTTGCCAGAGAGCAGCAGGGTGCGGAGATGGAGGAGGCTCTGGAAGGCGGAGGTCTTGATGTACTGGAGGTTGTTGTCACTTAGGTCCAGGGCCTCCACCTTGCGGGCATAGACGAAGGTGTCACGGGTGACGGCTGCCAGCTGGCAGCCCTGCAGCAGCAGGGTCCTCAGGGAGGCCATGCCCAGAAAGGTCCCCTTGTAGAGGTAGGTCAGGCGGTTCCTGGACAGGTCCAGGTGGGTCAAGGCGCTGAGGGGCCGGAAGACGCCGTCTTCTAGCTTGGTGAGGTGGTTGCGCCGCAAGATGAGGACCCGGAGCCGGGGCAGCGCCCCGCCCCAGGCACTCTGCTTCAGCTGCTGGACCTTGCACTTGTCCAGCGAGAGGGACTCCAGGCGGGTGAACAAACGGAAGACGCCCCCCTGCAGCCGGCTCAGCGGGGTGGTGGACAGGTCCAGCCAGGTCAGGTTGGTGCAGGCGCCCAGCAGGGCCAGCCGGGACGGCGGGACCTTGGAGTGTTTGATGTCCAGGCTGGTCAGCGCCGACAGGCTCCCCAAAACCTGGCAGGCCAGCCCCAGGTCCGAGTCCAGCGCTGGGCGCATGCTGGACCAGTGCAGAGCCGTCAGGTTGGGCAACGGCAGGCCCAGAAGATGGGAGATGTTGAGGGGGTTTTCGTCCAAACTCAGCTTCTCCAGGCCGGGCGCGGCGCGGAAGGAACCAGCCTCCAGCCCGCTCATGTTGTTGCGGGTCAGATTGAGCGAGTGCAGGCCGGGCAGGGAGCAGCGGGCGAGGTCCAGCCAGGTGATGCTGTTGTTCCGCAGGTTGAGGTCCCGCAGGAAGGGCATGGAGATCAGGCCAGGCCCAGGGCATGGGGCAGAGATCCGGTTGGAGTCCAGGTCAAGGAGGGAGAGGTTGGCCAATTTGCCGGTGGCCGTGGCCACCTCCTGCAGCTGGGAGAGCTGGTTGTTGGGCAGGTGGAGCTCCAGCAGGCCGGGCTGGGCCGCCAGGGCGTTGGGGTGGAGGGTGGCCAAGACGTTGCCCCCTAGAAGCAGCACCTGCAGGCCAGTCAGCTCTGCCAGCTCCGTGGGGCCCAGGGCCACCAGCTGGTTCTGGCTGAGGTCCAGCAGCTCCAGCTCCTGCAGGCCCTGGAAGGCGCCGGTCTCCAGGGCGCGGATGCGGTTGCGGTCGAGCCGCAGCTCCCGCAGGCGGGGCAGGTGGGCAAAGGTGGCGGGCGCCAGGCCTTGCAGGGCGTTCTGGGAGGCGTTGAGCCAGAGGGTGGAGTTGGGCAGTGGGGCGATGGCCGGGCCCAGCTGGGTGATGCCACGCCCAGTGCAGCTGGCGTAGCCTGGCAGCTCGTAGGGCAGGAGGCACCAGGCGAAGCCAAAGGCACCAGCACAGCGAGCACAGGCGGAGGCTGCAAGGAGCCAGAGGGGCAGGGCCAGAGGCTGGGGCTGGGGCATGGCGTGTGTGCGTGTGCGTGTTGCCCCGTGCTGGTTGTGTGTGCACGTGTGGGTCTGCCCGTGCTGGCACAGCTCAGAACACGCCCTGCTTACATCCCCTACCCCACCCGCTGACCCCCCACGCAGTGACCTCCACCCACTCCCAGCAATGAGTGACCTGGGGCGGGGCTTCCAGCTACATCCCGGCCCCTCACCGTGATTGACAGCTCCCCCTCTCCCCTATCTGATGGCAAGTGCCTTAAAAGAGCCTCAGTTTCCCGCTCCTGGCTGGGGCTGAGCCAAGCGGCCTGGCACAGAGACACCTGCAACGAGAATGCAAATTGCACTTCGGTCACTAGTGATTTGAGCTGAGGGGTGAGCAGGGAGCCCGGACTCCTGGGTTCTTTCCCCAGCTCTGGGAGATCAGTGGGGTCTAGCGGTTAGAGCAGGGCTGGGTTGTGTTCACAGCTAACAGCAAGTGTGTGAGAGACCTTCCAGGGCCAGACATCATTTCTCTGCTTCACTTCCCCTTCTGCAAAGCTGGGCTAAGGAAATTCGCTCTGCAACCCAGAGGTCTGTGGAATCAGAGAGACAATGATCAGAAAGGGCTTAAATCCGGGCTAAGCAGGGGCAGTGTTGGCACCCGCCCCAGGGCAGGGACTGGCTGGCTCAGGGGGGCAGGGAATGGGGCCCGGGGCCTGTCCCCTCTGGGGGGGCACCAGCTCCCACTTGGCAGCAGATGCTGGGGCCCATGAATGCCAAGTTTGTTGGGTCTCAGCCCTGCTCCCAGGTGCCCCTGGGGCATGAACCTCACCACCACCACTACCCCCACACGCTTCCCTCCACCTCTTTCTTGTGGTAGAGTGAATGAAACCATTTCTGGGAAGCGGCAGTGCCCCCCAGGCTGCCAGGGCCCCCCTGCCAGGGCTCAGACCCAGCACCCCAGGGGGCAGTGGGTCTCGGGGGCAGGGTCCCCAGGGGCCTTCATGATCTGGGTTCGGCGCTGTCCCATCCTTGCTGGCAGGGGAGGGAGGGTTGGGGACAGCTGGGGGCCTGCAGCAAGTGCAGGGGGAAGGGGTATGTCTATGTGACCAGACCCCTCAGTTTGGCTGGTGCCCCTCACTCCCGACTCGCAGCCCCCTGCTAGCCTGGTCCTGGGCTCCGCCCAGCCCTGCCAGTGCCCCTCACTCCCGACCTGCAGCCCCTGCTAACCCAGCCCTGGGCCCCTCCCCAGCTCTGCCGGTGCTCCTCACTCCCGACCTGCAGCCCCTGCCAGCCCAGTGCGCTCTCTCTCTCTCTCTCACCTGCTAGCACCGAGCTCAGACTTTCAGCACCCTCCGTCCCAACTCCTGGGATGAGTCAAAAAACTTTTCCCCTGGGCGTCACTGGCCGCTACTTCCTCATTGTGAAACACAGCGACACCATCGGAAACCTGCTGCGGAAATCACAGCACCCGGGCCAAGGCACAGGGTGTGCAACAGGGGGCGCCCTCCGCCATAGGGGTCATTGACCCCCACTGAGCCCCTCCCCCAGCCCAGCACCCCCTGCTAAGCCCCCCACTCCGCCCCCCGCAGCCCAGAGCCCCCTGCTGAACCCCCCTCACCCTCCACAGCCCAGCACCCCCTGCTAAGCCCCCCTTCCCACCCCCCGCAGCCCAGAGCCCCCCGCTGAACCCCCCTCACCCCAGCACCCCCTGCTGGGCCCCCTCCTCACCCCTCTCAGCCCAGCACCCCTGCCGAGCCCCCGCCCCGCCCCCTGCAGCCCAGCGCCCCCTGCTGAGCCCCCGCCCCGCACCCGCAGCCCAGAGCCCCCTGCTGAGCCCCCCCTCACCCTCCACAGCCCAGCACCCCCTGCTAAGCCCCCCTTCCCACCCCCCGCAGCCCAGAGCCCCCCGCTGAACCCCCCCTCACCCCAGCACCCCCTGCTGGGCCCCCTCCTCACCTCTCTCAGCCCAGCACCCCTGCCGAGCCCCCGCCCCGCCCCCTGCAGCCCAGCGCCCCCTGCTGAGCCCCCTCCTCACCCCCCCACAGCCCAGCACCCCCCGCAGCCCAGAGCCCCCTCCTGAGCCTGCCCTCCCCACCCCCTCTAGCCCAGCCAGGACCACCACCAGCATTTTGGGCGCCCTAGGCGGTGGACGGTCCCGCCCCCGAAATACCACCGACGACCGGGGCAGCCGCTGCCCACCAATGTTAGCGCCCTGGCGACCACCTAGATCTCCTAATGGGTTGGGCCAGCCCTGAGCCCAGCACCCTCTGCTGAGCCCCCACCCAGCTCCCCACAGCCCAGCGCCCCCTGCCGAGCCCCCACTGCCAGCTCCCCACAGCCCAGCGCCCCCTGCCGAGCCCCCACCGAGCTCCCCACAGCCCAGCGCCCCCTGCCGAGCCCCCACTGCCAGCTCCCCACTGCCCAGCGCCCCCTGCCGAGCCCCCACTGCCAGCTCCCCACAGCCCAGCGCCCCCTGCCGAGGCCCCCCTGCTCCCCACAGCAAAGCACCCCCTGCTGAGCCCCCCTCCCCACCCCCTGCAGCCCAGCATCCCCTGCCGAGGCCCCCCTGCTCCCCACAGCACAGCACCCTCTGCTGAGCCCCCCCTCCGCACTCCCTGCAGCCCAGCGCCCCCTGCCGAGCCCCCCCAGCCCAGCACTCCCTGCTGAGCCCCCCGCCCCGCTCCCCACAGCCCAGTGCCAACGAGGGGGTGGGAAGCCGGTAAAAATTACCGGAGCCCGGCGGTCTGGAAGCGGGCCTGGGGCCCGACTTTGTCATCCCTGTTTAGCCGGTCCACCCTTGCTGAAGGGTCCGAAAACTTTTTTTTTCACAGGGGCCGAACCTGCTCTCGGTGCCCCTGCACCCCCTGCTGAGCTCCTGCCCCACCCCCTACAACCCAGCGCCCCTGCTGAGCCCCCACCCCGCCCCCTGCAGCTCAGCGCCTCCCCGAGCCTCTGCCTCGCTCCCCACAGCCCAGCACCCCTGCTGAGCCCCCACCCCGCCCCCTGCAGCTCAGCGCCTCCCCGAGCCTCTGCCTCGCTCCCCACAGCCCAGCACCCCTGCCGAGCCCCTGCTCCCTGCAGCTTTGTGCCCCCACTGAGCCCCTACTCTGCCCCCTGCAGCCCAGCGCCCCCTAGCGCCATGCTGGGGCATTGGGGCAGCCCTGACCGCTGGAGAGCTGCAGTGGCAGGGGGTGGGCAGCAGGGGTCAGTCTGACCCTGGGCTCGGGGCTGAGCCAGGGACGATCCAAATCCGGCTGCGAGATTGCTGGGGCGGGGGCGATGCTGGCCGCGGTCCCATGGGAACAGGGAGCCCGGAGCACCATGGACGTGCCTGGAAGCCCAGCCAGCCCTGGGGGGGAGATGCCGCTAACGCCAGGTCTGGGGGTGGGGCGGGCACCAGGATCCAGGGAAGTGGAGGTTGCAGCAGACACGTCTTTGCGTCTGGAACCGGGTCGGGGAACCCAGGGGTGGAGATGGGGGGAAGAGAGGGTGAGGGCAGAGCCCTGCTGGTGCCCCTCACTCCCGACCCGCAGCCCCTGCCAGCCTAGCCCTGGGCTCCCCCCCAAGCCCTTCCGGTGCCCCTCACTCCCGACCCGCAGCCCCTGCCAGCCTAGCCCTGGGCTCCCCCCCAAGCCCTTCCGGTGCCCCTCACTCCCGACCCGCAGCCCCTGCTAGCCCAGCTCTGGGCTCCCCCCGAAGCCCTTCCGGTGCCCCTCACTCCCCACCCGCAGCCCCCATTGCACATCTGAGACATATTTTACAATTACTGTTAATATTTGGCCACTGAGCTTAGTAGTTAGACAGGAGAGCGCCCCCTGCCGAGCCGCCTCCCCACCCCTGCCACCCCACCCGCTCCCCAGCGCCCCCCAACCCCCGCCCCCTGCCGAGCCCCCCACCCCACTCCTCACAACCCAGCACCCCCTGCCGTTCCCCTCCTGCTCCCCAGCGCCCCCCCCGAGCCACCGCCCCGCCCCCCGCACCCCAGCGCCCCCTGCTGAGCCCCCCGCCCCGCACCCCAGCGCCCCCTAGTGCCAAAGGGCCCAGCCCTGACAGCCGGGGGGGGCCGCTCCTGTAAGACCAGCCCCCGGGTCCGTCCATCGGGCTGGTTCCAGCGGAGCCAACACGTTCCGTCCGGGGTGTGTGTGTCTGTATTTCAGGGGGGGAGGGTGTTAGCCTGTCTCTTTAAATATGGAAACGAGCCAAAGAGGCCACGCCCATTTCATGCTAACCTGGCCCAGATTGGGAGGGGCGGGGCGGTCGCGGGCGACTCCTGATTGGCTGGAAAGTTTCTTTTCAGGCTGGAGTTTTGGCAGGACCTTTTTGTGTCAGTCTCTGGCACTAGGTCCTTCCCACCCCCCCCCCCGGGCACCCCGCTTCCCCCTCCCCCCCAGAGCCCCCCCTCCCTGAGCCTCCCATAACCCTTCCCCCGCAGCATCCCGACCCCAGACTCCCCCGAAACTCCTTCTCCCCCTCCTGGACTCCCCCCGCTCTCTGCCCCCCCCATCCCTCCCCATAAGCTCTGACCCCCACCCACCCCGCTCCCCTCCCCCTCCCCCCCCCTCCCTTCCTGGCCCCACAGCCCCAACTCCGCCTTCCCCTCTGCTGGTGCTGCCCACCCCGCCCTCCGCCCCTTCCCGCCCCCCCACCAGGTCCCTGCCTCGGGGCTCGCTGCCTTCCAGCTCCCGGCCGGTCCCCGGCGCCAGCATGTCCCGCTCCGACGAGGTCAACCGGCTCACGGAGAGTGTCTATAGGGTGAGCCCCGCCGGCTCCCCCCTCCGTCGGTCCCTTCCCTGCTGCCCCCGCCACCCCTCTCCTGTCCGTCCCTCCCGTCCCTTCCCTGCCTTCCCCCCCAGCGCCCCCCCGTCCCTTCCTTGGTCCCTCGCCCCGTCTCGCCCCCCCGCCAGTCCCTTCCCTGTTGCCCCTTCCGGCTCCCCCCCACGCCGGTCCCTTCCCTGCTGCCCCCTTCGGCTCCCTCCCCTCCCCGCCGGTCCCTTCCCTGTTGCCCCTTCCGGCTCCCCCCCCACGCCAGTCCCTTCCCTGTTGCCCCCTCCGGCTCCCCCCCACGCCGGTCCCTTCCGTGCTGTCCCCTCCGGCTCCCCCCCACGCCAGTCCCTTCCCTGTTGCCCCTTCCGGCTCCCCCCCACGCCGGTCCCCTCCCTGCTGCCCCCTTCGGCTCCCTCCCCTCCCCGCTGGTCCCTTCCCTGCTGCCCCCGCCAGCCTCCCCCCACCCGCCGGTTCCTCTCGTCCCTTCCCTGCTCCCCTCCCTCGCCGGCTCCCCTTTCCCTGCTCTCCCTCGCCAGCCCCCTCCCCCCTCCGCCGGCTCCTCTCACTTGATCCCCCGCTGATCCCTTCCTTGCCCCCCGCCTGATTCTCTGCGCCCCCGCCCCCCCCCTTGCCTGCACACTTATTCTACTCCCTGACCCCGGCCGCGCTTCCCCCCCGCACTCCTTCCATCTCTCGCCAGGAGCTTTTCTAGACCCCCCCCCACCTCCCCGGAGCCCCGAGCCCCTTTGGTAGCCTGGAAGGGAAGAGTTTGGGGAATTGTTTGGGGAGGGGGGGTGATGGTGGAGGGTGCATGTGTGGGGGTAGATGGAGGGGGGTGGGTCTAGATTCTGTTGTCCCCCATTTGCTCCGTCCCACCTGTGGGTGGGGGGTTGGGGTGCTGGGGGCCCTGCTGCTCACCCTGACTCACTGGGTCCTGGGGATGGGTTGGTTGCAGGGTCTGGTCCCCTCGGCTTCTGGCTCTTTCTGGGGCTATAGGCTTTAACCCCAACCCACGGGACAGCCCTGAGGGGTGGGGTCAATCCGGAGTCACCCCTGATTGCGACAGGGCCAGGTTCTGATCCCAGCTCCACCCCAGGGTCCATCTGGAGTCACCCTTGTTTGCAATGGGACTGGGTTCTGATCTCAGCACCCCTTGATTCAATCCGGCGTCACCCCAGATTGAAACGGGGCCAGGTTCTGATCCCAGCTCCCCCTTAGTGTCAATCCGGAGTCACCCTTGTTTGCAAAGGGGCTGAGCTCTGATCTCAGCACTCCCTGGGTTCAATCCAGAGTCATCCCTGATTGCAGTGGGGCCAGGTTCTGACCTCAGCCCCCCAGCTCCACCCAGAGGCTGTGCACCATGGAGATCAGGATTCCCCCTGGAGTTTGGACCCATTCCTGCTCGGCAGGGAACGAAGGGGGAAAAATGAACCCTCAAATGCTGGGATGAGGGAGGGGGTCGAGGGGATGGTTTCCTGCCCATGTCACTGGTGGGTTCATTTGGTGTCTACGGGGAGCAACAGGTGCTGGGTTCTCAGCTCCCTTCCATCCATCCGTCCTCCCACACACCCCTCCATCCCTGTCTGCACCCCTCCATCCCCAATGTAATCGCTCTATCCTCCCCCCAGTTACGGCAGGGACCCCTCCTTCCATCCCCCTCCATGCAGCCCCCACTCTGGGATCCCCCCCAAGATGGGATGTGATCCCCCCCAAAGGGCTGTGGTGCTGAGCACTGGGGGAGGGGGGAGGGCTGCACCTTGTGTGGATTCCCCCCCCCCCAAGTCCTGCCAGCCCCTGTCCCAGCTGACCAGGAGCCTGGGAGATTAGATTTGGGGCGGGGGGGGGGGGCAGGGCGCTGCAATTTCTGTCTGGAATCAGATTCTTTTAAAAGGCTAATTCGTTCCCGGGGAAACAGCCTGTGGGAGCCCAGAGAAATTGGGCTGGGCTCCAGACTCCTCTCGGATCCGCTCCCCCAAGGCCTGGGGGCCAGAGAACAGCCCCTGCTCAGCCCCCCTTCCCCCCCGGCTACACCCCTCTGGCTCCACTGTTTCCATGAGGTGGATCAGTCCATCTGTCCGTCCTCACCCCTGCGTCTACATGTCTAGCGATAGCTACATGTCCTAGTTTGTTATTGTAGGGCCTACGCAGGCTGCTTTGCCATTGTAGGGTTGCTTGGGAAACCAGGAGTCCTGGCTCCCAGCCCCCCCCAAACCACTATACTCCCTTCTCCTCCCAGAGCCAGGGAGAGAACCCAGGAGTCCTGGCTCCCCTCCCCGACGGTGTCTTTGCACTCGACCCGCTGTCCCCAAAGCCATCGGGCTGAGCCGACTGATCCGGGCTGAGCCATTGCTGGGCTCCTGAGTGCCGGGCAGGGAAGGGCTGGCAGCCGGCTGCAGTCCAGCGCCCAGGGGCCTTCGCTCCAGCCAGTCGCCCTCCTGCTGGGGCAGCCGGGCCGGGCCTGGTGCTGATATGCCCTTAGCCAGCCCCATCTGCCACCTGCCGGGGATTAGGGGCGCCAGAGTCCCGGGGCTCAGTATGGTGTCTGTCCCTCCGCTCTCCGTCCGTCCTCCCCCTCCCCGTCATCTGTTCATCCATCTTCACACCCACCCTCCTATCCATCCGTAAGTCCACCCCCAGCCCCCGTCATGTCCATCCATCTTCACACCCACCCCTCTATCCATCTGTCCCCCCATCCATCCTTCCGTCCACCCCTCTATCCATCCGTTCTTTCACCCCCACCTCTCTATCCATCCATCCATTACCCCTCTATCCATCCGTCTGTCCACCCCCTCACTCCCGTCATCTGTCCATCCATCTTCACACTCATCCCTGTATCTCTCCATCCCTCCCATCCATCCGTCAGTTCACCCCCCACATCCATCCATCCATTCACCCCTCTATCCATCTGTCCATCCAAGCCCCCCCTCTGTCATCTGTCTATCCATCTTCACACCCACCCCTCTATCCATCCGTTCACCCCTCTATCCATCTGTACGTTCACCCCCCACCCCTCTATCTATCCTTCCGTTCACCCCTCTATCCATCCATCCACCCCCCACCCTCCATCATCTGTCCATCCATCTTCACACCCACCCCTCTATCCGTCCGTTCACCCCTCTATCCATCCGTACGTCCCCCTCCTCACCCCTCTATCTATCTGTCCGTTCACCCTCTAGCCATCTGTCCATCCACTCCCCCACCCCGGCCTCCATCCGTCTGTCCACCCCCCACCCCTCTAGCCATCCCTCCCCACACACCTCCTCATTTGTCTTTCTCTCCGTCTAGCCACCCTTCTGTCCATCCCCGTATGTGCTCCTCCGTCCAACCCCATTCCCATCCACCCCTCGCCACACACTCCCCGGACCCGTCCCTCGCTCCCCCTCCTAGCACCCCAGATGCCCCTTCAAGTGTCGCTTTGCTTAGGAATAAAATATCTTGGTGTCCTACAACGTAAATCTTCAACATAAGGAGCCTGGTGGCTCTTTAAAGACTAAGAGATTTATTTGGGCATAAGCTTTCGTGTGTGAAAAACCCACTTCTTCAGCTGCAAATGCAGTGTAAATCCTGCCACCCCACCACCCAGGATACCCAGCCCCTGCGCCCCAACCCGGAGGGGCTGCATCCCAGCACTGGCCAATGAGTTCCTGTATAGCCAGCCATGGCACCCCACCCCAGAGGGGCCATGTCCCAGCGCCGGGCGAGGGGCCCCATATACCCAGCCCCCACGCCCCACCCCAAAGGGGCCATGTCCCAGTGCCGGGTCAGGGGCCTCATATACCCAGCCCCCATGCCCCACCCCAAAGGGGCCATGTCCCAGTGCCGGGTCGGGGATCCCTTTTATACCCAGCCCCACCCTAGAGGGGCTGCATCCCAGTGCTGGGCAAGGGGTCCCCATATACCCAGCCCCTGCGCCCCACCCCAGAGTGGCCGCATATACCCAGCCCCAGCGCCCCACCCCAGAGGGGCCGCATCCCA
Source organism: Gopherus flavomarginatus (assembly GCF_025201925.1). Classification (NCBI taxonomy): domain Eukaryota; kingdom Metazoa; phylum Chordata; order Testudines; family Testudinidae; genus Gopherus; species Gopherus flavomarginatus. The sequence goes on along the minus strand of NC_066634.1, from coordinate 4,864,517 downwards.
GAGCCGGGCGAGGGGCCTCATATACCCAGCCCCAGCGCCCCACCCCAGAGGGGCCATGTTCCAGCACCGGGTGACAGCACAAGCACTGTGGAGCTGTGATCACCCCCCTGTTTGGTGCAGGTGATTCTGGACCAGTTCAACCCCGGCCTGAAGAGTTTTGTCACGATGGGGAAGAGTTACCAACGAGCACTCTCAGGTAAACCGCAATTTCCCCACAGACCCCCCCAGCCCATCCCTGCCCTGGGGCCAGATGGAAGCCAGTGCCCCCTAGAGGGGAAAGACCCCAGGCCCCATTCTCCACCCCCTGAGCCAGCCAGTCCCTGCCCTGGGGCCGGATGGGAGCCAGCGCCCCCTAGAGGGGAAAGACCCCAGGCCCCATTCCTCCCCCCCAAGCCAGCCAGTCCCTGCCCCGAGGCCGGATGGGAGCCAATGCCCCCCCCCAAGGGGAGGCCCCGCGCCCCATTCCTCCCCCCCAAGCCAGCCAGTCCCTGCCCCGAGGCCGGATGGGAGCCGGCGCCCCCCAGAGGGGACAGGCCCTGTGTCAATCACTCCGTCGCGTGCTCTCTCTCCCGGCAGGGGTGACCGTAGCGGCCAAGGGTTATTTCGACGCCCTGGTGAAGCTGGGGGAATTGGCCAGCGACAGCCAAGGGTCCAAGGAGCTGGGTAGGTGATGCCTGGGACAGAGGGCTGGGTGCGGGGAGGGGGCTGGGCCGTCTGCTCCAGGTCAGATCCACGGGCCCATCTGCTCCGGTATCCTGCCTCCTACCCACCCGCCTGGATCAGCACTATGGGCCCAGTGCCCCTGGCGTCCCACCCCACCCCCCAGGTCTCCATGCTGGGGCTTCCTGCTGCAGGAAAATCCTGTTTTCCTGCTGGAAGCCAAGATTTCCTCCGGTCTCCACTCCCCCGTCCAGGGCTGGGCCGGCCTTGCAGACTGTGTGGGGGTGGGGGAGTGTGTCTGTGTCCTGAGAATCCCCCCCCAAGGCCCACCCTTTGCCCCCACCCCCTGGTTCCAGCTTTAACCCTTTACAGCCTGGGGGGCCAGCTCCCCCACACACTCTGCTGCCAGGGCCCAAATTCCCCCTCCCCCAGGGTGTGACCTGCCTGGGGGGAGGGAAGGAGTTGAGAGGCTGGAGGGGCTCAAAGAGGTGGTGGGGGTGGAGTGAGGGGGGCTGAAGGGGGGATTGTGTCTCTCTGCCTCTGGGAGAGGGAAGGGGCCATGGTGCACACTGGGGTGGTGTCGTGCATGTGGGGGGGGTGCATGCAGGGGTATGTGCGGCTGGTGAGCAGTGTGTGAGCAGGGGTGGGGGGGTGTAGCAGGTGGTGAGCGTCTGGGAATTTGGAGAGGGGATTGTGCGTGTGCAAATTATGGCAGGTTTGCACAGGTTGTGGGAGGAGTGCGTGTGGGTGTGTGCAGATGGCGGGAACCGGGAGGCGGGTGTGTGCAGACGGGCAGAGTGCGAGTTGTAGGGCAGTGTGGGGGTGACCGGCTGTGGGGGGGGAGCCGGCCCCGCTCGCCAAGGCTAATGTGATAGTGCCGGGCGTGTGCAGGGGATGTGTGTTAACGGGTGGGGGGCCCTGCTCACACGCGTGTGGAAAAGGTGAGCCAGGTCCTGGGTGAGGGGGGCAGACGGGACCAGGCTCTTTTGCCCCACAGGGGATTATGGGATGGATTAACACCCCCCCCACACACACACACACACACCTCTGTCATTTCCCCGTCCCCCAGGGGACACCCTGTTCCAGATGGCTGAGGTGCATCGCCAGATCCAGGTGCAACTGGAGGAAACGGTGAGTATCCCCCCTCCCCCACATTGTGTTATTCCCCCCCCCCCACCTCCCCAAAGCCCTGGGGCGCCTCCCACCCGCCCTCGCTGCCTTCTCAGCCCCCCCCACGACCCCTCCCCGCCCTGCCCCCAGAATTACTCATTCACGGAGAACAGTTGGAAGGGAGGGGGGATACTGGGGATTGGGGTGACATGAGGGGGGGATACCATGGGGAAGATGTACTGGGGGGGAGCGGATCCCTTGTTCGCTGTCCCCCTCTCACCCCTCCACTCTGTCCCCCCCTGCAGCTGAAGCTTTTCCACTCGGAGCTGCTGGCCCAGCTGGAGCAGAAACTGGAGCTTGATGTCAAGTACCTCCTGGTAAGAGCCCCCCGTGTGGTTCCCCCCAGCCCTGCGGGGCCCCCCAGTCCGGTGCCTGCTGCCTCCTGTGCCCACCAGCCCCCCTGCACCCAGCCCAGCGCCCCTGACTCCCCTCAGCTTGGTGCCTGCCCCTCTGTGCCCCCATGTACCCAGCCCCCCCATGTACCCCCCCATTTCCCCCTTTCCAATTTCCCACCCCTACCAAAGGCTTTGGCCCATTGTGGCTGTGAAAGGCCTTTGCCATCTCCCTGCCTCAGTTTCTCCAGTTGCACCATTCATAAGTTCAGATTGGGGTCCCTGTCACACTGGGTGTTGCGTGCGTGCGCGCACACACACACACCATGACTGAGATGTGGGGGGGGGGGTGTCCCCATCATGCTGCATAGAACCCCCTCTGAGATCTGGGGGGGTCCCTGTCGTGCTGGACACTGCACAGACCGAGCTGGCCTCGCTTAGGGTCCTGGGGAGTCACATTCGCTCTCCCCCCAGCCCCAGCCCCGGGGCAAGCTGACCCCCCCCCGCTCTCCGGCGCCCCCGCAGGCTACCCTGAAGAAGTACCAGAGTGAGCACCGGGCCAAGGCAGAGGCCATTGAGAAGTGCCAGGCCGAGCTAAAGAAACTGCGTAAGAAATGCCAGAGCAGCAAGAACCCCCAGAAATACGGGGACCGCGAGGTGCAGGTGAGGTGGGGATTGGGACTGGGGGGGGACTAGGAGGTGCTGGGGAGGGTAAATCCGGTGGAGAGCCCTTAATCTGGGAGCAGGGTCTGGAATAGGGGTCTGCCCCACAGGGCTGAGACCCTCCCCTTCCCCCCACATGTTGACGTTCCTGCCCAGTCCCACACTCGCACACACGGCGCGCTCGGCACGGGCTAGACTGCAGTGGAGCCGCCCTGAACACGCCCGCACGTGAGCCCGATGTGCTAAAACATGGGGAAGCGCTAACACGCGTGGCACACACGGTGTCCCCGGGCTGGAACGGGGTAGACGTGTAATGTATACGCCAACGCACAGTACATACGTGGCAGACACCCACACCCACACGCAGGCACATGCGTGGGCACACGGGCACTGGGAAAAGCCTCTGTATCTCCAGGGCTGGCCGACAGGGGGGGCAGAAAGGACCCCAGGCCACAACACCCCCCAGCCCCCCAAGGGGCCCCTGGCAACGAGGGGCAGAGCTTAGGAAAACAATGGGATCGGCCAGGCTCCCGCAGGAGACACGGGGCTGTCATGTCCGGCCGGAAGCCGCAGCAGGATGTCAGTGCCGGAGGCGGGGGGAGGCCGGGGCAGCTTGGGAGCTCCCCCACCCCACTCCCTGCATCGCCCCCGGTGGCCAGAGGCGGGCGCTGCTGTCTTGGGAACGGTGGCTCGGGGCGCAGGAGGGATTGGGGCCCCGCGGGGCTCGCAGCTCCTAAGGGTTTTAACATTCTTTGGCCAGCTGGTGCCTGGGACCCTAATCTCCATAAGGGGCTTTGGATGGATGGACTGTTGGGGGGGGGTGGTGGAACACGCATGGGGGCGGGACATACACTGGGGGGGCACCCACGCTGGGTGCGGGGGGAGACATAATTGTGGGATGCAGAGTGGAATAGTTTCTGGCAGGTGTCTCATGCCACCCCCGCCAGGTAGTTCCCTGCCCCCCTGCCTCTGCTCAATGGGTCCCCCCCCGCCGCATTCACTCCCCTCCCCCCTCATTAGCATGTCAGGCACCTGCTCCTTCCCCTCCCCCCCCGCTCCCCGCCTTGGCTCTGGAAGGCCCCCCTTTGTCGGCACTCATTGCCTGGGGAACCATTACTTCGGGGTCACGGCCCCCATTCTACAGGCTGCCAGAGGGAGTGGGGGGAAGTGGGGCGGGCAAGGGGAGGATGGTGGTAACCCTTTCCCCCACCAGGGCCTGCTATGGGGGGGGGGGCAGGGGACTGTGGGGGGGGTTAACCCTTCCCCCACCGAATCCAATGTGGAGTGTCGGGGTCTGATATGGGGGTGTTATTTGGGGTCCAGTGTGGGGCATCAGGGTCTGATGTGGGGGGCTATTTGGGGTTTAATATGGGGTGTCAGGCCAATATGGGGGGGATTATCTGATGCAGGGTTGGTATCTAGGCCCAGTTCTGAAGTGGTGAGGTCTGATATTGGGGTGATTCGTGCCCCCCCATGCTCTGATGCCCCCTTGGACTCTTTTCTTTCCCCCCCCCCCCCCCAGTACGTAGAGGTGATGAGTGCCAAGCAGAGCGAGCTGGACCGCTTTGTGGCGGAGGGATACAAGGCTGCTCTGACCGAGGAGCGCCGCCGGTACTCGTTCCTGGTGGATCGCCAGTGCGCTGTGTCCAAGCACTTCAGTGCCTACCATGCCAAGGTGAGCTGCCCGCCCCGTATCCCTCCGCCCCCGTGGGATCCCTCCATCCCCTGGGGGGGAGCATGCAGACCCCGTATCCCTCCACCCCGTGTCCTTCCGCCTCCGAGGGGCCACGTAGACCCCGTATCCCTCCACCCCATATCCCTCCACCTGCTGGGGAGGGGGGTGCACACCCCGTATCCTTCCACCCCATATCCCTCCGCCCTTATGGGATCCCTCCATCCCCTGGGGGGGAGCATGCAGACCCCATATCCCTGTGTCCTTCCGCCCCCGAGGGCCACCCGTATCCCTCCACCCCATATCCCTCCACCTGCTGGGGAGGGCGGTGCACACCCCGTATCCTTCCACCCCATATCCCTCCGCCCTTATGGCATCCCTCCACCCCTGGGGAGGGGGCATGTACACACCGTATCCCTCCGCCCCGTATCCTTCCACCTGCTGGGGAGGGGGCTGCATGCCCTGTATCCCTCCACCCCATATCCTTCCACCTGCTGGGTAGAAGTCACGCACTCCCTGTATCCTTCCATCCTGTATCCCGAAGCCCCCACAAAGAGCCCCCTAGTGGGACGTCACCTGCACTCTTCCACCTTGTGCGCCCCACCACCACTGGGGGGGCAGTGCGGACGAGCCCCCGCGGGCAGCACAGGCCCCATGTTAGGGGATGTGGGGGAGTGGTGTAGTTCCTATGGGGCCCTGGTTGGGGGTCGTGCTGTGGACTGGGTGCGGGGGGAGTGGGAGCCCCATGGAGGGTGGGGGCTCCCCTCGCTGGGCATGTGGGGCAGTGTAGGGCCCCCCCTCACCCATCTCTGTCCCCCGGCTCGCAGGTGAAGGAGTTGCTGGGGGCCAAGTTGCCTGGTTGGCAGCAGTCCTGTGTCCAGCCCACCCGCCTGCCCGACCGTGCTCTGGCCCTGGTGAAGCAGACGGCCAACAGCCCTGCCACGCCCGCCATCTCCGACCCGCTGCCTGGCCCCCAGCCCCTGGAGGTGCCCCCCGAGCTGGCCCCCCTGCTGGGGGGCGGGGGGCTGGCCCTCAACCACGTATGTCTCTGCCCATGGGGGATGGGGAGGGGCCATTGCCTAGGTGTTGGGCCCTTCGGGAGAGACCCGGACTCCTGGGTCCCATTCCCAACAGAGATGGTGACTTGGGCACTAAGGGAAAGGGGTAGGGTCCCCCTGGCAGTGACCTGGCTTCCTGGGTCCTCATCCCCAGCTAGGACGGTGACCTGGACTCCTGGGTCCATTTTCCAAGGGCAGAGCCCCTGGGACGGCGACTCGGACACCTGGGTCCATTTTCCAAGGGCAGAGCCCCTGGGACGGCGACTCGGACACCTGGGTCCATTTTCCAAGGGCAGAGCCCCTGGGACGGCGACTCGGACACCTGGGTCCATTTTCCAAGGGCAGAGCCCCTGGGACGGCGACTCGGACTTCTGGGTCCCCAAACCCAGCTGGAAGGGTGACCCTGATCCCCAGTGAGCAGAGCCCCTCCCCCCTGCTCCCCATCTCTCCCTCCGCAGCGCGTCTCACTGCTGGAAGCGACTCCGCTCCCCAACGGCGACTCTCACCGCACCCAGGACTCCCGTGACCTGGGGCACCCGCCCGCCAGCGAGCCCCTCACCGTCCCGCTAGGCCTGCCGGCCCCGCAGCCTGCACCAGCCACGCAGACCCCGCCGCCACCCAGGGCCAGCGAGGGCTACTCCTGTACCCTGCCCATCCCCCGCAAAGCCTCCGCGGAGACCCGCCTTGCCACACTCAGTAAGTGGCCACCGGTGCCCCTCACTCCCGACCTGCAGCCCCCTGCCAGCCCGGCCCTGCCTCCTAGCTCTGCCGGTGCCCCTCACTCCCAACCCACAGTCCTCTGCTAGCCCAGCCCTGCCCCCTCCAGCCCTGCCGGTGCCCCTCACTCCTGACCCGCAGCCCCCTGCTAGCCCGGCCCTGCCCCCCAGCTCTGCTGGTGCCCCTCACTCCTGACCCGCAGTCCCCTGCTAGCCCGGCCCTGCCCCCTCCAACCCTGCCAGTGCCCCTCACTTCCGACTCGCAGCCCCCTGCTAGCTCCCACACGTTTGCTGCTGAAGCTGAGCCTGACTGGCTCGTCCCACGTGTGACCCCAGGTGGGGGCGTCCCAGGCCCTGGCACATGGTGCAGGCTCTTTGGGAGAGTTGCTGGGGGGAGGGTGACCCCCCCCCTCCCGCCTCAGGTCTGGGCGATTTGCCTGGCCTAAGCCAATTAAGAGTCCAGCGCTGAGCAGCCTGTTCCGATTTCGTATCCTGGACTGACCCGGCCGGGGCTGGGATGGGACGGGATGGCGAGGGGGGGGGCTCAGAACGCCCCACACCAATATCTCTCCCCCCCCATCCAGTTTTTGTCTCTACCTGTTTCCCCTCCTCTGAGCTCCTCCGGGTCACCCCAAGCCCCCCAATGCCCTCGTCTAAGACCCCCCCACATATCCCCTGTGTGCCCAGGGGCAGGAAGGGGGGGAAATCCCCAGCCTGACCCCCCCTTCTCTTCCCCCCTCCCAGCAGAGAACAGGACCCTGCCGCGGGTCGGGGCGCTGGCCGAGCGGCGCCGGGTGCAGGCCGTGTTCTCGCACGCGGCCGGCGAGAGCAGTACCCTGCTCAACTTCCAGGAGGGCGACGTCATCGCGCTGCTGGTGGCCGAGGCCCGGGACGGCTGGCACTACGGGGAGAATGAGGCCACACGCATGTGAGCCCCCCCGCCTGCGCTAACCACTAGCCCCCCCATAGCCGGGAGAGAACCCAGGAGTCCTGCCTCCCAGTCCCCCTCCCCCACTAGACCCCCCTCCCCTCTCAGAGCCGGGGATGATGGATCCGGGCTCCTGAGTTCCAAGTCCCTGGTCCGGATCTGGGTCCCGGTGGGGCCCTCGCTGGGCTCTGTGGGGCTGTGACCTCAGCCACTCTCTGGGAGGAGGGTCCAGGTGTGTCTCCATCCTGCCTGATCTCTGCTCCCCCCACCCCCAGGAAAGGCTGGTTTCCCTTCTCGTACACCCGACCTGTCCCCCCTGCCGAGACCCCTGAGAAACCCCACGGCAGGTGAGCTGGGGGCTGGGTGTGCCACGAGGTGGGCGGGGAGAGGGGGAATAGGGGGTGACAGCTGGAGGAGTGGGGGCTGGGGGCTTGGAGAGGATGGGGGGCCAGGCAGTGGTATTGAGTTGGGGGGAAGGGGTGGGGGAACGGGGGAAGGTACAGGGGGCGCAGAGTGGGATAGAGGGGGTGGTGCTGAGCTGGTGGCAGGATGCGGGGCACAGAGAGGGGGAGCTTGGGGCTGGGGTGGGGAGAGTATGGGGGAGCTCATTTTAACCCTGTCTTTCCCCCACCCCAGTTTTCCCCTGAGCAAACTGAACAGCAGCAGCACGGGGACCCTGGACAAAGCAGGGTGCGTGGCCCCTAGCCTGGAAGGGGGCCATGGGGGGGCCACCTTTCGCTATACCCCCTCCCCCCACTCCAGCACCTTCCGCCAGCGCCCCTATAGCATGATGAACCCCGACCTGTCCCAGGTGAGTTGGGGGAGGAGCTTCCAGGCGAGCACCCCCCGCTGGCCCCTGGCTGGATCCTGGGGTCCCTCGGCTCCTCTTGGGGCGCAGCTCCTCCCCCCAGTCTCTCCTCCTGAGGCCTGGAGCCTGCTGCCCAGCCTTGAGTGCGCCCCAACCCTCGAGACTCCCCACCCACCCCCCGGCCCCCAGCCACGCCTCCAGGGTGCCAGCCCAGCCGGGGGGCGCAGGGGCGTAGCCTCGGGAGTTGTTCCATTGCAATGGCCGGGCACTTCATGTCGATGACCCTCCGTTGGTGGTGCTTTGCCTGCCCGCCTCTGGGGTGCCAGGCTGGCCGGGGGTGCAGGGGGCTGGCAGCATGGCACGGAGACCGGGAGCGAATTGGTCAGTTGTCCAGTGCCCCCAAACTACCACTAAGGGGGCCCCACTAAAGAACCCCCACCCCGTCCTCCTGCAATCCCCACCACCAAGTGCCACCTGGGGCCAAGTGTGGGCATTGCAGGGCCAGCCCGGTGATCACCACATGCCCCGCCCCCTGTGCCCCCCACCCCCACCGTCTCACCCTCCGGCTAATGTGATTCTCTCCTTCCTCTTCCCAGTTAGCGAATGAATTTGGGAGCCCCCCGAACTCCTCCCCATCCAGGTGAGAGCAGCGAGGTCCGCGCCCCCCACCCCGGGGCTCCAACCCTAGGATTCTCTCTCCTCCATGGCCCTAGTGCCAGGATTTACCCCCTCCAGCCCCCCACCCATCAGGATAACCTCCCCCCGGGGCACTGGCACCCAGATTTATGTGTCCCCCCCCCCCAGCTCCCACTGAGGCCCCATGACCCATGCCCTCTCTCCCTCCCCCAGGTCTAACCCCTTCGCTCACGTCAGGCTGAAGCGGACCGTGACCAATGACCGCTCGGCGCCGCTGATCCAGTGAGGCCCCGAGGGTGCCCGCTGATCGCCCCCCGGGGGAGAGATGCCAGGAGCCCCCCACTCGGGAAGGACTGGGGAGCTGGTGTGGGCCTCGCCACCCCCCCATGCAGCCCGCGGCTCCCTCTAATGGCAGCTTTGCAGAAGAGCATCCCAACACCAGGGCTGGGGCTGTATCGCGCAGCGGGAGGGGTTGGGGTTCGAATCCCGCCGGCAATGTCTGGAGGCGGGGGGGGAGCAGGAATGGAGGTGGGCCCCGGGGAGCCAGAGTGTGGGGGGATGGGGGAAGGGAGAGAGAAGGGAGGGGGAGAGGCTGCCCCCCGAGATAGAAATGCCTCCTGAGGGCTCTGCCCACCCTAGAGCGACCCCTTCTGTGGGTTATGTGTGTATCTGTCCATCCTCCCTTGCACCCCTCTGTCATCCCCCTACACACATCCATCCCCTCTGCACTGCTCTGTCAGCCCCCCATGCCCCCCTCTATCCATCTGTCCTCTGTGCACACATCCGTCCCCTGCCCACCCCTCTATCCATCGGTCCCAGCTGCCCCGGGGGCTGCTGTGCTCAAGCTTTTCACCAGTTCTTCGGCGGAGCACCCTTCCCCCCTGGGCTCCAGCCCCCCTGGTTCCCCCCGGGAGCTCTGCCCAACCGGCCAGCCGCCTGGGGGAGCCCCTCATCCCCTGCAGGGCCCCCTGGCAGCGCTGCCCAGATGTGGGGAGCCCTGAGGTTCACCACCCACCGCCACCTCGGCCCATTGTCCTTGCTGGGTTCCTGGCTGGAGTGTCCCCTCCTTAGGGGGGTTAATTGCCCCGTGACAGGTGGCTAACGGGAGGCCGAGGTTTTAAGCCCGGTTTCAGTGCCAGGCCAATGGGGTGAAACTTGCGGGCAGAGCAGAAGGCGCCCAGAGGTGGGTGAAGGTGGGTTGGTGGGGAAGGGAAATCCTGTCTCGCCCACCGACGTGTGGCCATGGGGATGTGTGGGTCTAGCATCCTTGAACAAGGCTCTGAAGCAAAGCAGGCTGGGCCCAGAGGGAAGGGGGTGGTTAAAAGACAGGGGCAGTTTTCAGCCCGCAGAGTGATAGATGGGGGGTTCCCCAGGGCCTGGGCTGTGCAGCGGACTCAGAAAAGCAGACAGGGCGAATGCTGAGCAAACACTTGCAGACGAGACAAACTGATTCCGGATCATTAAGTCCAAAGCGCCCGGCGAAGAGCCCCGCAAAAGATCTCCCAGAACAGGGCGACTGGGCCGTGAAACACGGGGTTGAGAAACGTGACGCTGGAAACCGTCCTCCCAGCCGTACCTACGCCAGGAGGGGATTGAGGTTAGCTCCCGAGACCCAGATGATGGAGTCAGGATCATTTGCTGCAAACGTCAGGGAAAGGGAGGTGAGGAAACAGGGAGAGAATCAGACAGACGATACCCTAGTGCCGCCCTATAAACCCAGGGCGCGGCCACCCCTTGAATACGGCGGGTGGTTTGGGTCGCCCCAGCTCCAAACTGATCTGTTCACGTCAGGAAAAGTGTGGAGAAGGTCAGAGAAACGATGCGGAGGTGGAACAGCTTCCGGCTGAGAAGAGATGAAAAGGCCGGGCACCGTTCAGAGAGGGTGAAGGGGGATGTGAGAGGGCTGTGAAATTGGGACGAGGAGGGAGACGGGGAAGTGCTATTTACCCCTTCACATGAGGTGAGAACCAGGGTTTAGCCGATGAAATGAACAAGCAGCAGGTTGAAAACAAAGCGACAGCTGCACTGTCAACCTGGGGAACTCCCTGCCAGGGGATGCCAGGAAGGGCGAAAGTCGAACGGGGTTCGAGAGCGGGTCCAACGCTGGTGGTCATGGGGGCAACCCAGGCTCTGCGTGTCCTTAAACCTCTACCTGCCCAAAGCCAGAAGCAGCCAGTGGGGTGCTCACGCAACAGTCGCCCTGTTGTGTTCATTCTCCGTGATGCAACGGGCCCCGGCCCCTGGCGACAACAAGCCACTGGGCTGGCGACTGTTCTTCCCTGGTCGGGGGCTCGTTGGCTGTGTGGTTCCTCTGTCAATTGGGATCACTTCCAACTGCCCTGTTAACATCTCATTCATTCCCCTCCCCCCCCCGGTCCATGGTCCCACCCCTATGGCACCAGCTCTGTCCTGAGAGCAGCTTTGTGACCATTCGGCCCCCATGGGGGAGCTGCGCAAAACAGAGAGGGAAACTGAGGCAAACACGGGCCTCAAATATATTACAGCAAATTTCCACCTCCTCATGCCATCCGTCAATACAATTCTAGGCATGTGTCCGTCCATCCCCCCACTGTATCTATCCATCCCCCAAGCCCTGTATCTATCCACCCATCTTCCCCCAAGCCCTGTATCCATCAAACTTCCCCCACCCCCTCTATCCATCCATCCATCCATCCCCCAAACCCTGTATCTATCATCCATCTTCCCTCCCTGCCTCTATCTATTCATCCATCCCCCCAAGCCCTGTATCTATATCCAACTTCCCCCCACTGCCTCCATCCATCCATCCCCCAAGCCCTGTATCTATTTATCCAACTTCCCCCCACCCCCTCTATCCATCCATCCATCTTCCCCCCCAAACCCTGTATCTATCTATCCAACTTCCTCCCACCGTCTCTATCTACCCATCCCTCCCTCCCCTCAAGCCCTGTATCTATCCATCTGTCCATCCCCTGCCCCTCTGTCTATCCATGTCCCCTCCACACACCCTCTATCCATCTCCCCCCACTGCCTCTATCTATCCATCCATCCCCCAACCCCTGTATCTATCCATCCATCCCTTCCACACCCCCTCTCCATCCCTCCCAGCACACCCCAAATAGCTGTCTGTCTGTCCCCCAGCCATGGCTCTGTCCATTATGTGTCCACCTCCCCCCCTCTTTTGCTCTATGTCCAGCCCTCTCCTGCTGACACAAGTTGCCTGTTGTGGGAACAACCCAGGACACCCTGAAAAGTGCCTTGTCTGTTCCCAGACCCACAGCTGGGCTACTGGGGGGGAGGGTGCTGAGCCCTATAACCCCTCTCCCCCCACCAAACTATGGCTGGAGGATGCTGTATTCAGAACTGCATCAAATAGAACCATGGATGCCTCCCCCCCCCCCCCCGAGGGGAGTGCAGTGCCCCCTACTGGGCATATGGGGAGAAGCAGCACCAGGGTGGGGGTGGGGGCTCTGTTACAGTCTTGATGTGACTGTGGGAATTACACCTAGACTGATACTAAACCATGTGTGTCCAGCTGTCTGTGGCACCCCCTGCTGGATGGGCCCTGCGCTCTGTGTGTGTCCCTGGCACCCCCTGCTGGAGGGGCCGAGCCCTGCACTGTGTGTGTGTGTCCCTGGTGTCCCCTGCTGGAGGGGACGGGCCCTGCACTCTGTGTGTGTCCCTGGCACCCCCTGATGGAGGGGCCGAGCCCTGCACTGTGTGTGTCCCTGGCACCCCCTGCTGGAGGGGACGGGCCCTGCGCTCTGTGTGTGTCCCTGGCACCCCCTGCTGGAGGGGCCGAGCCCTGCACTGTGTGTGTGTGTCCCTGGTGTCCCCTGCTGGAGGGGACGGGCCCTGCACTCTGTGTGTGTCCCTGGTGTCCCCTGCTGGAGGGGACGGGCCCTGCACTCTGTGTGTGTCCCTGGCACCCCCTGCTGGAGGGGACGGGCCCTGCACTCTGTGTGTGTCCCTGGCACCCCCTGCTGGAGGGGACGGGCCCTGCGCTGTGTGTCCCTGGCGCCCCCTGCTGGAGGGGACAGGCCCTGTGCTGGGTGTGTGTCCCTGGCGACCCCTGCTGGAGGGGCCTGGATTTGCGCTATGTGTGTCCCTGGCGCCCCCTGCTGGAGGGGACGGGCCCTGCGCTGGGTGTGTGTCCCCCGGCGCCTCCTGCTGGAGGAGACAGGCCCACACTGTGGGTGAATGCAGACAGCACTGGGAAAAGCCCTCCTGTAGCTTGGACAATGCAGCCTCTGACCCCATTATTAATAAAGTTTAATTTAAATCCCGCTCTGAGGCCTCACTGAACTGGGGGGGCAGCCCTGCACCCCCCTCCCCCCCGCTGGCTGGGAGCAGAACTGCCCCACATGGGGGGGCCCATCTCGTTCCTTTTACCTGCTCTGTTTGTCCATCCGTCTTCCCCCACATGCATCCCTCCAGCCATCCCTCAATGTACCCCACACGTCCCCCCACATACCCACTCCATCCCACTATCCCATACAGTGCAGCACTTAATCCCTCCATCAGCCCACAACCTTCTCCCCCACGACCTCGCTCCCCCAAAACCCACCGCCATCCATGTGTCCAGCCTCCCCCACGGCTCGCGGGTAGCAGACACTTGGGGGTTAATATTCACTCTTTTTTAATCTTTGTTCATTTTGGCAAATCAGGAGCAGGCCGAAGGCGGCGCCAGGCGAGACACCAGGCGTCTCCTCGTGCCCACATATTTACAGACCTGGCCTTGTTTGGCAGCTGCCTGGTGTGTGTGTGTGGGGGGGGTTGGTTCTTGGGGGGCAGGTAGATCCCCCCTTAATGACAAACTGAGCCAGAAACGTGCTCTGGAGGGTGCCAGTGAAATCCAGGCCCACTTCTGACACAGGCTAGATAGGGCTGGGCGAGGGGGTGGGACACTGGGGTAGCTGGACCCATGGCTGTGATCCAGTGGGGCACCAAGGGGGGCCGGACACCAGGGCAGAGGGACCCATGGGTCTGATCCAGGAGAAAAGGGGCAGGATACTGGGTAGCTGGTGCCCCCTAGTGGGGAAAGGCCCTATGTCCCATTCCCTGCCCCCCTGACCCAGCCAGTCCCTCAAATTCGGGCAGATGGGAGCTGGTGGCTCCTAGAGGGGAAAGACCCCAGGCCCCCTTCCCTAAGCCTAACCCCATGCACCCCCAACGGGCCAAAGGCGGGGGTGGGCCCCTAGGACTAGAAAATACACCCAGCGACCCTCCCCTGCAACAGGCTCTGTAACCCCCATTGACTCCATCAGGCTCCCAGTAGAAACCAGTGATGTGCCGCCCCCACTGCCCCCATGCCGGTAATAACCCAGCAGCCACCTGCGCCAGCCCAGGGTCTCCACTCGGCCCCCAGTACGAACTAGCAAGCGTCAGACCTCAGCCAACCCTCCCCTCATTCCCCCTCCCCGCTGAATCCTGGGGCCCCAGCTGATCTCCAGCTGCAAGGAGTGGGGGCTCCATCCTCAGTGCACGTCCTGGGGGGGGAACAAAGGTGTCTGTATAACAATGCCCCCCATGTCCATCTGTCCATCCGTCAGGCAGCATCTGGTGCCAAGAGGGGGAAGCGGGCGGCAGCTTTGGGGCCTAAATTCCACAAGGGGGGGGGACAGGGCTGGTTGGGGGGAGCCCCCCATTGCTGATGAGTTATGGGGCATTTTCCCTCTTTGCTTGAGACACAGAGTTAAACTGGTAGGGGGACCAGTCCTGGGGGAGGGCAGTGTGAGCCCCCACCCCCACCCCGATACATAGCTCGCTGCCCCTTGGATTGGTTGGATTTGGCACAAGACAGTTTTGACAGCAAACTCCCACGTGCGGGGAAAGGGGCAGAGAGGGGCACTGGGGAGCAGGCACATTCAGCAACCTGGCTGCCCCCCAGAGGCTGAGTCACTGTAAAAAAATTGTCCAGAGAAGCAAGTCCTTGTGGGGGCGGGAGGGATCCCAAAACGCTGGCCTTGCCCCCCGCCCCTGAGTCTCTGTGTCCCCCAGAACACGCCTGGCGCATGCGTCTCCCAGCCAGGCTAGGGGGTGAGATGGCCCAGTGCCATCCCGAGGAGTCCCTGATTGCTGGGGGCAGGTCCCCACCTCAGTTCTCAATGGGGTCTGGAAGAGAAAGAGAAAGGAGCAGAAGGACAGAGTAAAAAGACCTGGATCAGCCCCACGGACACATCACCCCAGTACCCTGCCCCCAGATCAGCGCCATGGGCCCATCTACCCTGCTATCCTGCCTCGTCCCTGACCCAGATCAGACCCACAGGCCCATCTACCCTGGTACCCTGCCCCCAGATCAGCCCCATGCGCCCATCTATCCCAGTGTCCTGCCCCCTCCCTGTCCCCAGATCAGTCCCACGGACCCATCACCCCAGTGTCCTGCCTCCTCCCTGCCCCCAGCTCAGCCCCACAGGCCCATCTACCCTGGTATCCTGTCTCCTCCTTGCCTGCCCTGGATCAGCCCCAGTGGCCCATTTACCCCGGTATCCTGCCTCCTCCCTGCCCCCATATCAGCCCCACGGGCCCAACTACCCTGGTACCCTGCCCCTGGATCAGCTCCACAGCCCCATCACCCCGGTCTCACTCACTGGCTGTGGGCGCCAGCTCGGCCTCACGGGGGGCCAGGTGGGGCTCGAGGGCAGGGGAGACGGTGAAGCGAGAGAAGCGCAGGGCGTCCATCAGGCTGGGCTCTGCCCCCTTGGCCGGGAGCAGCGCTGGGGGCGGCGTTGGGGGGGCCCCTGAGCTGGGGTCCGTCACCATGGAGACGAAGGATGGGTTCTGGGCCATCAGCGGGAAGTCGTCATCCCATTCAAAGCTGCCACCTGGGGGCAAGGGCAAGGTGAGAGGGGGCGGGGCCAGCCCCACCCCACTGCCAATGGCCCCTCCCCAGGGAGGGATCCCCACTGGGGCCAACGCCCCTTCCCCCATTGGTCGGCACAGCCAACGCCCCCTTCCCCATGGGGATATCTGGCCTGTGTCTACCCCCTCATCTCCTCCTGAGCCCCCACCTCCCTCTGGCTCAGCTCCCTCCTCCCCCCATCTTGGGGCACCATGGCAAGGGGGCATCAACCAGCAGCTGCTGTTTATGGCTGTATGCAAACAAGCATTTTAAAATATGCAAACGAGCCCATGAAATAATTGGTGATGGCTTGGCCCTGCCCCCCCCGGAGCCACTCCCACCCCCGTGGCGCAGGGCTCACTGAATCCGTCGGCGGGCGGGAAGGCCTCAAGAGCAGGCTGCCCAGCAGGGCCCTGGGTGGTGCCGCCCTCGCCCTCCGGGCCGCTCTGCAAGCTCAGCTCGTTGGTGGGCGTCTCCTAGGAGCAGACGGGGGAGAATGAGTGTGTTGGCCCCGCCCACCCCAGCCTGGCCCCGCCCATTCCCATCACTCCCACACCCTGGGCTCCTCCCAATTCTTTGTCCCCGCCTTCCTACACCAGACTCCACCCCCTGCTCTCCTGGCCCCGCCCTCCAACCCCCAGGCCCCGCCCTCACCTGTTCAAAGAGGTCGAGGTGACACCATCAAACAGGGACACCACCTTGCGGTTCTGGTCCAGCCCGTCCCCTACCCCATCCCCCGCCCCCATCCCGCAGGCCCCACCCCCATCCCCACCTGGTCGAAGAGGTAGATGGTGACATTGTCGAAGGACACCATCTTGCGTTGGTGGTCCCGCCCCTGTCCCCCATCCCATCCCCAGGCCCCGCCCCCACCCCGCGGGCCCCGCCCTCACCTGGTCGAAGAGGTAGACGGTGACGTCGTCGAAGAAGGACACCATCTTGCGTTTCCGGTCCAGCTCGGCAGCCTCCTCGGCCGAGCGTGGGGACTTGAGCAGCCCGCGTAGGTTGCGCCCGTCGTCTGAGTCGCTGACCACGATGGGGACGCCCCCGACACCCGGCGCCTCCTCCTCCTCCTCCTCCTCGCCTGGCCCCAGGACCCCCCGTCCAGCCCCCTCCTCCTCTGGTGTCAGCCCCCCGCAGCCCTTCCGCCCCCCCGGGCCGGTGAAGGGCTGCAGGCTCAGCGGGGGCAGCGCCAGCGACAGGCGCGAGACCTTGGCTGCAGGCGGGGACGGGACAGGAGGGGGGGGCAAAGGTCAGGGTCGAGAGGCAAAGTGAGAGAAGGGTGGAGGTGAAAGTTCAAGGGTCAGAGGGAGTGAGCACCCCTGTCCTCCATCCCTGCCTCCCCCCCACATCCTCTGTCCATCCATCCCCCCCACACCTACCGGCCTCCATCCATCCCCACCCCACCCCCATCCATCCCTGCCACTCTCCCCGCTGCCCCCTCATCCTCTGTCCATCCATCCCCCCCACACCTACCGGCCTCCATCCATCCCCACCCCACCCCCATCCATCCCTGCCACTCTCCCCGCTGCCCCCTCATCCTCTGTCCATCCATCCCTCCCCACACCTACCGGCCTCCATCCATCCCTGCCACTCTCCCCGCTGCCCCCTCATCCTCTGTCCATCCATCCCTCCCCACACCTACCGGCCTCCATCCATCCCCACCCCACCCCCATCCATCCCTGCCACTCTCCCCGCTGCCCCCTCATCCTCTGTCCATCCACCCACACCCCTGGTCCTCCATCTCTCCATGTCCTACACCTCCTGGTCTCCATCCACCTCTCCATCCATCCTCCCAAATCCCTAGTCCTCCATCCACCCTCCCCACCCCCAGTCCTCCACCCATCCCTTCATCCATCCCCCCCACTCCCAGTGCTCCGTCCACCCTTCCGTCCATCCCCCCCACTCCCAGTGCTCCATCCACCCCCCCCACCTCCCGGCCTCCGTCCATCCCCCTCACTCCCAGTGGTACGTCCACCCCCCCCGCACCTCCTGGCCTCCGTCCATCCCCCTCACTCCCAGTGGTCCGTCCATCCCCCCCACACCTCCCAGTCTCCATCCATCCCCCCACCTCCTGACCTCCATTCAGCCCGCCCACCTCCAGTTCTCCATCCATCCCTGTGTCCATCCCCCTACATCCCCAGTCCTCCATCCATCCCTCCACTGCCCCCCCTCTGGTCTCCATTCATCCCTCCATCCATCCCCACCCCCATCCGTCCCTTCCACTGTCCCTGCTGCCCCCGCATCCTCTGTCCATCCCCACCCTAGTCCTCCATTCATGCCTCCATCCATCACCCCTACCCTCACTCCTCCATTCATCCCTCTGTCCATTCCCCGACACCCCCACTCCTCCATTCATGCCTCTGTCCATCCCCCCACCCCCAGTCCTCCATCCATCCCCCCACTCCCCAGCCTTCGTCCATCCTCCCACCTCCCTTCCTCTGTCCTGCAGAGGGTAACCCTCCCCCTGGATGATCCCTCTCTGTCCTTCTTACAGCTCCCCCTCCAGATGGCCCCCATCCCTCCCCCAGATGGTCCCTGCCCCCTCCCTCCGATGGAAACCCCAACCCCTCGCATCTCCCTACCTTTGATGTCCTCGTTGCCTGGGCTCCCTGCCGTGCTGAAGTCCAGGTGGGGCTGGGGCTGCGGCTGCTCAGATGCCAGGTCGGACCCCTCGGGGCTGGGGACAGGGGCCTGCCCGCTCAGCTCCGGCACCTCCTGGCCATCCAGCTGCCCTTCCTCGCTCTCCGCCCCCTCCTCCTTTTCCTGGGGCAGCCCACCTGCCGTCTCCCCGCCGCCCCCTTCCTGCTCGTCTCCAGCGCCCTGGGCCCCCTCGGGCTCCAGGGCCCAGAGTCGGATCACGGCCTCCTCCTTGGCAGCTGGGGCCCCGGACACCGAGGTCCCCAGTTCCCGGTGGTTGCAGAGCAGGTTGCGGGTGATGTTCTCCCGCAGCGACACCAGCAGCTGCTCCTTGCACACCTGCACTACGAAGCCGGCCTCCACCTTGGCCGGCGCCGGCTGCCCCTCGTCCTGCCCCGCCTCTGGCTCCTCCTCTTCCCCCTGGCCCCCCTCCCCCTCGCCATCGGAAAAATAGGCCGAATCTCGGTGGGTCGTGGCCAGCCCCCGCCCCGAGCCTGCTTCCTCCTCGGCCCCCGGCGTCTCCTCCGACAGTGTCAGGTCGCTGGTGGACTCCGAGATGGGCGTGGGGGGCAGCTGGGCAGCATCCCCTTCGCCGGGCGACTCCCCATCCTCTTCCTCCTCGGGCTCCCGGACGAGGAGCTCCGGGGAGAAGGTGTTCTCCGTCTCGTAGCCGCTGTCGGGGAACTTCTGGCCCGGCGAGGAGAAGCGGGAGGCCGGGCTGCAGCCCTCGGAGGAGCTGGTGTTGGACGGGAGGTCCAGCGAGTCCCCAGAATCCAGCGGGCCCCTCCGCCGGCCCACCGGGGCCGGGCCGATCTCGGGCCTGGCCGCGAAGCCGTCTGCGGCCTCGGGCACGATGGCGATGGTCTCCTCGTCGGCGCTCTCCGCCAGTGTGGCCAGGGGCGGGATCTCCACCGGCACGATGACGCTGCAGCAGGCGGCGGTCAGGCCGGGGAAGGGCGAGCCCGGCGGCCGCCCAGCCACCCCCCGCTTGGGGTAGTCCTGAAGTTCGTAGCTCACCACGGCCGTGCCCATCAGCGGGTCGTAGAATGCCGAGGGAGGGGGTGGCGCCCCGGCCAAATGGGGTGGGCCGAGCGGCCCAGCCCCGCCCTCTCCAGCCCCGGGGGGGCCCTCTCCTAGCAGGATGGGGCAGTCGGCCAGGGAGCCCCGCTCCACCTTGAGGGAGGAATCGTCCTCGGTGCCGCAGCTGTCGCGGTGGGGCCGGGGGATGGGGGCGTGGTTGCTCCAGCCACTCACGACCTCCCCCCGGCCCGGGGCACAGCGGCAGCGCCCGCCCCGGCTGCAGAGCGGGCAGAGCAGGGGGTTGCGGCGCCCGTCCCCGCCGCTGCTGGCGTCCTCCCCATCCGTGCTGCCAGCCGAGCTCTGCTCCTCCATCAGGGAGGGCTCCCGGTCCCAGGGGGGCGAGGGGCGGAACTCCGAGGGGTCCCCCGCCAGCGTCTCCCCGGCCCCCCGCTCCTCCAGCCCCTCGCATTCCCAGCCACGCTGCTGCTCCTCCAGCTCCTGGTACACGTGGAGCAGGGACTCCCCCAGGAAGATGCCCCCCGGCACCGGATCTGTCAGCGAGGTCTCCTGGATCTCGGCCCGGAAGGGGTTGGCACCGCACCGGGCCAGCTCCCGGGACACTGAGGTAAAGGGGTTGGTGGCACCGGGGACCCAGCTGGCCGGCCCCTCCTGCAGGAGGTGGGGGAGGTGGTGCCGGGCCAGGGGCGGAGGGCTGCCCCGGCCTGCTTCGATGGGGTCCCAGTCGGAAGGGAAGAGAGGCTCCGGTGGGGAGCCGGGCACCCCGTACTGGCGCTCGAAAACGGGGCTGGGGGTGCAGACGGTGCCCTCGGGCCCTTCCCCGTCGCCGTGCTCCTCCAGCCGGATGTAGTACTCGCTGCTAACAGAGGGGCTGCGGGCGCTAATCACCGGGACCACGCTGGGCGTCTCCAGGCTCTGCCGCGCCGGCGCCTCATAGAAGGGGTTGGGGCCGGGCACAGCCAGACTGCCGTTGCTGGTGGGGGTGGCCCCGGGGGCCGGGCTGGCCTTCCAGCGCCCCAGCCGGGCCTTCTCCCACATGTACTCGAAGTTGAGCCCCCGACTGCTCTCGGTGATCGTGAGGACGTCATCCAGGTCGGCCCCCTGGAAGCCATCCAGCAGCGGGTAGGCCGAGATCTCCTCTGAGCGGCGCCGGCAGGGGGGGGAGGTGGCCGGCGAGCGCTTGGGCTTCAAGGCGTTCCAGCGCCACTCAAAACTCTCCTCCGCCTGCGCGTGGCAGCGCTCCGTCAGCAGGTAGGTCAGCTGCAGGTGCAGCTCCTCCAGTGTGGGGCGCTGTGGCGCTGGCAGCCAGCATGACTGCATCACCTCGTACCTGCAACGGCAGGGAGACAGGGAGGTCAGAGCAGGGAGGGACAGAACAGTCAGAGAACAACAGTCAGAAAAAGAACAGCTGGAGAGATGGAAGAACCACCAGAGAGATAGAGACAAGGTTCAGGAATAAGCCAGCTGTAGAGACTGAAGAACAGCCAGAGAGACACAGAAGGACCAGCAGAAAACAATAGCCAGAGAGACAGAGAAACAGCTGGAGAGAGGTGAAAGAACTGTCTCAAAACAACTGCCAGAAAGAGACAGAACAATCGGAAAACAGACACAGCAGTCAGAAAGTAACAGCCAAAGAAACAGAAGAACTGTCAGAGAGAGGCAGAAGAACATCCAGAAAAAAAACTTGAGAGACAGACAGAAGAAAGAACAGTCAGGGGGAAAAAACAGCCTGTCAGACAGACACAGAAGAACTGCTGGAGAGAGAAAACAAACAGCCAGAGAGGAGAACAGCTGGACAGAGAGGCAGAAGAACAGTAAGAAAATAACAGCTATAGAGTCAGAAGACCAGTTGGTAACTGATGACAGAAAAAATCAAGAGTGACAGAAAAAACAGTCAGAAAACAGCCAAAGAGAGAACAGTCCAAAAATAACAGCCAGAGACAGAGGAACAGCCAGAAAAAACAACAGAAAAGTAGAAAGTAACATCTGTGGAGACAGAAAAACAGCCAGAAATGGAAGAACAGTCAGAAAAACACAGCAAGAGAGAGGGAGGCGGAGGACCAGTTGGAAAACAACAGTCAGAGAGAAAGAAGAACAGTGAGAAAACAACAGCCGCAGACACAGAGCAAAGCAGGACAAGACGAATGGGAGAAATGGAGCAGTGACAGGCCCCAGCGACAGCCCAGCCAGGAACCACCTGCAGCTGTCAGCGATGGAAGAACCCGTCAGGCGCACACCGAGTCCGGTGGTTCTCAGCCCTTTGGAGCGGCTGTACCAGGCTAGGGTCGTGGCCAGCCAGATCCCCACTGGGACCTGCCGGGGAGCTGGGGCACTGTGGGGCGGGGACCCAGTGCTCACCAGTAGTCAGAGTAGGGGAGCTTCAGGCGTGGTTTGGCCAGCTTCAGCTGCTGCTCTTTGATGACGAAGGCGAGAACCTCCTCGTCCGACAGGTGCCGGTAGGGCTGGCTGCCGAATTCAAACAGCTCCCACATTGTCACCCCCAGGGACCTGGGCAGAGTAGGGTTACAGGGTGAGTGTAGGGACCTTCGCCCGGTGCTGAGATGCAGCTGCTCTGGGATGGAGCGCAGGGGCTGGGTACACAGGG
This sequence comes from Gopherus flavomarginatus, assembly GCF_025201925.1. Lineage (NCBI taxonomy): Eukaryota > Metazoa > Chordata > Testudines > Testudinidae > Gopherus > Gopherus flavomarginatus. Next base: position 4,842,774 of record NC_066634.1, on the reverse strand, counting down.
ACCCCTCGCCTGGTGCCGAGATGCAGCCACCTCTGCGGTGGGTGCAGGGGCCGGGTATACAGGGACCCCTTGCCCGCACTGAGATACAGCTGTTCTGGGTGGAGCGCGGGGGCTGGGTACAAGGGGACCCCTCGCCTGGTGCCGAGATGCAGCCACCTCTGCGGTGGGTGCAGGGGCCGGGTATACAGGGACCCCTCACCCAGCACTGAGATGCAGCTGTTCTGGGTGGAGCGCGGGGGCTGGGTATACAGGGACCCCTCACACGGCACTGAGATGCAGCCACCTCTGGGGTGAGGCTGTATATACGGGGACCCCTCGCCTGATGCTGGGACACGGCTCATCTGGGGTGGGGTGCAGGGGCTGGTTAACAGCCATGTGGAACAGCTAGCTCTGGGACCGCGATCCCCCCAAAGCTTCCCCCTTACTGACCCTTTGCCCCTGAGGCTGGGGGTGGTCCTGGCTGCCCAGGGGTGCAGAAGGCACCGAGACACAGTCGGGACTCACCAGACGTTGCTCTCTTTGCTCTGATCCACCACCACGAGTGTCCCGTGAACTTCGTCCAGCAGCTCCGGCGCCACCCAGCGCAGTGGGATCCACAGCCTGTCAGGGGTGATGTAATAATCCTCCTGCATGGGGGGGGCAGGGGGGAATCAACACTGGGCAGGAACCCTCCCGTGCCATCCCCTGAGCCAGCCAGTCCCCGCCCTGAGCCTGGGTGGGAGCTAGCACCCCCTAGACGGGAAAGGCCCCGTGACCCAGACCCACCCCCCTGAGCCAGCCAGTTCCTGCCCCGAGGCTGGATAGGAGCCGGCTCCCCCTAGAGGGGACAGGCCCTGTGCCCCATTCCCTGCCCCCCTGAGCCAGCCAGTCCCTGCCCTGGGGCCGGATGGGAGCTGGAGCGCCCTAGAGGGGAAAGGCCCCGTGCCCCAACCCCAGCCCAGGGCTCTCACCTTGTAGTTGTTGTGCGAGAGGCCATAGTCGCCGACACGGACGGTGAGGTCAGAGGTCAGCAGGCAGTTCCGCAGGGCCAGGTCGCTGTGGGGGAACGTGGGGAGACCCCAGTCAGCGGCAGGCAGCATCCCCATGGGACCTCCTGTCGGTGTCACACCTGCCCTGGGGAGAGCTCTGCCTCCCAGATACCCCCTGCTCTAACCCCACCATCCCCTTCCCCTGCCAGAGGTGTGCAAGAACCCAGGAGTCCTGGCCCGCAGTCTTCCCTGCTCTAACCACTAGATCCCCCTCCCCTCCCAGAGGTGGGATAGAACCCAGGAGTCCTGGTGTCCAGCCCCACCTCCTGGCTCCAACCCCCTGAATCCCCTCTTCTCCTGCGGCAGGGAGAGAACCCCAGCATCTGGAAGCTGACCTGTGGATGTAGTTGTTCTTGTGCAGGTGTAGCAGCCCCAGGATGAGCTCATAGGCCATGCGCTGAAGTGTGCCGAGGTCGCGGGTCAGGAGGTCGGGGGTCAGCCCGTCTGCCTGGCACTGGGCTCGCAGGTAGCGCTTCAAGTCGCCCTGGGGCAACAGGGGAGGGATGGGGGGGAGGTCAGGCAGGCCGGGGCACAGACGGGGGCACCAGGGACCCTGCGGGGGCCACTGTACCCCTCCAGCAATCAGGAGCAACCTCGGAGCCCCCAGCTTCGTTAGCACCAGCCACGGCAGCTGGTGGAGACTCCCCACCCACTTCCGGCATTATGGGGCTATGACACACAGGTCGGCAGTGTGCACTGCACCCAGGAGAGGGCTCACTCCCCTTCTCAGACACACACACAGCGGGGAATTCTGACCCCAGCCATCAGGAGGCAGCAGGGGACACACACACACGGAGCAGTTCTGAGCCCAGCCACTAGGGGGCAGCAGGATACACACACACACACACACACACACACACACACACACACACACACACACACACAGAGTGGGGAGTTCTGATCCCAGCCACCAGGACACACACACACAGACAGCAGCTCTGAGCCCAGCCACTAGGGGGCAGCAGGACACACACACACACACACACACACACACACACACACACACACACACAGAGTGGGGAGTTCTGATCCCAGCCACCAGGACACACCCACGCACCCACCCACGGCAGTGATAAACCCTAGCCACCAGGGAGCAGCGAGACACACCCACTGACCCACATACAGAGCAGTTCTGAGCCCAGCCACTAGGGGGCAGCGCCGCCCACACTCTCACCGCCCCCCCCCCATCCTCACAGCAGCCCCTGCCCGCGCTCACCAGCTGGCAGAACTCCATGATGAGCAGGAAGGGGATGGTCTCCGTGCACAGCCCCAGGCACTGCAGGATGTTGGGGTGCTGAAGGCTTCTTCAAAGGGGGGTGGCAGAGAGAGAGAGAAAGCACTGCCATTCCTCATGGCAACAGCAGCACCAGGACGCCTGGGTTCTATCCCGGCATTCTATCCGGTGGTTAGAGTGGGGAGGGGGCTGGGAGCTAGGACTCCTGGGTTCTCTCGACAACTGTGAAAATGACTCTGTCTGGGCAAGCCCCTCCCCTGTGTGCCTCGATTTCCCCCTCCACAAAATTTGGGGAGAGGCTCCTGCTCTTTCCAGAGGGGGCAGGAAGTTTTCTGAAGGGCTGGAGGATGCTGTGGGATCCGAAGCGGGGGACAATCCCAGTGACTAGATCTCCAAATCCCCGTCTGGCCTCAGTCCCTTCCCAGATCCTCCCGTACTGACAGGCTGGGGAAGGAGGGGTCGGGCGGGGGGCGTGATTTTTAGCTTGACCCTGTGGCTTTAAACACAGGTCTGGCAAGCCTCACCCACAATCTCATAAGTCTGGGTGGAAGCAGGACCATCCTGGGCTGCTTTCATGCCACTGCATGATACAGGTTTCCTCCTCTTATCTTTGTGCTCTAAGGATGCTGAGGGTTGGGGTGGAGCGTGAGGCTTGGGTATACAGGGACCCCTCACCCAGTGCTGAGTTGTAACTGCTTCTGGGGTCGGCTGAGGGGCTGGGGGAGGGATAGCTCAGTCGCTTGAGCATTGGCCTGCTAACCCAGGGTTGTGAGTTCAATACTTGAGGGGGCTGTTTAGGGAACTGGGGTAAAGATCTGTCTGGGGATTGGCCCTGCTTTGAGGAGGGGGTTGGACTTAGATGATCTCCTGAGGTCCCTTCCAACCCTGATATTTTATGACCCCCTCGCCTGGTGCTCAGATGCAGCCATTTCTGAGGTGCCCCCTCCCCTAATTACCGATAGGGCTGAGCCTCTGACAGGAACTTCCTCTGCTCCAGGGGTCCAGCGCTGACTCGAAGCTCCTTCACCACAACCTGGGCTGGGGTGAAGTCTGAGAAGATCTCCCCCAGGATCACCTAGGAGACAGAGCTGATGGTCATACAGCAGGGTCTGCGCCCCAATGAGGCTCCTACCCCCCCAGAGCCTCCCAGTCCTGGGGTAGGAGCTGGTGCTCCCTAGAGGGGAAAGGCCCAGTGCCTGCCGTGGGGCCAGATGGGAGTTGGTGCTCCCTGGACGTGACACCTGTAGAGGCCGGGGTGGCAGGTAGTGAAGTGACAGGAGAGACACACTCACCTTCCCAAACCAGCCGTTCCCGATCTCCTGCAGGTAGCTGAGGTGCTGCCGGCTCAATCCCAGATGCTTCACTAGGTCTGGAAGGGGACACAGGAGGGTGAGGAGGGGGCTGAACCCTGCCAGCCCCTCCAACGGGAAGAAGGGAGCTCCCATGATGGCCCCCTACCCACTTTCATCAGATCCCTCCTCCCAGCAGGAAAGGGGTTGGGACCAGGAGGTCGTGATCCTCCTTCAGGGCCCCCCCAGGAGGCTGGGCATCAGCTCATCAAAACACAGCTTCCAGAATCACTGGTTAATCTAGAACCATGTTCCCAGAGTCACTGCATCCCCATTGGGTCATCTAGAATATGGCTTCTAACAGAGCAGATGCCTCGATTGCTGGTCTAGAACTTGCTTTCCAGAGTTGCTTCTATGCACGTGCGTGTCTAGAACCTCACTGGTGTAGAATCGGATTGCAAGAGTCATTGCACCTCAGATCATTTTTTTCTAACAAAACCCTAGTGTCATAGACTAATCTAGAACACTGTCTCCAGAGCTGCTTTGTCCACACTAGTTAGTCTAGAACATCACTTTTCTATAAATAGATTTCCAACGTCTCTGCATCCAAGGTAATTAACCTAGAACATTGCGAGTCTAGACCCTCTTTCCTAGTGTCATTACTTCCACATTTGGTTAGTCTAAAGCCTGCTTTATAGTGTCACTGCTGCCTCATTGGTTGGTCTAGAACCCGTTTTCTTGATTTGCTGCATCTACAGTGGCTACTCTAGAACCCAACTTCCAGTCATTGAATCTTCATTGGCTAGTGTAGAATGTGGTTACCAGAATTTCTGCATCCGCACTAGGTAATCTAGAACATGGTTCTGTGGTCTTCTGCCCTATCTGCCGATCATGAATGTCATAGAATCATAGAATATCATGGTTGGAAGGGACCTCAGGACATCATCTAGTCCAACCCTCTGCTCAAAGCAGGACCAATTCCCAACTAAATCATCCCAGCCAGGGCTTTGTCAAGCCTGACCTTAAAAACCTCTGAGGAAGGAGATTCCACTACTTCCCTAGGGAACCCATTCCAGTGCTTCAAGACTCTCCTAGTGAAAAAGTTTTTCCTAATATCCAAACTAAAACTCCCCCACTGCAACGTGAGACCATTACTTCTTGTTCTGTCATGTGCTACCACTGAGAACAGTCTAGATCCATCCTCTTTGGAACCTCCTTTCAGATAGTTAAAGCAGCTATCAAATCCCCTCTCTCTTTTCTCTTCTGCAGACTAAACAATCCCAGTTCCCTCAGCCTCTCCTCATAAGTCATGTGCTCCAGCCCCCTAATCATTTTTGTTGCTCTCCACTGGACTCTTTCCAATTTTTCCACATTCTTCTTGTAGTGTGGGGCCCAAAACTGGACACAGTATCCAGACGAGGCCTCACTAATGCCAAATAGAGGGGAATGATCACATCCCTCGATCTGTTGGCAATGCCCCTACTTATACAGCCCCAAATGCCATTAGCCTTCTTGGCAACAAGGGCACACAGTTGACTCATAGCCAGCTTCTCGTCCACGGTAACCCCTAGGTCCTTTTCTGCAGAACTGCTGCCTAGCCACTCAGTCCCTAGTCTGTAGCAGTGCATGGGATTCTTCCGTCCTAAGTGCAGGACTCTGCACTTGTCCTTGTTGAACCTCATCAGATTTCTTTTGGCCCAAACCTCTAATTTGTCTAGGTCCCTCTGTATCCTATCCCTACCCTCCAGCGTATCTACCACTCCTCCAAGTTTAGTGTCATCCGCAAACTTGCCGAGGGTGCAATTCACGTCATCCTGCAGCTCATTAATGAAGATATTGAACAAAACCGGCCCCAGGACCGAACCCTGGGGCACTCCGCTCAATACTGGCTGCCAACTAGACATGGAGCTGCTGATCACTACCCGTTGAGCCCGACAATCTAGCCAGCTTTTTATCCACCTTATAGTCCATTCATCCAGCCCAAACATCTTTACCTTGCCGGCATGTGGTATCTAATGTCATTGTGTCTCAGATGCTAGTTCAAGGCTGCAGCCATTTCAGCCCCTTTGTCTGGTGTAGTTTTGACCTAATAAATCATCAGTGTCTGATCTAGATCCTGATTTCTAGAGTAATTTTAGCCACAGTAGTGGGTCTACAAATAATCTCTCAGCTCTCACTGGTTATCTTAGAATAGGGACAGCCAACCTGAGCTTGAGAAGGAGCCAAAATTTACCAATGTACATTGCCAAAGACCCCCAGTAATACGTCAGCAGCCCCCCCATCAGCTCCATCCACTCCAACCTGCGGTTCCTCCTGCCTCCTGGCAGCCCCACCAAATCAGTGTCTCCCGCTCCCTCCCCACTCCTCCTGCCCACTGCGATCAGCTGTTACCCGGTGCGCAGGAGGCTCTGGTGGGGATGGGGGGCTGAGTGAGGGCATGGCAGGCTCAGGGGAGGGGCAGGAAGGGGTGGACTGGGGGCAGGGCCTGGGGCAGAGCAAGGGATTGAGCACTGAGCACTCCCTGTCACACTGGGAAGTTCACATCTATAGCTCCAGACCCGGAGTCGGTGCCTATGCAAGGAGCCGCATACTAACTTATGAAGAGTCGCATGCGGCTCCGAAGCCACACGTTGGCCACCCCTGGCTTAGAACCTTATTTTCAGAGCCAGTCCATCCCCACTGGCTAGCCTGGAAACAGAGTCAGTCCATCTCCACTGAGCAGAATCACCTCTTCATGTTGATTAGCCTAGAACCACAGCTTTCTCATCCCCGTCAACTACCTAAAACAAAAGTCACCACATCCCAACTGAGCAGTCTAGAACCAGTGCCTCCCCATGGACTAGCTTAGAACCAGTACCACCAATCTCACTGACTAGCCTATAATCAGAGCCTCCCTGCCTCCATAATCTAGAACCAGAACTTCCCCATGTGCATTGACTAACCAAGAACCAGAGCCACCCAGTTTCCATTGACTAGCCTAGAACCAATCTAACACAGCCCATTCCCACTTGACAACCTAGAATCTGGTTTTCCAATCCACCCCATCCCCACAGTCCAGGAATGTGTCACACCCAGTTGGAAGACAAGCATGTCCCCTACCTGTCTTGGGCATCTGCTGGTTGGGAGCCGGGAGCGAGACCTCAGAGAGCGGCAGGATGTAGACGTCTGGGATGGACTGGGATGATGAGGTCTCCTCAGCGGGTGGCGTGTATTCCCCCGAATACTCCTCCCCATCCGGGTTCTCGAACTCCTGTAGGGCACAGACAGACAGGGATGCATGAGGACCTGGGATATCCATTCTAGAGTCTATGTCTCTCTAGGCACAAGGCCTGGGTACCACAAATCCCAGGGGTGGAAGGCAGGTGGTCCTGGGATCAGAACTGGGATGTTCTAGGTGTATGGTTTTCCCTTAAAGGACCAGTGCACCCTGTGACACCCAGCCATGCTCCTCCCCAGCCCCAGCCATCTCTCACCTTGAAGCCAACATCGCCCCGTTTGCAGCACAGGCAGGTGAGGAGGAGGAAGACGAAGGCCAGGAGACCCGAACAGGAGATCAAGACCACAGCATAAGGGGGAGCAAGAGGGAACTGGCCTTGGGACAGACCATCTAGGGGAGAGAGAAATGAGAGTAAGAACCTGCCCGGCACTGAGATGCAGCCCCTCTGGGGTGGGGCACGGGGGTTGGTTATACAGGGATCCCTTGTGTGGTGCTGACATGACTGTCTTGATTGAGCTCTGTGAGGAAAACCCCAACGGAACAGCGACCAGTTCCAGGCATTACAGGGTAAATAACTCCCAGCTCCAATTGAAATGGTAATTCGTGGCAAATGCACGATTTGGGGATGGGGTGAGGGATGGATGGATGGGTATCGAGCGGGGACATACAGACTCCTCCGCATTCACCCATCAGAAACTGGGCCAAGACTCCTCCCCAAATCACTGAGTAGGAATTGGGCCTTGACCCCCAACTGCCCCACTAGTAACCAGGCCGAGACACTGCCTGTAACTCACCCACCAGGCATCAGTCCGGCAGCTCTTGCACCCCAAATTACCTCTCCCGAAACTTGGCCCAGAACTGCCCCCAAACACCTGCTCCAGGGACTGGACCCAGGCCTTCCCCTCAACCAACTTGCTGGGAACCAGGCCTAAGTCTCACAGACTCTTCATGCCAGGGCTCTACAGATCAGCGGCCCAACAGGCCCAGCCACCATAAACATGGACCTCTCCCCAGTGCCCCAACTCCTAACAGCCCATCTCCTACCCTCCTGCAGCCACACAAACACGTAACTAGCCAGGGACTGACTAATCTGCTGTGTGGAGGGGACGGGCTCGGCCACCTAAGGAGAGAAACTTACAAATCAGCGGCGGGGGAGGAAAACCCCCATCCTGACCCAGCCCCCCAAACGACACTGGAAGCGACGGGGTTGGTTTCGGCAGAGGGAAAGGGTGTGCCAACAGGAGGTGCCCTGTGGAGGGGTGGAAAGCAGGTGGAATAGAGCTAAGGAAGGAGAAGTGGGACACGGCAGGGAGGGACCGAAGGGATGAAGGGGACGGCGGAGGGAGGGAGCAAAGGAAGGGATGAAAGAGGAAGGGGATGGTGGAGGGATGAAGGAGACGGCAGATGGAGGAGGAAGGGGACAGCGGAGGGATGGAGCACAGGAAGGGGATGGTGGAGGGAGGGAGTAAAGGGATTGAGGAGGAAGGGGACAGCGGAGGGATGAAGAAGGAAGGGGACAGCGGAGGGATGGAGCCCAGGAAGGGGACGGCGGAGGGAGGGAGCCCAGGAAGGGATTGAGGAGGAAGGGGATGGCGGAGGCATGGAGCAAAGGAAGGGATGAAGGAGGAAGGGGACAGAGGATGGAGGGAGTGAAGGGAGGCATGGAGGAGGAAGGGAACAGCAGAGGGATGGCGTGCAGGAAGGGGAAGGTGGAGGGAGAGAGCAAAGGGATTGAGGAGGAAGGGGATGGCAGAGGGATGAAGGAGGAAGGGGACAGCACATGGAGGAGGAAGGGGACAGTGGAGAGATGGAGTGCAGGAAGGGGACGGCGGAGAGAGGGAGCGCAGGAAGGGATTGAGGAGGAGGGGGACGGCGGAGGCATGGAGCGAAGGGAGGGATGGAGGAGGAAGGGGACAGAGGATGGAGGGAGTGAAGGGAGGGATGGAGGAGGAAGGGGACGGTGGAGGGATGGAGGAGGAAGGGGTTGCAGATGGAGGGAGCGAAGGAAGAGATGAAGGAGGAATGAAAAGCAGGTAAGAGCAAAGGAAGGGATTGAGGAGGTACAGTAAGCCAGTTACAGTGACGGAAGGGATGAAGGAAGCGATGGAGAGGTGGAGGGATCGGAGGCGGGAGGCGATCTGCCAGGAGACCTGTCCCCTCCACGTGCCCAGACTCCAGGGAGGCCGTCCAGGCCCGGGTGCTCACCGTTCTCCAGCGGCGCAGCTAATGCTCTGTCCGGGTTGAAATACGACATGGAGGCGGCCAGCAGGATGACGTGCCCCTGCCTTAGCATTGTTGGAGCTCGGCGGGCATCGATCGGCGGGGGCCACCAGCGGGGAGACAGCCTAGGTCCAGGGGGGGAACAGGGGAGACCCGAGGGAGGGAAGCCAGGCGCAGGCCACGCTGCCTGAAACGGGGCAGGTGTGCGGGACAGGGGGGGAGCGCCCAGTGGCTTTCACACATCCGAAGGGGTGAGGGGGACCCGGGCCGGAGGGCACCCCGGCTTCACATCGCCGGGAAGATGGGCCGGCCTGGCCTCGGCTGCTACCTGCTTTTCATCCCGAAGCATCTTCCTTCCTTCCTCCGCCTCAGAGCTCCAAGGGGAAGGAGGGAAGGGGCCAATCCGCCCAGCGGAGGGCTGGCAGGGGCCAAGCAATAGAAAGGATCAGACGCGGGTTATGCCCATGCCAACAATAGACGGGGGGAGGAGGAGAATTGGGGAGGGTGGGATGCAGGGTGGAAAGGAAAACTGGGGGGGGAGGAGATCCGGGCAGACGCCTGGGTTTTCCACCCGCTTTGCCGGGGTGGGGGGGGTGGGGAAGTGGAAGGGGGGAAGGGGAGAAGAAAAGGAGGATCAAATCCAATGGGAGGCTGGCTGATTTCGGCATCCGCCTGGCTGGGGAGCTGGGCTGCTGGAATTGATGGAGACAAGACCCACCCCCTTGGACAGACACCCCCCCCCGCCCCACTGCTGGGCTCGCCAATTGGGCCGGGGAGCTGTCTGTCAGGGCCAGAAGCCCAAATAAAGGAGAGAGGAAGGGAGAGGGGGAGGGCGGAGAGATGCAGGAGATGGAGGGGGGGAGCGTCTCCATGGTTACCTTCTCCCTGGTACCAGCCTCAGCAGCAGTAGGGCACTGTGGGAGAGGGATGGGGAGGGAGGGTGTGTGTGCGGGGGGGTATTTTGGGGACAGGGTGGAGTTTGGGGGTGCAGGGTGTGGGGGGAGCTGCCAGGGGATTCCCCAAGCCAAGGAGGGGGAAAAGAGCTGGGTAGAGGTGTCATGCGTAAACACGCACAGTGTCACATGGGCCACACTCACACACTGACAGTGTAACATACACACATGGCTCGCGCACACCCTGTCACACACATGGCTCGCACACACCCTGACAGTGTCAGATACACACACTGCTCATACACACACTGACTGTCAAATACCCACATGGTTTGCACACACCCTGACAGTGTCAGATACACACATGGTTCACACACACATGGTCACACAAACAGCTCATACACATACACTGTCACATACCACACATGGCTCACACACAACCCTGACAGTGTTAGATACACACACGGCTCACACACGTTCTGTCATACACACAGCTCATACACATACTGTCATATACCCACATGGCTTGCACACACCCTGAGTGTCACACCGACACGGCTGGCACACACACAGCTCACACACACCCTTTCTCTCTCTCTCACACACACACGGCCTGCACACATACTGACAGTCACACATATGTGGCTCACACACTGACAGTATCACACACACACAAAGCTTGCACATACACTGTCACACATACACACACAGCTCATACACACACTGACAGTGTCACACACACACAGCTCATACACTCAGAGTGTTACACACACTTGGCTCATACACACACAGTGTCACATATACAGCTCATACACACATTGACACTCTCACACACAAACATGTCCTACATACACAGAGCATCACACACACAGAGAATGTCACAACACCGTGTCTCCTACATACTCACAATGGCTCTCACACAAACCCATGCTGTCCCATGTGCCTGTGAGGTCTCACACACAGAGTATATCACATACACACATCTCGCACACACAAATACAGTCATGTCAAGTGGCCCCAGGGAGGGACCAGACCTGATCGTGCGGGGTGTTGTATAGATCCACAGACTGAAATGCCAGTGTGTGCCCTAAGCAGATTACAACCTAAGTACACAATTACACACAATGCCATGTGCACAGACACACATGGTGTCACAGACATCCTCAGTTTCACACACACACAGTTTCATACACGGTATCATGTACCCAGACACACAATATCATAAAAAAAGCCACATACAGTATCGCGTACCTGGACACACACACATTGTCACACACGGACACAGTCACAAATACATACACATTCACACAAAGACACAGCCTCACACATTCAGGCACATACAGTGTCACACACAGTCACACACACAGTGTCACACATGGACACACACACAAAAGCACTGTCACACACACAGTCACAGACAGTGTCTCCCAAATCCAGACTCTCAGTTTCTCATGCATATACAGTGTCACATGCAGTCACAGAATTTCACATACCTGGACACTCTCTCTCTCTCTCTCACACACACACACACAGTGTCATACATAGACACACATAGGCACTGTCACACATGCCCACAGTCTCTCTCTCTCCTTCACACACAGTGTCACATGTGCACACAGCGTCACGCAGTGTCACACACACAGTTTCACATACCCAGTCTCTCTTTCTCTCTCTCACAGTTACACACACAAAGTTTCACATACCCAGTCTCTCTTTCACACACACACAGTGACACACAAACATAATCAGTCACACACACTCACACTGTCATAGTGTCACACACACACACAGTTTCACATGCCCAGTCTCTCTCTCTCACACACACGAGAAGTTTCACATACCCAGACACACAGTCTCTCGCTTTCTCACACACACCCAGTCTAACACACACCCAGTGTCACACCCAGTGTCATACCCACAAACACACACAGTGTATCAGACAAGCTAACCGAGAGGCCTCCAAATGCCCCTGAAAACAGGCACTCTTCTCAAGCAGGTTTGTTTCAGGGATGGGGGGGGGCCATCAGGCTCAATTCTTGGCCATTTTTATTATCAATAACCCGGGACCAAACAGAGCATCCCCCGCTGATGGGGGCTGCGGTAAATGCCGCTGAGGAAAGGCCACTGAGACGGAGCAACCGAGATCACTGGGGGCAAAGTCCTCCGCCCAGGAGCAAGGACCCAAGGCCCATGCTTTTGAGCTGGGTGGGGGCTCGGTGCCAGGACGCAGCGTGAGGAAAAGATGTGGGGTCGTGTTGGAGAATCGGCTGACCACACGGGCACTATGGCCCAAAGAGGTAAGGGCAGCCAGGGGATCTCCAAGAGTTTATTTCTCCTCTGGGTTTGGCCTTGGTGCGACCGCGGCTGGACTCAAGAAGGACCATGCTCAATTGATAGGGGTCTACCAAATTCACAACCGAGAAAAACGTGGCATGGACCGTGAACGCTGGTCTACCCCGTGAAATCTGTATATTGCCCTATGCTATACGGATTCCAAGGGGGAGACCAGCATTTCTCCAACTGGGGGGCCTGAGCCAAAAGGAGGTCATGGGAGGTCACAAGGTTGTTGTAGGGGGGTCGCGGTATTGTCACCCTTACTTCTGCACTGTCTTCAGAGCTGGGCGGCTGTTTAGTGCAACAAAGAGACGAGGAAGGGGGGGACTTTGTTTGTTTCGTGTGGGGAACAAATATTTAATCCTGGGCTCCTCAGCCTGGCAGAGGATGGTTGGAGCCTGATCCCATGGCTGGGCATTGAAGCCAGACACATTCAGATGGCAAATCGGGTCCGGGATTTGAACAGGGAGGGGAAGATACCGAGGGGCCCGGTGGATTCTCCTGCCCCAGCAGTTACTCAGCCCAGGTGGCTGGTTTTGGAGATCTGCTCTTGTAGGGCAGTGCCTGGGTGGGGTTGTACAGGAGGTCAGACGAGCAGATCGCAAGGGTCCCTGCTGGCTGTGAATCTACGAACCTAGGAATCACGGCATCATCTCTCTCTCTCTCACATACAGCCACACACAGCCAGGCAGGGGCGGGGGGTGCAGCAGTCACCCTGGTGGGGGGCACAGGTTGTCAGGTGCAGTGGAAACCCCAAACACAGGGAACCAGTGCCGAATTTGAGCAGAAGCCTCTTGTGTAACGAACCCCCCTATGCTGGGATCCCCCCTTACCCTACAACCCCGCCCACCTGCTGGTATCCTGATCCCCTCACAGCACTCCCCCCCACTGGGATCCCTCTCATCTCACAGCCCCCCATCTCCTGAGATCCACCCACACCTCCACCCCACAGCCCCCCCTGCTGGCATCCCCCTCTCCCCTTCCAGCCCCCCCCTCTGCTGGGATCCCCCCTCACCTCACAGCACCCCCCTGCTGGGATCCTCCCCCTGGGATTCCCCTTCACCCCACAGCCCTCCTCCCCTCCACCTCACACCCCCCCCTCTGCCGGGATTCCCCCTCCCCCCCCTCTGCTGAGGTCCCTCTTTGCCCCCTGGTCCCTATCACAGTCCCCCCCACCCCCCCCCCGATGCTGCATGGGTAGCACAGAACCCGCAGCCCCACTGCTCAGCCCCTCAGGGTGCCACCCCAGGGGATCACTGAGCTGAGACACCTCGGGGAGCTGAGTCGGATTCGAGATGGGGAGCGGCGGGGGCGGGGGAGATGAGAGGAATGTGATCTCATCATTGTCACAGACTCGCGCACACACACACACAGTCGACACACACATCTCCAAACACAGAGACACCCCCACCCCCAACCACAGAGACAGAACCCCCCCAACCACACAGAGACACACACATCCCCAAACACAGAGACAGAACCCCCGCAACCACAGAGACACTCCCAACCACAGAGACACACACATCCCCAAACATAGAGACACACCCACCCCCCACCACACAGAGACACACACATCCCCAACCACACAGAGACAGACACACACATCCCCAAACACAGAACCCCAATTAAACATAGACAACCCAACCACACAGACACCCCCAGACACACAGACACACGCATCTCCAACCACACAGACACCCCCCTAACCACAGGCACACACACACCCAACCACACAGACACACACATCCCCAACCACATAACCCCAATTAGACATACACAACCCCAGCCACACAGACACAGAGACACTCTCCCAACCACAGAGACACACATCCCCAACCACAGTCACATCCCCCCCAACCATGCAGACACAAATACACATAACCCCAACCACACAGACACATCACCAAACACACAGAGCCAACCCCAAATACAGACACACACAACCCCAAACACAAACACACAGACACAACCCCACACAGACACATTCACACACACATACAATCCCAAACACACACACACCAACTCATAACCCCAAATACAGAGACACATACACATGCACACAACCCCACATATTCACGCACACATGCACAAACAACCCAAAACACACACACACACAAATACACGTGTATGCACGGACCTACAGCCCCAAACACACACCCAGAGACACACCCAAACACACACAGATGCACCCCTGCAGACCTGAGCGCTCACAGCCAGAGATGCCCACACACACAGCCACAAACATTCCCACACACGTAGGAGACACACAAACCTGCCCCCCTCACCCCAGGTGCACAAGAAAACAGCTGCCGCACACACACGTCCCCCAACACACAGACACTTCCTCACACTGACGGGACACAGACAAATATCACCCGCTACTGCCTGTCTGCATCTCACTCCACTCCTGGCTCTGGGAGGGGAACGGGGGCTAGTGGTTACAGCAGGGAGGTTGGGAGCCAGGACTCCTGGGTTCTCTCCCTGACTCTGGGAGGGGAGTGGGGTCTAGTGGTTAAAGCGGAGGGGCTGGGGATCAGGATTCCTGGGTTCTCTACCCGACCCTGGGAGGGGAGGGATGTTCCAGTGGTTAGAGTGGGAAGGCTGGGAATTCAGCACAGTTGGCTTCTCACACAAACACCAGGTTAGGAGAAAAACACCCAATAAATCAGCAGCTTAATTCTCCGCCATTTGTGGCGGCTGGGCACTTGCCGGCTTCCCCCGTGAAAGTGTCCAGTGAAAAGGGAGATTTACTGGCTACTGGCTCAGCCTGGGCTGCCAGCCATGGGCTGTGTCCGGGATGGGGGAGCGGGCCAAGGGGAACTGGCCAGACCTCAAAGGGCCACAGACACAGAGCCCTTCAGACTAGTCATCCCTGACTGCACTGGGGGCAGGGCTGGGTTCTGACCTCAACCCCCTGGGGTCAATCCAAAGTCACCCCTCATTGCAATGGAACCAGGGCCAGATTCTGATCTCAGCCCCCTGGATCAATCCAGAGTTACCCCTCATTGCAATGGGGGCAGGACCAGGTTCCGATCTCAGCCCCACCAGGGTCAATCCAGAGTCACCCTTCATTGCAATGGGGGCAGGGCCAGGTTCTGATCTCAGCCCCCGGGTCAATCCAGAGTCACCCCTCATTGCAATGGGGGCAGGGCTGGGTTCTGATCTCAGCTAGACCAGTATACAATCCACGCAATCAGACTCAGGCCTGGGGTGGAGGATTTGTTAACATTATTCTCTCCACTCCGCTTCCGTTGTCCATTTCCATTGAGAGAGTCCCTCTCTCTCCACCTTTCTGCTGCTTTTTTCATCCTGCTTTTTTTCTCCTAAACTTCCCCTAAGACAGACACAAACCCTGCGAAAGGTTTGGCGTGAGATGGGGGAGGTGGGAGAGATCCGGTGTTTGCAACCCCTCTATGCCTTTTATCATACACTCAATGGCTTCCAATGTTTTCTTTGCTAGTTGATCTCAATCCCACCCCAAGGGTGGCCATGCCAGGGTCCTCACCACACGCTGGGCACTCCCGTGTGATGCCAGGCGCCCTGGCCAACCAGCGGCTGCGGCTCGTACCGGATGGAGCAAGTCTATGATCTACAGACCATGGTCAGTTGGCAATTAAAATAAACTAGCCCAGACGCATCCCACCCCTGGTGCTCCTCCATCGACTCCACTTCACTTCCTGCACGGATCAGACTGCCCCCCCGTGCGCCAAGCACCAAGGTCCCTGTGCAATGCCCACCAAAATCAGCAGGGAAACGCCCACCGATGGGTCAGTTCTCCAGCTGGTGACTTCTCTGGAGCTAGGCCGACTTAGGTCAGCCGGCGACCTGGTCCCACGGATCTGCTCCCACTGAATTCAAGAGCAAAACCCCTGTGGGTTTCATGGGGAGCAGGACTAGCCACACGGGCCATACAGAGGTTTCGTTATCTAGGGAATCGTTTCCCAAACAAGGGGTCCCAACCCACCAGTGGGTTGCAGGGAGAGTCTAGATGGGTTGCCTTAGTGAAAAGTCAGGGAAGCACTGTTCCTGCTGGCTAGGGAACTGGTTTGGGATAGGAGTCATGGGACCTATTCCCTGCTCTTGCCTCTGCTTCCCCTAGCAAAACAGGTCAGGGATCTCAGCTGGACAGGGACTGTCTCTCGCTGTGTCTATGCAGTGCCTGGCACAATTGGCCCCGATCTCAGCTTGGCAGGGCCTGTCTCCCATTGGAACTGCACAGTGCCCAGCACGACAGGGCCCTGGTCTCAGCTGGGCAGGGACCCTCTCTCGCTGGGTCTGGGCAGCGCCCAGCATGACAGACCCCTGATCTCAGCCTGGGCAAGGACTGTCTACACTTGCATCTGTGCAGCGCCTGACGCCGCTATAACACACATAACAGTAACAAGCAGTATTACTGCAATGCCTTTTCTGTTGTATTGACTTGTACGAGATTTGAATTGCTTTCCCCTTCACCCTCAACTACCTGTCTGTCTGTCTGTCTGTGTGTCCTTTGACTGTGACTTCCCGTCTGTCCTTGACTGTCCGGAAAAGATGTAACACCGCGCAGGTTCTGCCTCCGACACACAAATATTAGCAATAAGTTCTACGAAGCCTCGATTGGGTCCGGGGGAACGACACACTGGAGCCAGCCCCAGTGGAAACGGCACCTGGAGGCTGAAGTAAGGGGGTCAAGCAAACAGCAGAGACACCGAGACTGGAGATACTGACCTACATCAATGGTCACTGGGCAGCAAAAGCGGACAGGTGTCAGTGGGGGGGTGAATTATCCCCAGCGTTGATGGTCACGGCCCCTGTGCCAATATAATGGTGTCCCCCCTACTGGGATGGGAAGGGGGTTCACCTCTCCCACAGCAATAGCCGCTCCCCCCGGGACAGGAAGGGGGCTCACCCCCCCCAGCAATAGCCGCTCCCCCCGGGACAGGAAGGGGGTTCACCCCCCCACAGCAATAGCCGCTCCCCCCCAGGACAGGAAGGGGGTTCACCCTCCCCAGCAATAGCCGCTCCCCCCGGGACAGGAAGGGGGTTCACCCCCCCACAACAATAGCCGCTCCCCCCGGGACAGGAAGGGGGTTCACCCCCCCACAACAATAGCCGCTCCCCCCGGGACAGGAAGGGGGTTCACCCCCCCGGGACAGGAAGGGGGTTCACCCCTCCAGCAATAGCCGCTCCCCCCGGGACAGGAAGGGGGTTCACCCCCCCAGCAATAGCCGCTCCCCCCGGGACAGGAAGGGGGTTCACCCCCCCAGCAATAGCCGCTCCCCCCCGGGACGGGAAGGGGGTTCACCCCCCCCCAGCAATAGCCGCTCCCCCCCCGGACGGGAAGGGGGTTCACCCCCCCAGCAATAGCCGCTCCCCCCCGGGACAGGAAGCGGGTTCACCCCCCCAGCAATAGCCGCTCCCCCCGGGACAGGAAGGGGGTTCACCCCCCCCAGCAATAGCCGCTCCCCCCCGGGACAGGAAGGGGGTTCACCCCCCCCAGCAATAGCCGCTCCCCCCCGGGACAGGAAGGGGGTTCACCCCCCCCAGCAATAGCCGCTCCCCCCCCGGACGGGAAGGGGGTTCACCCCCCCCAGCAATAGCCGCTCCCCCCCCGGACGGGAAGGGGGTTCACCCCCCCAGCAATAGCCGCTCCCCCCCGGACGGGAAGGGGGTTCACCCCCCCAGCAATAGCCGCTCCCCCCGGGACAGGAAGGGGGTTCACCCCCCCCAGCAATAGCCGCTCCCCCCCGGGACAGGAAGGGGGTTCACCCCCCCAGCAATAGCCGCTCCCCCCGGGACAGGAAGCGGGTTCACCCCCCCGCAGCAATGGCCGCCGCCCCCAACACTCTCCCACGCGCGTACGACGCTCTAGGAATCTCTCTCTATGACCCCCGGGAGCGTTCAGTCATTGGCTAGAGGGCTGCGCGAAGCGCCTCCCTTCCATTGGCCAGCGGGACCCGGCGGCGCCCTGCCATTGGCTGATGCGTCAGAGGGCGGGGCGTTTCCCGTGCGGTATATAAGGCAGCCCCAGAGAGCGCTGCTCTCTTTTTTTTTCTCAACCGCCGTGGCTGTAGGTGTTGGTGTGAGGTGAGGGCGGGGCCGCGCCGCGCCGCGCCGCGCGCGCTCGCAGGGGAGCGGGGCCGGGGTGATGGGCGAGCGCGCGGCAGCGGCAGGGCGCGCGGGGATACGGGGGGGGGCCCGCGCGGCTCCCCGCGGGCGCGCGCATGCGCAGAGGCGGCGGTGAGCTAGGGCCTGTGGCGCGTGCGGCCCCTGGGCCTGGCGCGCGCTGTTGCTGCAAGGGGAGGGGGCGCGAAACACGTGGCCCGGGAGATCCCCCCCAGCCCCGTGTATTGGGGGGGTCGTTCCCCCCCGCCTGCTGCAGCGGGGCCTGGCGTTGCGCAAGGGGCTCCCCCGTCGTGCCTCAGTTTCCCCACCTGCAGAGCGGCCGGGGCGCTGCGGGGCAGAGACCAGCTACGGCCCGCGCCAGGGCCCCCCCCGCCCCCCTTCCTGCACCCAGACACGCGCTAAACACCCCGATGTCCATGTCGGGTTGGTCTGCACCCCTCCCCCGGGCGCTGAGCTCTGCTGGCCCCCCTGGGGCCACCGTTTTCCTGCTCGATGTCACCAGACCTGGGGCCTGTAACGAGGGGCAGGTGGCTGTGGGTCCGTGGCACCGTGCGGTGTAACTGCTGCGCTCGGTGCTGTCCAGACCCACCACAGGGACGGCCCCTCTGAGTGCTAGTGGGTCCTGGCTTCATAGCTTGTGTTGGCTGGTCCTGTTGCACCCGCCGTGGGCTCCTGGCATCCCGCTCCCTGCAATCGCTCACCCTCATGCCCACGACTCTGCTCCCTGCTCCATACCAGTGTCTGCTGGGCCGGGGGCCCCGCACTGGGCTGTGGCCTGAGCACACCCCGTGCCAGGGCTGCTGAGGCCTTTGAAGGCTTCGTGGGTGCTGTTCTGTCAACGTGGCAGAGACACGTGAGTGGGTGGGTGCAGGATGCAGGCACCTTGGCCTGATGGGAGTTGATGGGGGGGGGGGTGATCCTGGGGGCTTAGGAAAGACAGGGAGCACCTGTCTGACCCCAGTTCACAGCCCAGGCCCCCCCCCAGGATAAGCTGTGCCCTGGGTTTGTGGGGTGGCTGCTGGAGGATCAAGGCCCCATGTGCTTTGGTTGGGGGCTGGTAAGGATGGAGCAGAATTGTCCTGTCTCTTCCTAGCTCATTTCCCTCTGCCTCTCCCCCCAGGGCCAGAGCCCACAGCCTCTGCCAGGATGCCCGTTGCCAGGAGCTGGGTGTGCCGGAAGACCTATGTCACCCCTCGGCGCCCCTTCGAGAAATCCCGCCTCGACCAGGAGCTGAAGCTCATTGGTGAGTTTGGGGGCAGGGTGGGGGCTCAGGCTGGTGCCTGCCTGGTACTCAGCAGGGGGTGGGGCAAGGGCAATCTCCCCTGACAGGGCTGGCCCTGGGGCAGCATTAGGGGGGTGGGGGGGGCTCCCTGGCAGTCAGGGCTAGCACTAGGAGGCGCTGTGCCACCATATGCAGCTTGCTTTGTTAGACACAGCATTAATGGCCCAAGGATTATTTTCTGATCTTTAGGCAATTTAACTCCATTAGTCCAGGCAGTGTTAAATCTGCTGCCTCTAGTCAGTGGGATACAGGCCTGAACCGTGTCCTGGCGCTGGGCGGGGAGTCCTGTATAACCAGCTCCCACGCCCCACCCCAGAGGTTCTGCATCTCAGTGCCCAGTGAGGGGTCCCTGTATAACCAGCTCCCACGCCCCACCCCAGAGGTTCTGCATCTCAGTGCCCAGTGAGGGGTCCCTGTATAACCAGCTCCCATGCCGCACCCCAGAGGGGCCACATCTCAGTGCCCAGTGAGGGGTCCCCGTATAACCAGCTCCCACGCCCCACCCCAGAGGTTCTGCATCTCAGTGCCCAGTGAGGGGTCCCTGTATAACCAGCTCCCACGCCCCACCCCAGAGGTTCTGCATCTCAGTGCCCAGTGAGGGGTCCCTGTATAACCAGCCCCCGTGCCCCACCCCAGAGGTGGCTGCCTGTGGTCCCTGTTGCTAACAGCCCTGCTCCTCTCCAGGCGAGTACGGGCTGCGGAACAAGCGGGAGGTTTGGCGGGTGAAGTTCACCCTGGCCAAGATCCGCAAGGCGGCCCGAGAGCTGCTCACGCTGGATGAGAAGGACCCCAAACGCCTCTTTGAAGGTAGGGGGGCAGGATGTGTGGGAGGGGGGTGCTGGGAGCTGGTCCCAGCAGCTGTCTGAAGTTGTTGGGAGGGGAAGAGGCAGGGTCCCTGGATCTAACCCCCTGTCTCACCGACACCCCCCCCAGGCAATGCCCTGCTGCGACGGCTGGTGCGCATCGGGGTGCTGGACGAGGGCAAGATGAAGCTGGATTATATCCTGGGCCTCAAGATTGAGGATTTCCTGGAGCGGCGCCTCCAGACCCAGGTCTTCAAGCTGGGCCTGGCCAAGTCCATCCACCACGCCCGGGTGCTGATCCGCCAGAGGCACATCCGGTAGGGCACGTGCTGCTGTGGGTAGGGGTGTCAGGACTCCTGGGTGTTCTCCCTGGCTGAGGGAGGGGAGGGTCTAGTGCGTCCCACAGGGTGGGACCGGGTGCTGAGTTCGTGAGGAGGAGCTGTGTGGCAGGCAGGTCAGTGGCCTCGTTCTCGGTGACTGTCCTGCCTCTTCGGCAGGGTCAAAGCTAATCCCAAGGACGTGGGGAGTTTGGCCGTTGCTCCTACCCTCCCCGTGCCTAAAGCTTTGCTCTTGCTGTGTTGTGTAGCCCTCCTGGATGAGCCTGTGAGGTGTGTGGAGCCCCCCTGCCCAGTGGGGCAGGCTCTGGCCTGGGGAGCCCCCCTGGTCGGTCCAACCCTGCACTCCGGCTAGCGGGCAGTAGGGCTGCCCATGTCGGCAAGGCTCACTGCGGCAGAGCCGTACACCTTGCGAAGGGCCAGGCCGTTCCACCAGCCCCCTGTGCTCGGGGCTGCTGCACAGGTAACAAGCTGCCGGCTGCTCCCTGCAAATGGGGATTGGATCCCAGGGCAACCTGGTAATGGAGCTTGGTTCAGTGGGACCTGGTTCTGATCTTGGCTTCCCTGGTGTCAATCTGGAGTCACTCCTCTTTTGCAGTGGGGGCAGGGCTGGGTTTTGATCTCAGCTCCCTAGCATCAATCCAGAGGTCACCTCTTTTCTTTGGATGACTCTGGATTCAAATCCGGTACCAGCAGGAGCTGGCTGGGGGTGTGGGGAAGAGATGGGATGGGACTCTGGTATCCAGGAGCAGCTGATGTGTAGCTGGCTCTGGGGAGTGTCTGGGAGGAGCTACAAGATGGCAAAGGGGTGGGGCATCTGCCCCGGGGTTAATGTTAAATTCTGATTGGGGTCCTGTTGCCCCAGAGCACTGTGGGTAGGTGGCTTCCTGTACCTGCCCTCACCCCTTTCCCCTTCCCCAGGGTGCGGAAGCAGGTCGTGAACATCCCGTCCTTCATCGTGCGCCTGGACTCACAGAAGCACATTGACTTCTCGCTGCGCTCACCTTATGGGGGCGGCCGGCCTGGCCGTGTCAAGAGGAAGAACGCCAAGAAGGGGCAGGGTGGCGCCGGCGGGGCGGATGAGGAAGAGGAGGATTAAAGGCCTGGCAGCTCCCCCTGCTGGGCAGCCTGCACTGCTGTATCAATAAACCAGTTTGGAGTGGGGCTGAACTGGGTGGATTGTTCTGTTAGTGGGGTCCTGCCATTGAGGTGTCAGGGCTGCTGTACCCTAGCCTGACAGCAAATGCTTTGAGTCTTGTGCCTCACCAGAGGGGGGTGCTCTGGTCTGTGAGCGGGAGGCAGCGTCTGCTGGGCCTTGCACCCTGCAGCAGGTAGTTCCCCAGCTCCCTGTCTGGAAATGAGCCCTGTCCTGCCTGCTGCTTGCCCTTCCCCCACTGGCCTGCAGGCAGCACTGGCCCTTGGAAATAAAACCACTGCAGACCTGCCTGTTTCCATGCTGGGGATGGAGGGCTGGAGAATTAACCCTGAGTGGGCTGGCTGATGCTCATAGTGGGGGTGGGGGCTTGAGGTGACTCCCAGGGAGGGGTAGGAAGGGAAAATAGTTGGGAGTTGTCACAGGGCCTAGGGGGCCCAGCTCAGTGCTTCCCGTCCTCCCCCTGCTGGGGCAATTTGAACAGTGGGAGCTCTAGAAAACTCCCCCCCAGCCCAACAGACATGTGGCTGCTGGGTGAGGAGTTTGGCTTGTTTGCCATGGGCTGGAATTGGGCAAAGGGGGCTGGGTTCTCCCCTTGCTGGCTGTGCCTCGGCTGGTTCTAGGATGCCTGGGTTCTGGGGTTACAGAGGGATATTTGGGTGGGATACTCCTCACTGACTGGTCCCCTGGGTCCTAGCCCCCCTCCTGCTCTATGCCCTGATGTCTCAGCCAAGCCTGGGGGCAGGATTTCCTTCACTGCTCCCTCTTGTCAGCTGGGGTGGGGGGGTGTCAGGGCTCTGGGGTCCTCGAGGGGAGGGAAAGGGCCTGTTCTCTAAGTGGCCTGAGGTGGGACCCCCTTCCCTGCTTGCTAGGCCTGGCATCTTCTGTTTCCTGCCTCATGGCTCTTGGTGGTGCCAGGCTGCCCTGAACTCCCCTCCCCTCTGTTGGAAGCTGGCAGTGGGCACCAGGGAGGGATTGTGGTGTGATTCCTTGGTCTAGTCATTCCCACTGGGGCACCAGGCAAGTGAACCTTTGTTCTAACTAGGTGGGGCTGCTCTTAGCTTGTCCCCAAATCCTCCCAGGCTGAGAAGGGGGCTCTGGCCCCCCTGTCTGCTGGCTGGACAGTGGCTTTATAGGGGAATGGGGGCAGAGACCTGCCTGGTGCTGTGACCCCTGGTGCTGGATCAGCTTGGGGAGCCCCACCCACAAGAGGGAGGCGGGTCCAGGGCTGGCCCTGCTGGGAAATGAGGGTGAAAGGCTGGAGCTGAGCTGGGTGCCAGGGGTGGGGGACCAGCCCTGGGCTGTAATGGCAAAGTGCGGCTGGTGCCCCTGAACCCGTTGGCTGGGGGAAGCGAAAGCCAGAGCGGCGGAAGCAGCTGGGTTTTTTCCGAACCGCTGAGGCCATTTTCAGTAACTTTGCTCCCCCGAGTCAGCGTTCGTGGTGCCAAGAGCCTTACGGGAACAGCTGGGCGCGGAAGGGGGTGAGGATGGGGTCATGGCTAGATGCAGCAGCTTCTGGGGTGGGGCGGGGGGGAGGGGAAGTTGTTGACAGGAGGATCCCTCAACCACTGCCAGCTGGCAGGGAATGGGGAACCAGGCCTTTCCCCTCTGGTCCCAGGCCTGGGTCTTGCCTAGCTCAGGGGAAATGGGGCTTTTCCTCTTTAGGGGGTGCTGGCTCTGATTTGTGGGTGCTTTGAGGGGCTGCCCCTGCAGCCCCCAGGTCCCAGGCAGCCCCCAAAGCAGTGGTGGGAGGCAGGATGCAGCAGACAGGTTTATTCCATCCCGATGCAGCGGTACAAGACCCCCCCGTGCAGCCCGGCTGGTGGTAACAGGGCCACCAGCGCTCCTGGCGGGAGACGAGATCCATGCGGTTGGTGTGGCGCCCTCCAGGGGATGAGGTGAGAGCCCCGGCATGGGGCCGGGGTCCAATCTGGCTCCCCGGGAATAGTTGGGATCTAGACCCAATGCCCTTCCCAGAGCTGCGGAGAGAACCGAGGAGTCCTGGCTCCTAGCCGCCCTGCTCTCATCACTAGACCCCCCCCTCCCCTCCCAGATCTGGGGGGAGAACCCAGGAGTCCTGGGTCTCAACCCCCTCATTAGATCCCTCAGCCCCCACCAATTCTTGTGTCCCCCTCCCAGTTCTTACTCTGGGTCCCAGCCCTGGCCTGAAGAGCCCCCTCTCCTGTCCACTCCAGGCCTCTCTCCCCATCCAGTCCCATCTCCCCCACACTCTGGAGCTGCCATGGGGCTGATGCCAATCTGCTCCCCTCCCCCATCTGCCCCCGCCCTGTGTTTTCCATAGGGCAGGGGCTACAGACCCCTTTCCCGCTCTTCCTCCCACTGTGCTGGAAAACCCTGGGGTGTCCTAGAGGGAGTCCCACTCTGCGGTTTCCTCCCCTCCCCCAGCTGTGCTGAGAAGGCCTGAGTTACAGGGGGGGCTCCCTCTACCCCACTGCCTCCCACGAGCATTGGGGGGGAATCCTGAGCACAGGTCGGGGGTCCCCCCTTGCTCCTCTCCCCTCCCTCTGCGCAGACAGTTCAGTAGGGCCTGGGGCAGGGCCCCCTAGCAGCGCAGGGAGTTGCGTAGGGCCCGGGGCACGGGCAGCCCCTCCAGATCGGGCCCCCCGGTCCCTGCCCGGACGCTGGCCCGGACGGCCCGCCGGCACAGCTCCTGCAGCGAGGCCACCTTGCAGCGCAGCGGGCGGGCGAGCGCCAGGGGCTCGGGGCGGCTCCCCTGGGCCTCCAGGTAGCAGGGCCCCCCCGGGTGCCCGGCCCGCCCCAGGTAGTGCTCCACCAGCTGCACCACGCAGGCGAAGGCGGGCGGGCAGGGGGCCCCCGGCTGGGTCTCCAGGTGGAAGGCCGCCCCCTGCTGCTGGATGCGCAGGTTGGTGATGCCGGCCCCGGTGCGGAGGCTGAGGGTGAAGAGGTGCCGGTGGTCGGAGGAGTCGCGGACGAGGAAAGCCCCCGGCGGGTGGGGGCTCAGCAGCCGCTTGGCCTCCGCCCCCGACAGGCTGCCCCAGTAGAAGCCGCTGGCGTCCAGCCGCTCCAGTGCCGTCTCCACCCGCTCAAAGTCCCCGCAGAAGCTGCGGTAGTGGTAGGAGACGGCGGGGGGCTGCGGGGCGGGGGGCCCGCTCATGGCCGCCGGGGGGTACGGGCAGTAGTGCAGGCAGGGCCAGCACAGCGGGACCATCGCGCTGCCCAGGCTGGATTCTCCTCCCCCCGCTCCCTGCTGAGTCCTCCTGGTCACCGGAGTCCCTCCCGCGGGATCATCTGTGGAGAGAAGGGGGGGTCAATGGGGGGTGCCTGGGGCTGCGGGTCGGGAGTGAGGGGCAGCTCAGGGCAGGCAACTGATTGATTCTGGTACCGGAAAGTTCTCACACAGAATCCAACACCGGCTGTTAATGTTCTTCACGACCTAATGACCCTGGGGCTGGGGAAAGAACCCTGGCATCCTGGCTCCCAACCCCCCCTGCTCTAGCTACTAAACCCCACTCCCCTCCCAGAGCTGGGGAGAGAACCCAGGAGTCCTGGTTCCCAGCCCTCCCCCCACCACTCTAACCACTCTAGGATTGGAGTCACCTCCAGTTGTAGAGGGGTGTGTGTATAGACACACACACACAATCAGCCACCCATATTGAATGCTGGAGGTACAGCCTCTCACACACACAAATCACTGACACACACACACAGCGACACAGGTGCACACAAGCAGGCTCAGACACACACATACACACAGTCACGTACCCTTAGATTAACCTACAACACCCTCCCACGCACACACGTACACAAATGTCACATTGCAGTCAGTCAGCAACATATACCAAACTGCACCCCATAGTTATACATACCCACACACAATTACAAACACACACTCCCAGAAACACCTCTGCACACCAGCGATACACACACTAAGTTATGTAGATACACACACATAATCACACCCCACAGGAGAACATACCAAAAAATCTGTGGGGTGTATATGTGTGTGTCCCTGCTGCCCCATGCTGGCAGGGATGAGCCCTGCGCTCTGTGTGTGTGTGTGTGTGTGTGTGTGTGTGTGTGTGTGTGTCCCTGCCGCCCTATGCTGGAGGGGATGAGTCCTGCACTGTGTGTGTTTGTATACACACCATACACTTAAGACACACCCATAAAATATACGCATAAAACCATACTACCCCCACATTCACACACTTATAACACACTCATCAGAAACCTCATTGCAGATCTACAAACACAACATATTATTCCATATAATTATACACACACACTGAAAACACACCCATGCAAACACAAACATTCATAACAACCCATACACATGCACCCTTTTACATACGTATAACACACAAATGCACACAGATATGGTAAACACAAAGACAAATATATATCTCCTGTGTGTCTGGTTTGTCTCTGTGTACACTACACACAAAGCATAAGAGGCATAAACACACACACAATATACACAGAGTGTGTGTGTGGAACACACTCACGGACAAAACGTATACATGCACACCAACAAAATATGCATACATATTCGTAACATATATACACAAAATGTACACACACCCACTCAATCCTCCCCACACAAAACGTACACGCACAATCCTCCCCTCCCCACACAAGATGTACACATGCACACACACGATCCTCCTCACACAAAATGTACACACCACACACACAATCCTCCCCTCACAAGATGTACACACACACGCACTCCTCACACAAAATGTGCACCACACACACGATCCTCCTCACACAAAATGTACACACCACACACATGCACATGATCCTCCTCACACATAACATACACACACACAATCCTCCCCACACAAGATGTACACACACACGCACTCCTCACACAAAATGTGCACCACACACACGATCCTCCTCACACAAAATGTACACACCACACACATGCACATGATCCTCCTCACACACAATGTACACACAATACACACATACACAATCCTCCCCACACAAGATGTACACACTACACACACAATCCTCCCCTCACAAGATGTACACACCATACACACACAAAAAAAACAAACACACCCATATTCCTCCGCACACAAGATGTATACACACACACACCACAAACTCTTCTGATCTTGGCCTGCCCCTGCCCCAGCCCAGGTGCCCCAGAGAACAGGGAGTGAATCCCACTTTGTGTGTGTGTGTGTGTGGTGGTGGGGGGGGGGGCAAAGGGGAACAAACATTTTAAGGCTGCGCCAAATTCACTCCTGCTCCAACTTCCTCCAGGAAACCCCGAGGCTAGAACAAACCTCCAGCTCCGAGGGAACAGGATCTCTTCTGGTTGAGCCTAAAAAAGAAGAAATCCAGCGGAGATATTTTTTTAAACCAAACTCTTATAAAAAACCTGAACCTATTAAAGTAACGAAGGGCCTGATCTGCATCGTGCTACCTGAAATCTGAGCCCAGTTCTGGGAACCCTTGTACTAAGGCTGACACAAACCCTCCCAGCTCAAGGCCCAGAGCCTGGCACCGATTTCTGCACCCGCTCGGATTTGTCCCATCGCTTGCAGCGGCCTGGGCATCCCAGTCTGAACCCAAGCAACCACACTAAAATGTCCGAAAACTCAACCCGTCAACCGACCCCAGCCAGCAAGTGTGGAAAATCGGGATGGGGCGGAAGGTAATAGGTGGGGATATTAGACAAAGCCCTGAATATTGGCACGGTCTTTATAAAATCGAGACATCTGGTCCCCCATAGCTCGAAATAACTAACCTAAAACCAATGTTAACCCCCGCCCCAAACCAAACCAGAAACTGATCCCAAATAACTAACTTAAAATCAATGTTAACCCCTGTCCCCCCGCAACCCAACCCAGAAACTGACCCCAAATAAATAACCTAAAACCAATGTCAAATCCCCCCCAAACCAACCTGGAAACTGACCCCAAATAACTAACCTAAAATCACTGTTACCTCCACCCCCAAATCAACCTGGAAACTGACCCCAAATAACTAACCTAAAATCACTGTTACCTCCACCCCCAAATCAACCCAGAAACTGACCCCAAATAACTAACCTAAAACCGATGTTAAAAAGCAACCCCCAAGCTGTAACTGACCCGAAGTCAGTGGGATATTAACATTAAAGGAATGGCCAAATTCAAAATGTGGCAAAGAGAGAAATAAAAAATCATGACGGTCTGGGGGGTGGGGGTGGAGAGGACAAAAATGAGGCTTAAAAAAAAAACATCTGGAGAAAAAAGAAAATCCAAAGAATCCCCTGAAAAGAGTCATTGCAAAGATCTTCCTTAAAATCAACCAGCCCAAGTTCTCCCCAGGCAGGACTCTTACTAACGCTGACTGGTTGTTATCCTCATTAACAGCCCCCCACTCCTGGAGCAGGAGCTGGGTGTTGCTAAAAGTGCTCGAAAGTCCCATTGTCTTGCCAGCTGCTGTGCTTCGTGGGTGACTGGGGGGGCGGGGGTCAGCGGGGCAAACTGGGGTGGGGGGGGCAGCTGAGCCAAGGGCGCCTTAGGTCCAGCCCCCCCCGCCAGTCTATTTGCAAACTCCCCTGGTTGTAGTTTTTGTGGGTGTTTGCCCACGGCGGCTCCCCTAGGCCCATGAAATAATCTCCCGTTTTAACTCACCCCTTTCTGACCCCCAACCAGTCCGGATTGAAGCGATTTTGCTAGCAGCCCGTGTAGACTCACTCTGGCGTGCTGGGAATGCTACTCCTGGAGTCCTCGCAGGGCAGAGGGGGGAGGAAACGGAGCAAATCAATTCCCCTCCCCCAAGTCACAGGAAAGCTTCCCCCTTGGGGGTACATCCTGGCCAGGCAGCCGGGCCCCCAGTCTCCGCGGGGTGGGGGAGCAGGGCCCCTGGAGCAGGCAGCTGCCGGGAAGCCGCTGTAGGCACCGCAGAGGGAAGCAGGAAAAACCACTTTCCCTTTTGCACAAGCAGAAGGCTTGGATGCATTGGGAGTTGTGGGGCGGGGGGGGGGGGGAGCGGCACAGGAAAAGTTCCCCCCCCCCCCCGCCAGCCACCCGGCCAGAGTCTCTCCTGGCCGGACTGGGGAGGGGGGTGTATCCGGCAGGGGGGAGTGTTTCATATTTATTTTTGTGAATGGGCCCCATCCCCATCCCATTGGCCAGAGGGGGGGGCTGGGGGCAGGCTGGCTGGGCTCTGATTGGCAGGCGGGGCTGGGTAACCCCCCCCCCGCCCCCACCGGCTCAGGGTGATTCCTGGAAGTGTGCAGGGCACTGTTGGTAACAGGGAGGGGATGTGCGCTGTGGTCCCTCCCCCTCGCTGCCTGCACGGGGCTAGGGACACCCGGGGGAGGGCAGGGCTGGCTCTGCTCCCCTCTCCCTCCTGGGGGGAGTCCCGTAACCCCCCCCCGCCCCCGCCAAGAAACACGCAGCCCAGCTGTTAACCCTTCAGCGCCTGCACAGGGACAGTCACAGACCTTCCCGAAGGCTGGGAGCGGAGTGCACCCCCCCTTCGTCTGCCGACCCCCCCAGCTGTCCTCCCCCGCGTCCCCCCGCCCCCTCTCCCGCCTCCTTCCCCCTCCTCCTCCACCTGCCCCTTCCCCCAACTGTCCCCCCGTGCCCCCTCCTCCATCTGCTCCTCCCCCCCACTGCCCTCCCCCGAGCTCCCCTTTCCTACCTCCTTCACCCTCCTCCCTCCGCTTCTTCCCCCCCACTGCCCTCCCCCCCGAGCTCCCCTCTCCTCCCTCCTTCCCCCTCCTCCCTCCGCTTCTTCCCCCACGGCCCCCCCCGAGATCCCCTCTCCCACCTCCTTCCCCCTGCGTCTTCCCCCGCCCTGCTCCCCTCCTCCCTCCGCTTCTTCCCCCCCACTGCCCTCCCCGCCGAGCTCCCCTCTCCCACCTCCTTCCCCCTGCGTCTTCCCCCGCCCTGCTCCCCTCCTCCCTCCGCTTCTTCCCCCCCACTGCCCTCCCCCCCGAGCTCCCCTCTCCTCCCTCCTTCCCCCTCCTCCCTCCGCTTCTTCCCCCACGGCCCCCCTCGAGATCCCCTCTCCCACCTCCTTCCCCCTCCTCCCTCCGCTTCTTCCCCCACGGCCCCCGCCCCCGAGATCCCCTCTCCCACCTCCTTCCCCCTGCGTCTTCCCCCGCCCTGCTCCCCTCCTCCCTCCGCTTCTTCCCCACCACTGCCCTCCCCCCGAGCTCCCCTCTCCCACCTCCTTCCCCCTGCGTCTTCCCTCTGCCCTGCTCCCCTCCTCCCTCCGCTTCTTCCCCCCCCACTGCCCTCCCCTCCCGAGCTCCCCTCTCCCACCTCCTTCCCCCTGCGTCTTCCCTCTGCCCTGCTCCCCTCCTCCCTCCGCTTCTTCCCCCCCACTGCCCTCCCCCCTGAGCTCCCCTCTCCCACCTCCTTCCCCCTGCGTCTTCCCTCTGCCCTGCTCCCCTCCTCCCTTCGCTTCTTCCCCCCCACTGCCCTCCCCCGAGCTCCCCTCTCCTACCTCCTTCACCCTCCTCCCTCCGCTTCTTCCCCCCCCACTGCCCTCCCCCGAGCTCCCCTCTCCCACCTCCTTCCCCCTGCGTCTTCCCCCGCCCTGCTCCCCTCCTCCCTCCGCTTCTTCCCCCCCACTGCCCTCCCCCGAGCTCCCCTCTCCTACCTCCTTCACCCTCCTCCCTCCGCTTCTTCCCCCCCACTGCCCTCCCCCGAGCTCCCCTCTCCCACCTCCTTCCCCCTGCGTCTTCCCCCGCCCTGCTCCCCTCCTCCCTCCGCTTCTTCCCCCCCCACTGCCCTCCCCCGAGCTCCCCTCTCCTACCTCCTTCACCCTCCTCCCTCCGCTTCTTCCCCCCCACTGCCCTCCCCCGAGCTCCCCTCTCCTACCTCCTTCCCCCTCCTCCTCTGTCTGCTCCCCCGCACGAGTTCCCCCTGCCCCGCTCCCCTCTCCCAGCTCATTCTCCCTCCTCCTCCATCTGGCCCTTCCCCCTAGTGCCCTCCCCTCTGCCCCGCTCTCCTTCCCCTCCTCCTCCATCTGCCCCTTCTCCCAGTCCCTGCTCCCCTCTCCCACCGCCTTCCCCCTCCCCATCCTCCTGCTTCGTCTGTGCTTCTCCCCTTCCTGATCTTCCCTCTCCCCCTCCCCCTCCCCTCCCTCTCTTTCTTTTTCTTTTTCACTTTCTTTCCGCTTCGCATTTTCGTCTCTTTATCTCAGCTCCGAAGCCCCCCACACACACACACACACACGGGGCTGGGGGCAAAAAGGGGCGAGTCTCCGTGGCCCATCCAGGGCTCCGTTAGATCACCTGGCGGAGGAGGGGGCTGTGCACTGTGGGTGCCCAGGAATGGGGCTGAGACCCAACAAACTCATTACACGTGAGCCACCCAAGAGGAAGGACTTTTAGTATCTACTGATCTAGGGCTGGATCAGAGCCAGCCCCCCCTTGAGGGGACAGGCCCTGGGCCCCATTCCCCACCCCCACCCCCGAGTCAGTGGTTCCCCGCCCTGGGGCTGGATCTGAGCCGGCGCCCCCTAGAGGGGAGAGGCCTCCTGCCCCATTGCCTGCCTCCCTGAGCCAGCCAGTCCCTGGACTGCAGCCGGATGGGAGCTGAACAAGGGATATAACGAAAAACCATTTAAAATCTGGGTGCCTGCTAGTGCCCCCTGCTGGGGGAGGACACCCCTCAAATACCAGTCACGATCCGCCCCCCCACCGCCAATAGAGCAGCAGGCATAGTGTCCCCTGCCCCCCAGAGAGAGAGTCTGGGGGAACCTCTGCGGAACCCAGGAGTCCGGGGAGAGAATCCCTGCTATCCCCCCTGCTCAGGTTTCAGTGGCCACCCCTGGGTATTGGGGAGTGGCCATGGGGACGCCAGGGCCCTATAGTGGAGTAGGGGGATTGATGGATGGTTGGCAGGTGTCAGTAGCACCTGGCTGGATGCTCAGTTCTTCCTGCTGCCGGTTCTCAGAGCCAGGTCCCAGGGGTCCTGAACCCTCGCTGGGTCTCCTCCATCACCGGCCCCCGGATGTGGGCTGGATGCCTGAACACAGCCCATGGCCTTTTGCTGGGAATTCACCAGCCCTCGTAACCCTCCCCTGGGGTCAGCTGGGAGCCCTCACCCGATGGGGCAGATGGGGAAACTGAGGCACTGAGAATGGATTTGTCCACAGCTGTAGCAGAACTGGGATGAGAACCCAGGAGTCCTCCTCCACCCCCGACCACTATACCACACTCAAACCACTAGACCCTGCTCCCCTTCCAGAGCTGGGGAGAGAACCCAGGAGTCCTGGCTCCCAACCATTAGACCCCACTGCCCTCCCAGAGCCAGGGAGAGAACCCAGGAGTCCTGGCTCCCAACCCCCCTCTCCATCCACTTCTCTTTTCCCTCTTTCTCTCCTAGCCCCCCTCTCTTCCCCACACCATGGGCAGGAACCCTGCCCACATCCTAACCCCCATGGCAGGTTCCCCTTGGCTGCAGCTGGTTGGCAGTGGGCTCATTTCATTTCCCAGCCTCAGTGACACACTCAGGGCCCCTGAGGACAGCGAATGAGAGGGGACACCCCATCCGGCCCTGGGCAGGGACTGGCTGGCTCAGGGGGGCAGGGAATGGGGCATGGGGCCTTTCCCCTCTAGGGGGCGCTGGCTCCCATCCAGCAGTGTTGTTCCCAGTGACGCTCCCAGGCGTCTCCCCCTGCCCTCCCCCGGCATGACACCCCCTGGTGCCACCCGTCTCCCCTTCTACTGCAAGAAAGCAGCCCAGCCCCAGAGGCCCCTTGCTGGGGTGCATTGGTGGAGGGAGGGGTTGTGTATGTTGCCATGTGTATATGCTGGGTGGGGGGGCTCTCCAGGCCCACTTACCCCCTCAGCACACAGAGTTGGGGGGGGGCTCCCCCGGGATTTCTGGCCAGCCCGGTGTTTACGAGCGGCTGGTTCCTGGCAGAGCCGAGATGCCGGTAAGGCCGCTGGCTTCCTAGCAGCCGCTAGCGGAGGCGCACGGCAGAATGCTAATCAGCAATCACAACAAAGGCCGTGTGCCAGAAGGGGAGAGTGTCGGGGGGCTGCTGGTCGCTCCCCAGAGCCCCTCCCGAATTGCCATCACCGCCTCTCCCTGCTGCCCACTAGGGATCTCCACCCACCCCCATCTGGCCCTCGGTGTCGATGCCACCTGGCAACCCAGAGCTGAGGCTTGTGAGCTCGGTGCATGAGTGGGGATGGAAATGGGTTTGCTAGAGCAGCTCCCCTGCCCCTGCAAGGGCTAAAGTGTGGGGAGGGGCTGCCAGGGGAGATGTCAGCATGGGTGTGTGTCCTGGCCGCCCCTTGCTGGAGGGAATCAAGACTGCCTCGTTCTGTGCCATAGCCCCCACACTGCCCCCAGTGAGCGAGGATTCCCTGGTCAGCCCAGTGGCAGGGCCTGGGGCCCCAGTGGGGAAACGCCATGCGGGCTGGAAGGCTGGAGCGCCAGGTTACATTGCTTCTGGGGCGGCCGTTCTCTTCTCTCCTGCCTGTGTCCCTCGGCCAGCTCTGTCCCCTAGCCTACCCAGGTCGCGGCCATCAACTCTCTGGGTGAAACAGCTGCCGCACCCCTCTCCAGAGGGGTCGCATCCCAGTGCTGGGCGAGGGTCCCCGGATACCAGCCCCCACACCCAGCCCAGAGCGATCCCATCTCCCCCAGGTGTAACACACACTCCC
Source organism: Gopherus flavomarginatus (assembly GCF_025201925.1). Classification (NCBI taxonomy): domain Eukaryota; kingdom Metazoa; phylum Chordata; order Testudines; family Testudinidae; genus Gopherus; species Gopherus flavomarginatus. The sequence goes on along the minus strand of NC_066634.1, from coordinate 4,809,258 downwards.
GGCGTGGGTACAGGGGGGCCACGGGGGACCCGGGGGGGGCTGGTTTGCGGTTCTGTGTTTATTACAAATCTGGAGATTAACAAAATGCAAAATAACACAAACAGCTGCCTCAGCACATCCCCTCCCCCTCCTGGTGCTGAGCCCCCCAGGCCCCCCACCCGTGGGGCTGGGTGGGGCAGCACCTGCTGGAGGGAGGGTTATGGGGGGGCTATAAGCCAGGCCTGTTCTCTGAGGGGGAAATCACTCTGTCACCCCCTGGTGGCCGATGCTGCCTGCCCCGTCACTGCGATAACTCCCCCTGGGTTCATGCTATGCGGGTGGGTGGGGGGCACCCCTGCACCCCGGGGGCTCTACCCGTGGGGCTCCTAGTTGATATCGATGGAGGCGTACAGGACAGGCTCGGGAGCAGGGGCCGGGCCCCCCCTCTTGCCCTGCAGCGCCTGGCCATCCAGCTCGGCGTAGGTGTGTCCCTCGGTGCCAGGGTTAGGCTTCTGGGGCTGGGAGGGGAGAGATACACCGGTGTGTGTGTGTGTGTGTGTGTGTGTGTGTGTGTGTGTGTGTGTGTGTGTACACCAACACACACACACACACACTCACACACACCAGCCAGTTCTGATCCCAGCCACCAGGCTGCAGTGATGTCCCCCCACAGCCCCCCCTCCCCACATGCACAGTTGCTCTGAAACGCTCTGTCCTGTCCAGCAGGGGGCTCCCGAGAGCTGCTCTCCCCTCACCCCCCCAGGGAATCCAGCAACACCCCCTCCCCCCCGCCAATCCAGCCCACAGAGCCCCATGGGGCAGAGATCAGGGAAATTCCCCACCCCCCTGGCACCTGCCCCCCATGGAATTCCGCTGACCCTCCCCAAATCTCAGACAAATGCAAAGGTTTGGAGGAAGGTTTGAGGGGGGTGGAGGTGAGTTTGGGGGGGTGCAAGGTCAGGCTCTTATTCTCTGTTTTCTGGGTCATCGGACCCTTTTGTGGGGGAGCCCCATTGCTGATCCCCAGCTCCGGTGTCTGCCCTGAGGGGATATGGGGCGGCCAGGCAGAGTCTGGGGCCTGGCATCAGAACATGGCTCTAGTGGGACCTGTGCAGGCTGGGGGCGTGGGGGAAGGAGGAGGCTGGATGGTCCATTGGTGTGGGGGGGTGGGCGAGGAGTGGGGGGAACTTACCAGGACATCCAGCTGCTTCCCTTCGCCCATGAGGGCGTCTGTGGAATAGAGACACCCCCACCCCCAGTGAGCGGCTGGATCCAGATCAGGGCCATGGGCCCAGCCCCCATCCCATATCTGAGTCCTTCACAGACTGGCCCAGCTACCCTCAACACACTGGGGTGGGGCAGGGTCACTAGCCCCATGGTGCATCGGGGAAACTGAGGCACAGGGCGGGGTGCCCCCAAAGGCACACAATGAGTCAGGGCTGCACCCCACATCAGCATGTCCCCCTCACAGGACACAGACCTTGCCAGGGGACACCCGCCCCTCCCCCCTGCTCCATTGCCCCCTTACATGTGACTTACAGACTGTGGCTGCAGCCTCAGACTCCCTACGGGGAAAAAGAGAGTTAGTAACAGAACCCAGGTGTCCTGGTTCCCAGCCCCCCCGTTGTAACCACTGGACACCACTCCCTATCCCTAGCCAGGGAGAGAACCCAGGAGTCCTGGCTCCCAGCCCCCCATGTTGTAACCACTAGACAGCATTCCCCATCCCGAGCTGAGGAGAGAACCCAGGAGTCCTGTGTCCTGTATCAGGTAAATCAGGGGTGGGGAGTGGAGCTGGGGTCTCACCTGCTCTGTCTTGGGGCTGGTCCTTTCCCAGCAGAGACATGAAGAAGAATCGACCCGATCTTATGTACCAGCCCTGCCCCACAGCCCTATAGGGCAGCTGGGATGAGGAGCCCAGGAGGGAGTCCCTCCCACCCCACTCTGCCTGGGGAGCATCTCACCCTCTAGCTGCTGAGCCTGGATACCCTAGAGACAGGTCCCTGCCCCCTGCACCACAGCGCCCACTAGTGAGCCCCTACCCCTGCACCACAGTGCCCCTTGGTGAGCTCTCTGCCCCACCACCATAGCCCCGTGCCCCCTACTGAGCCCCCACCCCCTGCAGCACAGCGCCCCCTAGTGCTGCCATGGGGCTTTGGGGACAGCCCGGACTGCCAGGGGAGACACCCCCTGCTGGGCCCCTGCCCCACCCCCTGCAGCACAGCGCCCCCTAGTGCGCCCCCCACTCCCTGCAGCACAGTGCCCCCTACTGAACCCCCACCACCTGTAGCAGAGCGCCCCCTAGTGCTGCCCAGGGGCTTTGGGGCCAGCTCTCCCTGCCAGGGGAGACGCCCCCTGCTGGGCCCCTGCCCCACCCCCTGGGTTTCCTTCCCCATCTCCCATCCAAGCCGTGACCCCTTCCCAGCCCAGCTTAGCAGCGGGTATAACCCTTCCCTCGCTGGGCGGAGCACTCACCTCCTCGGGTTCGTCTGTAGCAGAGGAAGGCCAGGAGGAGGAGGAGGAGGCCGACGGCCAACGAGCTCACCCCGGCGATGATGAGGATGCTCCGCTTCAGTTCTGATCCCCTTGGGAAGCAGCACCAGGCTGTGAGCGCCATGAGTGGCTGGTTCAGTACCTGCTTCCCCTGCATCTCCCCCTCGAGGACCCAGGGACCCACAGCAGAACAATCTATGGGACTAGTGAGGGGCAGGAGCAGAGGGGATTCTGGGTAATAGTGGTCGGGGGTTCACTCCAATGGCAGAGGGCAATACTGGGGTGGGGCAGGGTGTGTGAGGGGATGTACCTCAGGCCCCATATACCCTGTGAAGCCAGCTGGCCTGGATCCCCCTAGATTTGGGGGGGAGGGAGAGCTCAATGGTTTGAGCATTGGCCTGCTAAAGCCAGCGATGTGAGTTCAGCCCTTGAGGGGGCCACTTCAGGATCTGGGGAAAAATCAGTACTTGCTCCTGCTAGTGAAGACAGGGGGCTGGACTCAACTCAACTCGCTGACCCTTCAGGGTCCCTTCCACTTCTAGGAGATAAATGTATCTCCATTATATTTTAATTTTTTTTTAGTGTTAATTACCAGGAGCCCCTGTCCTCAGCCAGCTCCCCCGTGTGCTCGGAGCTGTACGGACACACGACACAGAGACGGTCCCTCCCCCAGTCAGGTGCCATTCACACCTGGAGTCACTGTGGAGCCGGTCTGGGCGCGGCTTTTCCTATTTCGGAGAAGGAACGTCCCTGTGTCTGTACAGCTACAGGGGAGCTTGTCTGCCAACCGGGGTCCGTATCAAACCAGGGCCGCTAATACCAACAGCCCAGACTCGCTCTGAGATCACCAGTGGGGGTTAGGAACCACACAGGATCTGTCATTTTGGGTTCAGTTTTCAGGTAGACAGGGTCTTACTCCAGCTTTCTATCTGTCACCAGACATGCTTCCATCTGTCCGCTGCCCTACGTTCCCGAGGACCCACATTCCCACCAACCCATGACCGTCTGTCCCCGTGGATCTGTCCATCACCCTCTATCTAGAAGAACTGAACCTCTCAGTTCTGTCTGCAGGGACCATCCCCCTCCAAACGGCCCCGTGGGCATCTGAGCCGGGAGCCCTATTCCCTGGGGGATGAATTGCTCCATTTCTCCCGCTCACCTTCTCCCTCCGGCTCTGTCGCGGCGGGATCCGGCTGCTGGGGCCCAGCTGAGTTGGTTCCTTCTGTAGGATGAAAACAAGCATCAGCTGGGATGCGGGAGGGAGGGAACCGAGCACCCAGCCATCAGCCCTTAAACTCCAGTGACTGCTGCTGCCCCCTGGCTGGGGAACCCCCCAGTGACTCTGTCCCTGCTCCCCATCTGGGCGTCCCCTCTGCTGGGCCCAGGGCAGAGCCTGGCTCTGAGTGTCCCATTGGGGCCAAGACCCCTTGAGGGTCCGGCTCTGGGTGGGGCTGGGAACGAGGACGCGGAGCCAGGCCCCTCACCTGCTACCACCAGCTCCACAAGGTCACTGGGCTTCGACCAGACGGGCGGGTCCCACTTGGTGCTATATTGGCAGCTGTAGCTCCCTGCATCTCTGCAGTCTGTGGAACCAACCAGGGTGGGGTTGTGCGTTGGGGAGAAGCTCTCCCAGGCCCTGTCCCCACCAAACCAATCTGGCATCTGTACAGTGACACCCCCCCCCGCATATGAAATGAGTCCGGGCGGTGTTCAGATGGGGCATTCGCTGTGGGGATCTGCCCCCGGTCCCGCCCAGCCAGCCCTTCGTGGTTCCCCCTGGGGGCGGCTCCTTGGGCAGCACATACCTGTCTCTGGGGGGGTTGATGGCGATTTTCTGCCCCCAGTACTAGTACCTGGTCCTGTGGTCCCCAAGCAGGTGGTAGCTTGTGCCCCTCCCAGCTGAGTCTGGTTGTTTCCCCCCGCAGGAATAGAACCAGTGTCTGTCAGGGGTGCGGCGTGGGGCTGAGAAAGCTGGCGCCCTGGTGTCTGTGGTTAGTTATACAGGGAATCTCTCCTCCCCCAACCAGCAATGGCGGCTCTTCCCCAGTCTGAGCTGGCGTCCCTGGGGAGAGGAGGGGACCCAGGGATTCGGGCTGGCTCAGCGCCCCCGAGATCCCAGAACGGGGAAGATCGGCCCCGCGAGACCCTGAGCGCAGATACAGCCCCTGGCTGGTGTGACGAACTGGGGCTGTTCTTACTGTGGTCTGTGAATGCTGAGTGGGGGGTGTTGGCGTGGGAGGACGATCTGCATTGGGGGATGGGAGACTGGCCTTGGGGGAAGATGCCTGAGCACCTAACGTGAGAACCCAGGAAGGGGTTAGAGGCCAGGTGACACCTCTGTCCAGGAAGCTGAACAAAGGCTGGGAGAGGAGAAGCTGGGGGGTAGAAAGAGTTTGCAGGAGGTGGCTGGGGAATGGAGGGAAGGACGGACAGGGCTCTGACCCCCCCCCAAGGGGGCTGTGGTGCTCCTGGGACCCCAAGATGGACCTAATTGGAGAGGATCCTGTTGTCCGTGCCTGCAAGACCTGTCTTGGATTGTGTTCCTGTCGTCTAAATAAACCTTCTGCTTTACTGGCTGGCTGAGAGTCATGGTGATCGCAGGAAGCTGGGGGGTGCAGGGCCTTGTGTGCCCCCCACACTCTGTGACAGCTGGCTCCACGGAAACCGGAACCAAAATCATTGCTGACTAGTATTAATTACCAGGAGCCCCTGTGCTGGGCCAGCTCCCTTGTGTGCTCGGAGCTGTACAGACACACGACACAGAAACGGTTCCTGCCCCAGCCAGGTGCCATTCACACCTGGAGTCACTGCGGAGCAGGTCTGGGCGCGGCTGTTCCTATTTCGGAGGAGGAACGTCCCTGTGTCTGTAGAGCTACAGGGGAGCTTGTTTGCCAGCCAGGGCTGTATCAAACCAGGGGGTGCTAATACCGACAGCCCAGACTCGCTCTGAGACCCACTGAGCACCCAGCTGGGTGTGGGGCTGGGAGCAGGGACAGCTGAACCGGGCCCCTCACCCACTACCACCAGCTCCACAGGGTCACTGGGCAGTGAGGAGACGAAGGGCTCTGACCGGGGCCGGTAGCTGCAGCTGTAGCTCCCTCCGTGCTGCCGGCCCACGGTGGGGATGCGGAACTTGGCCCCGGCCCCAGCAGGGTCCATGTGTCGCTGCGGGTTCAGATCTCCAGCCTTGTGCAGGAAGAACCTCACGTCCCGGCGCTGCCCCTGACACCGGACAGTGACGTCTGCTCCTGGGGCGGTGACCTCGGTGGGGCTCAGAGAGATGTTGGGTCTGGGTAGGCTGGGATCTGCGCACAGGAGACAGGCTGTGAGAGCCAGACCCGGGCACCCACCCAGCCCTGTCCTCCCCGGCCGGCTGCAGCCATGGACAGATCCAGGGCCCCCGGGCCAGAGATTCTCTCTCAGATCCCAGAGTTCCCCCCACCCAGAATCCTGGCCCTGCGAGCTGGGCTCCCAGCCCCACAGCCGCAGCTCCCTAGTGCTTGGGATCCTCATATGCCCACGTGTGGCCCCTGCCTCATTCAATGCGTCAAGTCTGTCCTGGGGGCGTGTGGGCACGGCCAAGCTAACTGCAGCAGCTCCTCCCCAGCACAGGCTGCCATGTGGGCACTGTGCCCAGTCCCCGCTCCCTGCATCGGCTTCCCGCAGGAGTCAAGTCCGAGGTCTCTGACCTGATCTCTGAGGGCTGAGCCCAGCATATTCCCAGCTCCTGCTGCAGGGTGCTGCGAGTGCCAGGTGCATGGGGCCGGGTTGGCTGCTCGAGGACAAGCCGCCCAGGGCGCCGGGTGCACACGCGAGTGGCTAGTCCTGCCCGGCCAGGGCTCCATTGCTGTTTTCAGCTCCATCTGAGCTAACCCAGGTGCCGCCCGCCGGCCCCCAGCTGCAGGGCAGACACCCGATGACAGCCCACAGCTCTGAGGTGACCCCGGGGTGTCAGCTCCCTGCCTCCGGCCCATCCACAATCAGGGTCACGCTCATTTGGGCAAGGGACAGATTTTCCTCCGGGGCCGGGCCCAGGCTGAGAACGAGCTCCCCCAGCCGCCAAGGGCCCCCTCAAAACCTCCCCATCCCCAACTCCAAGGCCAAGCGCCCTCCCCCGGCCGGCCTGCTCCATCATCGACCCGGGGCAGCGCGGCCATTGACCCCCCAAACAGCCCCAGACCAGACCCTCCGCGGTGGGCACAGACCTCCCCCGGGGAGAGGACGAGAGAGAACGACCCACCTGGGACAGACGGGGCCACGTCGCTTAATGCTCGACTGGCAGGCGCCCGACACCGCAGTGACCAGGGCAGTGTCAGACCATGTGCAGGGTAGAAGGCTGCTCCCCCCTGGCTGGGACCCCCCAGTGACTCCGTCACCCCTCCCCGGCCGGGAGTCCTCTCTGCTGGGCCCAGAGCTCAGGGCAAAGCCTGGCCCTGAGTGGCCCATTGGTGCGAGCCCCCGAGGATCTAGCTGGGTGTGGGACTGGGAGCAGGAACGCTGAGCCGGGCCCCTCACTTGCCACCACCAGCTCCATGGGGCAGGAGGAGACAGGTCATAAGACACAGACCCTGGCACAGTCACTGCGTTCCGTCCCCACGGCCCGGCCCCAGTGATGAGGCTGATACAGGACCCTGCAGGGAGAATCTCCTGGATGCTTGCCCCCAAATCCAAGACCGAGAGAGCTGGGCTAGTGACACTAGAAACCCAGGGTCCCCCACCCCTCAGCAGGGCAACGGCGCGGATCCATCTGCCAGGATCCCATGGAGGGCTGGCTGGGGCAGGGCAAGGAGAGGCCAAGGGGACCTAGAGGCCAACTGTATTTTCTCTCCATCGGCTGGGGAAGGAGAAATCAGTTGAGTGGGGAATGATCACAAGTGAATCAGAGTTCGCTGGTGTAGTTTGTGGTTTCTCTGATTGCAGCCTCTGCACGATCGGAGTTTGCAGGGAAATTTCTTAGGACGGTTCTTAGGCTTCTTGTGCCATCTTTGTTGGCTGTTCTGAGTAGGGAGACCAGATGTCCTGATTTTATAAGGACAGTGCCAATATTCAGGGTTTGTCTTATATACGCACCTAAAACCCTCCACCCCCTGTCCCAGCTTTTCACCCTTGTTATCTGAGTTCCAGCTCAGATCAAGACAGCTAGTCCTCCCTGCCATCTCTGCCCCTTCTCAACGGGACTTTCTCCCTGCCAGCTGTGTGCCTGGCCCCTTCGATGACAGAGCTCGGCCACTGGGTCCCTGCATTTCTGGTGCCAGTTGGTACCTCGCTGGTTGCTGGTGTCTGTCTCCCGGCGCTGGGCAGCCTCCCTCCAACTCTACCAGACGTTTCTGCCGGGAGCGCTCCAGGCTGTGGGAAGCTGCTGCCTGTTGTCTCATCTCTTTTCTTTCTCACCCTACTTCAGCTGCCCAGGAATCCTTGGGGTTCTTCCCACCGCAGCTGTTTCATGGCTGTTTTCAAGGAATCCCCCCTCCCACAGCCCAAATCTCCAGCAGCTGCTCCTTATCCCAGTTGGGAACCCTCCAGTGACTCCATCCCCCCTCTCCAGCCAGGCATCCCCTCTGCTGGGCCCAGGGCAGAGCCTGGCTCTGAGCACCGAGATCCCCTGAGAGTCCAGCAGGCTGTGGGGCTGGGAGCAGGGACACTGAGCCGGGCCCCTCACCTGCTACCACCAGCTCCACAGGGTCGCTGGGCTCTGACAGACGGGCGGGTCCCACTTGGTGCTATATCGGCAGCTATAGCTCCCTGCATCTCTCTGGCTCACGTTGCAAATGGGAAACTCAGCCAGGTCCCCAGCAGGCTCGATGTCCTGCAGCACGTTTGGGTTTCCAACATTGTACAGAAGGAATCGTGCGGTCTGGTGCCGACCCCGACACCGGATGGTCACGGCTCCCCCCGGGGTCACCTGCCTGCTGGGGCGCAGGGAGATGGAGGGTTTGGGGTAGCTGGGCTCCGCAGGGAGAAGGAGACAGGCCGTGAGACAGACCCCGACACAGTCACTGCGCCCCATCCTCGCTGTACACAGACAGGGCCCCTGGGAGAAAACCCAGACAAAGTAATCTCTCCGAGATACCAGAGATTCCTGGGAGCTTTGACAAAAACCTAAATCCAGAGCATCCCCTTGTACCCATCTATGTACTTAATGGACCCCCCCAGCCCAGTGTCTCCCCCTGGATAAGTACAGAGCAGCCACCAGTAGCTGCTGCGTCTCTGGCTCCCCCGAGCACTGGTGAGACTGTGACTCTGTACAGTTCTGGAGTTCATGCTGTAAAAAGATTGTTGAAAAATTGGAGGGGGGGGCATAAAAGATCCATAAAGATCATGTGAGAGCTCGAGAATGTGGCTTGACGTGAGATATTTCAGGGGCTCAATCTCATTTCGCTGTGGAAGAAGATTGAGAGGTGATTTGATTACGGTGGAGAAGGACCTTCCTGGAGAGAAAATAACAAGTCCCAAAGTGCTCTTTAATCTCGCCGCGAAAGGCAGAACAAGAACCAACGGCTGTTAGCTGAAGCCAGAGACATTCAAGTGAGAAGCCAGGCACCAATTTTTAACAGTGAGGGTGATTAACCACTGGAACGAATTACCAGGGGGAAGTGGTGGATTCTCTGTTTCCTGATGTCCTCACACCACAGCTGGGTGTCTGTCTGGAAGGCGTGTTTTAGTGAAACACAAGCCATTGGGCTTAATGTGGGGGTAAGTGTGTGAAACTTCCTGGCCTGTGATATCCAGGTCTGATTAGGAGATCAACTGGTGGCCACTTCAGGCCTAAAAATCTCTGAATCTATGAAGTGTGCGGGAGGAGGAACAGATCCTGCTGTTTTACTGTTTTGCCTGCTTGTTCCCTAGAATCACTAGTGAGCAAGTGGGGTGATTTGGGGGAGCAGCTGAGACACCCAAACAGGCTGGCCAGGGGCAGACGCCAGCCCCGCAAGGGAGAGGTGGGCGTGGCAGTGACTTCACAAGGGCCTTGGGCAGGAACTCAGCCTATTGGGCAAAGGTGGTGAGGCGGCTGTGACCTCACAGAGCTCCCTTGACATCAGACATGCAGTACAGGGGGGCAGGACAGGGGGAACCTCAGAGACCCCTGTGGCCTTGCTGCAGCAAACCTCCTTCTCGCCTCTCTCCTGGGGCTTTTGTGTTCACGCACCTGAGTGCTAAGGAGGAGCTTCTGTTTCTCCTTTCCAGCTTGATTCTGTAGAAAGCAGATACCCCTGTGGAGAAGGTAAGATTCTCAATGAGGGTTGGAACATTTCAGTCTGATCCAAAGGTTGCCAGCCAAGTGCTGGGCCTGGAAAACGCAAGGTAAGTTGGCAGGGAAATGTCCCACCTAGGAAACTGCTCCTTACTAACTGGGTAACTAATGGGTCTCAACATGTAATTGTAAATGAGGAATCATCAGACATGTGTCTTTCTAATAGGATCCTGCAAGGATCGGCCCTTGGCATTTTGATCAGTGATTTGGAAGCAAATATAAAATCATCACTGTTAAGACCTGTAGATGACAGACAGATCAGGGGAGTGGTAAATAACAGACAGGACACGTCATCAGTACAGAGCCATTTGGATTGCCTGGGAAGCTGAGCACAAGCAACATACCTGTTAGTTTGTCCAAATGTAAAGTTATACCTCTAGGAACAAAGAATCTAGGCTATACGTACAAGATGGGGGGCTCTATCCTGGGAAACAGCAACCCTGAAAAAGATTTGGGGTCATGTTTGCTAATCAGCTGATCAGGAGCTCCCAGCGGATGTGATCTTTGGATGCATACACAGCAGAATCTCAGCTAGAAGTGGAGAGGTGTATTTGGCTCTGGTGTGACCCCTGCTGAATATTGTGTCCCGTTCTGGTGTCCACAATTTGAGACGGATGCCAATAAATTGCAGAAGGTTCAGAGAAGAGCCAGAAGAATGATTGAAGGATTAGAAAACCTGCCCGATAACGATAGACTCAAGGAGCTCAGTCTATGTAGCTGAACAAAGAGACAGTTAAGGGACAGTTAAGGGATGATGGGCTCATCACTTTAGCAGACAAAGGGGTAAGATGATCCAGTGGCTGCAGGTTGAAGCTAGACAAATTCAGACTGGAAAGAAGGGGAACATTTTTAACTGACAGGTTTTGGAAAAATTTACCCAGGGTTGTGATGGATCCTCTATAACTGGCATTTTTAAAATCAAGATGGGATGTTTTTCTAAAAAATCAGCTCTAATTCAAACAGGAATTTTTTTGAGAGACGCTCCAAGGCCTGTGTAATACAGAAGATCATACGAGATGATCAGAGTGGATCTTTCTGGCCTTGGAATCTATGATTCGCTGGGGCTTTTGGAATTTGTTCTTTTTCACTTGCCCTTACCTCCCTTCCTCTTGTCGTTTCTTTTCTCTTTTCTTGTCCCATTTCTCTCTCTGCTCGTCTTCCTGACAAGGTTGGGACTGTTCACCAGCTGTCCTTGTAAGGGGCCCTCACAAAGACGTGGGGTGGGAATCGTGTGCTGATGGGGATCTCCCCCAGAATGATCTCATAGGGTGATGTAGTGGGGTGGCCACCCACTCCTGCTCTGAAAAGCTTAAAACAGCCCTGGGAGAGGACTGTGGTAGGGGAAAACCCGGGCTGATTGGGGAAGTAGCCACAGCTGGGCCACGCCCCAATCAGGCCTCAGCCGGCCCTATAAAGAGGCTGTGGACGGGGAGCACAGGCAGTCTCTCTCTAGGCGCAGAGAGAGTTGTCATGGAGTCCCCGGGCGATGCTCTGGAACTGCTCCCCACAAAGCCAGACTGGACTTTGGGGAGCCTCCTCTCCCTCAGAGCAGGGCAAGAAGCTCACACGGCTTCATCTCCTGGGTCTGACCTTGGAGCATTTAGCCTCCTCTGCTCCTCCGTGCGCTTCCCACAGCGAGTCCGCCCAGGTGGGGTCCTGGGGAAGCCACCGGGTCCTGCACCCCCACTTCACAGTCAGACGTGACTCTCAGCCAGCCAGTAAAACAGAGGGTTGTTCGATGACAGGAACATGGTCTAAAACAGAGCTTGTAGGTACAGAGAACGGGACCTCTCAGCCGGGTCCATTCTGGGACCCAGTGAGGCAGACCCCCACGTCTGCACTTCACTCCTCGTCCCCAACCAGCCCCAAACTGAAACCCCCTCCAGCCCCTCCTTCTCTGCTCAGTTCCTTTCCCAGGCCAGGAGTCACCTGACCACTTTGTTCTCCCACTCCTTTAGCATCCCCTTTGAAGGAGGGGAAGGGCCTGGCCAGGTGACAGAGGGTCGACCAGAAACTGAGCTCCACCCCCCAGTATTCAGAGGAAACATTAGGAACAGTCCCACTTCGTCACAGAAGGGCCTGGTTGCCTGGGACTTGAGTAAGGTACCGGAGTAGATCAGTGTTGGAGAATAACCTCCCAGGCTGCAGGCTTAGCCAAAGGCCTGAAAAGGTACTGGGGTTGCAGAGGTGCAGCCCGGGGGTAGGTGGAGGCAGCAGGTTCAAACCCCCCTTGCGGATGATGAGTGATATGGACTGCAGTCTGCCCCAGAGTGCGGGGGCTAGATGAGGACTGGCAGTGAACACGTAGGCAAGATGGGCTAGAGGGTGGGGATTCCCCTGGGAGGGGAGCCCAGAGAGTGGGGGTACTGCCAGGGGGCAGCACCCAAAGGAGAGGGGCACCAGGATCCAGGAGGGACACAGGGCCAGCGACAGCATAACATTGACCTGCAGAGGGTGCTCTCACAGCCGGAACGCTAATTCCCCAGGAGACCCGCAGGGGTGAGTCCCACATTGCTAGAGGTGACTGATGCTGTCATCTGCCCATCTGTTCCCTTGCTCAGCTCCCAGCCCGGAGAGTCTCCACACGGCTGGGCTGAGCTTGGGGTCCTCACTGAGTTAACGGGGAGGAGGCTCAGGTCCCTGTTGGCTGAGTGCAGCGAGGCCGAATGCTCAGTTCAGTGGCATTTCTTTGTCTGTAACACGATCATTTTTGAAGACTGAATTAAACTGATTCCAAAATTTCTGGGCATCGGTGGGAGGAACCTTGTTGGTTTTGGTGACAACTGGAAAACGGCAGCACCACAAAAGCCTGATTTTCTGCACCATCCCCATTAAAATTGGTGCCCTAGGCAGAGGCGCTTTGTGACATCAGAGTTAACTCAGCCAGTCAGTGCTAAGTCTCTCCAGGTGATTTGCATAATTCAACCCTATTGCTTAAAATGAGTCAACAAATGACCCTGCCGGTTTCAATGGGGGAGATGAGCCAGGCAGGTGGCAGGGGAGGATTTAAGATCAGGGGAGTGAGTGTCTGATGGGAGGTTGCTGAGTTACCTTCCATGTCACAAGGCGACTGCTCAGGCTCCTCTGCCTGCAGTGCCACATGGGCACCGACTGCCCAGGGGAAGATTTTGTTGATCTGAAAGGTATAAAACCAGAAGACCGGATGAGCAATGGCTCAGGGGATCTGACAGGGTTTGGGGGCACTATCCCGTGCAATTGTTACTAGTTCAGAGATGGAAACTGGCCCTACATAAACAAACAAGCATCCGACCCTCTAGTTAGTCTCTTTTCAGGTCGAGTAAATAATTTTCAATGAATTATTGACGTGATGAATTTTGCTGCCTTCTCTCCTGTAACTGAATATGAGCAGTTTATGATTCTCTTGCATGTGGTATTTCTTCTAAAATCAGGGTGAATCAAAAGGGATTTTTTTCAAAAACAGCCACAAAAGGGATTGTCCTTTCAAGCCCAAAGGTGTCTAATGCTCATGACCTACTCAAATGGCACTACTGCTGGGAGTTAGAGAAGTGTCTCTATCCCGAACAGAGGTGGAGAAAATAGAGGTGAGAAGCAAGAGGTGGTTACAAAGCAAGGCTGCAGCAGAGCCAGAAAGAGAAGCATAAGAAAAATGTTTTAAATTTCAAACTGAGTTCTTAAACAAAGGAAATATTATCTGTAGTTAATGAACTGAACCGATACCTTCTGCTCACCATGTCCTTCGAGATGTATGAACTGGTAGATCTCATCCCCTCACACCTTTTTAGTTCTAGATTGAAGGAATAAAACAAGTTTGCTGCTTGATCAGCTCCCCAGGGGTTTCTTAAATCCAGTGAATTTGTCATTGAACCGAACCAACTGGATAAACTGAAATGAAAAAAATCTTTTTCCTGCACTTTCAAAGGAGGCCACTGCTGTCGAAAGCTGTTTTAGCACTTCAGGTAATTGTGGTTCTAGGGGCTTCAGTGGTTTGACTGTCCTTAAAACTTGGCAGGAAACGTACTGCTTAATATTGGGTTTTTCTATTCTCTTTAAATTATTTTAAGAGATTATAATAAGGTGAGGGCTTAACATAGGTTGTCAATTTCAATTTTAATTTTAAGCAGCATTAGTTTAACAAACCAACCTGTGGTTAATTTAATTTAAAAAATCCAGTTAATATTATTAAAATAATCTATTTTTCATCCATCTGCCTAGGGATTGAAAAGCCTCCTAGCTCATCTCCCAGTCCAGGGCAGCTTTCCCTGGTTCAATCTCAGAGCGCTGACAACAGTGGGTAAGTGTTACAGACCCTGTTACTGATGCTCCCGAAAGGAGTGTCCTCCAGTGCTCAGTGCAGGGGCCTGGACGCATGACTCTTGGCTCTGTCCCTGGCTCTGTCACTGGCCCCCAGTGCGACCCTGAGGCAGTGGCTCCCCTGCCCAGTTTTCCATCAGGGAGTTGGGGTCCTGTCCCCATAGCCCAGGACTTGTCAGGAGTCAGGAATGTGTGTAACGTGCTAGCAGACCCAGAGCTGGGAGGCGCTGCCTGCGGCAGGTCAGTGTTCTGGACCCCGGCTGCTGACTCGAGTTTCTCCATCCCTTGGCACTGTCAAAGTTAGACTCAGGACTCACAGTTTGTCAGACCACTCTGTTTTATTAGCACAGCGCTCTGCTAATAACACCCAGATAATGTGAGCACCATGCAAGGCACAAACTATCTTATTTATACAGATAAAAGGGCGAGCACTTAACAAGATAACAAAGGAAGCAGAATCTGATAAGTTTACCTGGGCTAGGCATTCATATCTTATTTCCTTACTATCTATTACCGATCCTCTGTTAATGTTTCGCCGTTAGCACCCTTGTTTATGCCTAATGTTTCTTTTCCTGGCACCTGTATTTCAACATTACTTATTTCTGCTTAAAGGTACATACAACATTTCTTTAATCCATTCTTATGTTTACAATTTCATTCATTCTACTTTCACAGCACTAAAACATCGTCTTGTTTTCACAGCTGCGGCCGGTCTCCCGGTTCCTACACTCGGCCCTGTCGGCAGGGCATTGCACCGCCCTGCGCAGCACCTTTCCCAGCTCACATCGCAGCGGGAAAGCGAGGAAGGGGGCCAGGGACGGGCCAACTTGGAGCATCTGCCACCCAGCCCGACGCCATCTAGAGCAAGTGAGTGGCACGTAGCACGTCCTCAGGGGCTTCCCTGTTCTGCCTGGGGAGGGGCAGAAATGGGGGGAATCTCCTCCCAAGGAGACAAGATTTGCTAACAGCCCCCTGCAGCTCTTTGCTCTGGGCCTGGGCAGCACGTTTCCTGCTGGGCCTGAGGCACCCTCTGGGCCAACAAGGAGGTGGCCCAGGGTGCAGCTGTACAGGAGGGACCCAGGACAGGGTGGAGCTGGGCACGGCGGACCTGGGGCTTCCTCTCCAGGAAGCAGGGGAGCCAGGAGCCCAGCCCCAGGGCCCAGCAGGGGCCGTCCCGCTGCCTGGCCCCTGGAAAGCCCCCAGCCTGCCCAGAGCAGGAGATGAGTGACCCCGGCTCCAGCACCAGCAGTTCCGTCTGCTCCCCAGGGGCCAGCAGCAGCCGTGCGGGGCTGAAGGCTCCTCCAGGGCAGACACCGGGGAAGGGAGGAGGACGGGGGAGGGCTAGTGACACCCGGCACCCGTCGGTTCACCAAGGCGTCAGGCCTGAGCCATGTGAGCCCCCCTGACACTCACAGACGTTTGCAGCGTCCAGCGGCAGAACTGGGCACTGCAGGACGGAGGTTCCCAGGGGTGTCTGGGACCGGAGATATCGGCCGGTGACATTCGGTTGCACACTCCAAGCAGCGGCTGCCCAGAGTGCTCACTCCCGGAGCTGGGAGCCGCTCACACGCCAGAGGCCGTGCGGGACCAGCCTGGGGGTGGGGGTCTCACAGCGGAGCAGGGTGGGGTTGGCTCCCAGAGCCGAGGGCTGGAGTGACTGAGCAGATCGCCGGTCGGATAACACCGGGGGAATGTCACAGGCTGGTTTGTAGTTCTGTGTTTATTACAAATCTGGAGATTAACAGGATGCAAAATAATACAAACAGCTGCATCGGCACGTCCCCTCCCCCGCCTGGTGCTGAGCCCCCCTGGCTCCCCACCTATGGGGCTGGGTGAGGCAGCACCAGCTGGAGGGAGGGCTACTGGGGGTATATAAGCTGAGCCCATTCTCTGGGGGGAATCTCTGTGTCACTCCCTGGTGGCCGATGCTCCCTGCCCCGCCACTCCACTGACTCCCCCTCGGTTCACACTATGCAGGTGGGTGGGGGGCGCCCCTGCACCACAGGGGCTCTGTCCGTGGGGCCCCTGGCTCACGTTGATGGCGGCGTACAGCACGGGCTCAGGGGCAGGGACCAGGCCCCTCCACTTGCCCTGCAGCACCTCGTGGTCCAGCTCCATGTAGGTGGGTCCCTCGGCGTCAGGGTTGCACTCCTGCATCTGGGAGGGGAGAGAGACACGGGTGGGGGTCAGTGCGTGGGTGTGTGCATGTGCGCCAACACACACACACACACACCAGACAGTTCAACCAGGGGGCAGCGATGCCCGCCACAGCCCCTTGTTCCCTCATGCACAGTTGCTCTGACACACTCTGTCCCCCTACCCCCAGGGAATCCAGCAACACCCCCCTGCCCCGTCCCACTCCAGCCCACAGAGCCCTATGGGACAGAGATCAGGGAAATTCCCCTGGCACCTGCCCCCCATGGAATTCCGCTGTCCCTCCGCAAACCTTAGAAAAATGCAAATGTTTGCAGGAAAGATTGGGGGGGGTCGAGGTGAGTTTGGGGGGTGCAGGGTCAGGCTCTTATTCTCTGTGTTCTGGGTCTCCCGCCCTTCTCGGGGGGGGAAGACCCAATGCTGATCCCCAGCTCCAGTGTCTGCCCTGAGGGGATATGGGGGGGCCAGGCAGAGTCTGGGGGGTTGGCATCAGAACATGGCTCTAGTGGGACCTGTGCAGGCTGGGGTGGGGGGTGGGGGGGCAGGATTTTTCATTGGTGCTGGGGGGGGGTTTGAGGAGTGGGGGGCACTTACCAGGACATCCAGCTGCTTCCCTTCACCGATTTGGGCATCTGTGAAATAGAGACACCCCCTTTGTGAGGGGCTGGGCCCAGATCAGATCCCCAGGCCCAGCCCCTCACCCCCAATCTGAGCCCTTCACAGACTGGCCCGCCTGCCCCACAGCGCACTGGGATGGGGCAGGGTCACTAGCTCCATGGTGCAGCGGGGAAAACTGAGGCACAGACCAGGGCAGGGACACCCCCAAAGGCACACAGTGAGTCAGGGATGCACCCCACATCAGTATGCCCCCCCTACCGGATATGGCCCCTGCCAGGGGACACCCGCCCCTCCCTCTTGCTCCATGGCTACCCCCTCACGTGTGACTTACAGACTGTGGCTGCAGCCTCGGACTCCCTACGGGGAGAAAGAGAGAGAGATAGTAACAAAACCCAGGAGTCCTGGCTCCCAGCCCCCCCGTTGTAACCCCTAGACCCCACTCCCCATCCCGAGCCAGGGAGAGAACCCAAGAGTCCTGTGTCCTGGGGCAGGTAGATCGGGGGTGGGGAGCGGAGCTGGGGTCTCACCTGCTCTGTCTCGGGGCTGGTCCTTTCCCTGCAGAGACACAAAGCAAAATCATCCATGAATCAATCCTGATCCCTGTGTACAAGCCCTGCCCCTCAGCCCTACAGCCTATAGGGCAGTCGGAACGGGGGGCCCAGAACAGAATCCCTCCCCCTGCCCTCTCCGGCTGCTGAGCCTGGATACCCTAGAGACAGGTCCCTGCCCCCTGCAACCCTGCGCCCCCTGCTGAGCCCCTACTCCCTGCAGCACAGCGCCCCCTACTGCGCCCCCACTCCCTGCAGCACAGCGCCCCCTATTGAACCCCCACTCCCTGCAGCACAGCGCCCCCTACTGAACCCCCACCACCTGCAGCACAGCGCCCCCTAGTGCTGCCCAGGGGCTTTGGGGTCAGCTCTCCCTGCCAGGGGAGACGCCCCCTGCTGGGCCCCTGCCCCACCCTCTGGGTTTCCTTCCCCATCTCCCATCCAAGCTGTGACCCCTTCCCAGCCCTGCTTAGCAGCGGGTTTAACCCTTCCCTCGCTGGGCGGGACACTCACTTCTGCAGCAGAGGAAGGCCAGGAGGAGGAGGAGGAAGAGGAGGCCAGTGGCCGCTGCGCTCGCCCCGGCGATGATGGGGCAGGTCAGACCTGGTGCTGGGCTTGGTTCTGATTCCCCTGGGAAGCAGCACCAGGCCATGAGCATCTGGTTCGTTACTTGTTCCCCAGCCCCTCCCCCTTGAGGACCAGGGACCCACAGCAGAACATTCTATGGGGCTAGTGGGGGGCAGCAGGAGCAGAGGGGATTATGGGTAATAGTGGTCAGGGGTTCACTCCAATGGCAGAGGGCTGTACTGGGGTGGGGCAGGGTGTGTGTGGGGGTGTACCTCAGACTCCATGTACCCTGTGAAGCCAGCTGGACAGAGCACCTGCAAGCTCCCCACCACCACCACCACAGGTCCTGCCCCTGTCCTGGGAATTTCTCAGCAGCTTCAGCTCACTTCTGCATAGGAATCATATGGGTGGGGGAATGGCAGTGGGAGGGGGCTTCTGATCCAGGAGGGCACTTTGAGGTCATTGGGAGAGCCATGCCCTGCTGAAGTGATCAGCAGCGGAAGAGGTAACGGTGCTGTCATCACAACCTCCATCATTAGGTTCCAGAGTCAACAATATCTCACTCTGAATCAGTGGGTCCAAGTGTTAACACCATGTTTACCTGGACTGAGAGGTTCCAGGGTTAATGCCCCACTGGGCAGCACCCCAGTGAAGGGGGAGCCTTGTTCCTGAACCGTTCCGCTGGGCTGTCTGCAGACTCAGGCACACAGACAGGATACATGGGATCATTATCTCTGGGTCTCCGTCCCCGGCCCTGAACTCCCAGGGGGTACACAACAAGCTGTGCCCCACATGGGTGACTTTGAGATGCCGGTGAGCAGCACAACACCCTGGTCTGTGTGTTGGGGAGAAGCTCTCCCAGGCCCTGCCCCCACCAAGCCAAAGTGGCATCTATCCACTGACAACTCCCCCGCATATGAAATGAGTCGAGGGGGGTTCAGATGGGGCATTCGTCGTGGGGATCTGCCCCCATAGCACCCAGGCAGCCCTTTGTGGCTCCCCCAGGGGGCAGCTCCATTGGCAGCACAAACCTGTTTCGGGGGCGTGTTGATGGTGATTTCCTGCCCCCAGTCCGTATACCTGGCCCTGCACTGCCTGGGCGGGTGGAAGTCGGCACCATTCCCAGCTAAGTTGGGTCGGTTCCCCCTGTGGGACTAGAACCAGCATCTGTCAGGGGAGGGGTGCGGGGGTGAGAAAGCTGGAGCCCTGGTGTCTGTGGTTAGTTATACAGGAAATTCTCCTCCCCACAACCGGCAATGGTGGCTCTTCCCCGGGCTGAACTGGCTTCCCTGGGGAGAGGATGGAACCCAGGGATTTGGGCCGGCTCAGCGCCCCCAGGATCCCAGAATGGGAGGATCAGCCCAGCGAGACCCTGAGCGCAGATACAGACCCTGCCTGGCTCCACGGAAACTGGAACAAAACCATTACTGACTAGTATCAATTACCAGGAGCCCCTGTCATGGGCCAGCTCCCCCGTGTGCTCAGAGCTGTACAGACACATGACATGGAGACAGTCCCTGTCCCACCCAGGTGCCATTCACACCTGGAGTCACTGCGGAGCAAGTCTGGGCGCGGCTGTTCCTATTTCGGAGGAGGAACGTCCCTGTGTCTGTAGAGCTACAGGGGAGCTTGTCTGCCAGCCGGGGCTGTATCAAACCAGGGGGAGGGGGGAGCGGGATAATACCAACAGCCCAGACTCGCTCTGAGACCCCCTGAGGGCCCAGATGGGTGTGGGGCTGGGAGCAGGGACGCTAAGCCAGACCCTTCACCTGCCAGCTCCACAGGGTTGCTGGGCTCTGAGCAGATGAGCGAGTCCCCCTTGGTGTGATATCGGCAGCAGTAGCTCCATGCGTCTCCTCGGCGCACGTTGCAGATGGGAAACTCAACCACGTCCACAGCAGGGGCTGTGGTATGATGTGCAGCCATGGCTCCACCTTTCCTCAGAAGGAACCTCACTCCCAGACACTGACACACACACCAGACGGTCACGGCTTCTCCTTGAGCAACCCCTCCACTGGGGCGCAGGGAGATGTTGGATTTGGGATATCTGAGCTCTGCAGGCAGGAGGAGACAGGCCGTGAGACAGATCCCGGCACAGTCACTGCGCCCCGTCCACACAATCTGGCCCCAGTGACAAGGTCAATAAAGGGGGCCGGCAAGGAGAGTCTCCTGGATGCTTTTCCCCTGAATCCAAGACCGAGACAGCTGGGCTAGCGACACAAGAGACACAGGGCCCCCCACCCACCAGCAGGGCAACAGCGCGGATCCATCTGCCAGGAGCCCATGGAGGGGTGGCTGGGGCAGGGCAAGGAAAGGTCAAGGGAACTTACAGGCCAATTGCGTTTTCTCTCCATCGGCTGGGGCAGGAGAAATCAGTTCGGTGGGGAATGATCACAAGTGAATCAGAGTTCACTGGTGTAGCAGGAACTGCTGGGTAGGGTCACACTGGGAACTATTGCTGAGCTGCCTGAACAGTAACTACCATTGGCTGAATTAAACCCACTTCACGGGCAACAATTTACATTCCTGGAGCACCAGGAGCTGGAGTTGGAATGTCCAAGGCACTAGGTCAGAACCCACCACGTCATGGTCCCTTCGTGGCTGCTCTGATTGCAGCCTCTGTACGGCCGGAGGTTGAAGGGAAATTTCTTAGGACGGTTGTTGCAGCTTGAGTCATCCTCTTGCCCCATCTGTTTGCTGCTCCGAGTTCCAGCTCAGGTACCTGCAGCAATTTCTCCAGGCGATGGGTCGGCTGCTCAACTGAACAACTGTCCCTTCGCTGCATTTTCTACAGTCTCTTTGCTCTCAGACAATTTGTGTATTTCTGTCGCTGCACTGACGGTGCCGGGCGGACGCTGTATCCGTACTATTTGCTTTACTTTCGCTACAGCTCACGTCCTCCTCATTTCTTCAGCTCGTTTCTTCTCTTTGTTCACAGCCAGGGCCGGCGCTTCCATTTAGGCGACCTAGGTGGTCGCCTAGGGCGCCAGGATTTGGGAGGGCGGCAATTTGGCGGCGGGGGGTCCTTCCGCGCTCCGGGTCTTCGGCGGCAATTCTGCGGCGGGTCCTTCACTCGCTTCGGGACCCGCCACCGAAGTGCCCTGAAGACCGGGAGCGCGGAAGGACCCCCCCACCGCAGAATTGCCGCCGATCGGGAGTGCGGGAAGGACCCCCGCCTAGGCGGGCCCTGCTCCGACCGGGAGCGCGGGAGGGCGGCAGGCGACTTTGGTGGACCTCTCGCAGACATGCCTGCGGAGGGTCCGCGGGACCAGCGAGCGGCAGAGCTTGGGGTGGCGAAATGGCTAGAGCCGGCCCTGCGCCTAGGGCGCCAAAAACCCTGGCGCCGCTCCTGCTCACAGCTCATTTCTGTCACGTTTCATTTGTGCTTCGCTTCCCTTGCGGTTTTCTAACAATTGCTTAGGTGACTTAGAGACTTTTTTTTTCTTTGTATTTCAGTGCCCGGATCTTCCTTTAACTTTCTGCCTCCTACCTCTGTCTTTCATCTGTCAGCCTCCTCCTGGGGGGCGGGTGAAGGGGCAAAGCAGGGGGAGGACAGCCCGAGAGGGAGGTGACGGGTTCTGATGCAGGAGACAGAAAATACTGGACAATTTGCCTGTTTTTAAGAAAAAGTCGGGACACCTGCAGGCGGGTTACATACAGGACTGTCCCTTTAAAAATGGGAGGTCTGGTCATCATCACCACCCCTGCCCGGAGTCAACCAGGAGTCACCTCTGACTGCACGGGGGGGCAGGGGAGGTTCTGATCTCAGCCCCCTGGGATCAATACAAGGAGGTTGAACTGACTTTAAGGTGAAGGTTCAGGGCTCAGCTCCTCTTTTCCTCTGCCCCTTCTCCCCTCCCCTTCCTGAACACTAAAGTTTCCCCTGCCCCACAGATACTCACGTCGGGACATCCTGCTCTCTCTGGCCAGCCAGCAGCCTAGAAAGGAGACGGCTCATTAGAGACCAGATCCCAAAGCGACTGGATCCCACACCCTGGTCTCAGATCCCTCACGCTATGGACACAAGGCCTGGCTGTCTCTGATACTCACCGAGGAAGAGGATCATGAGAGCAGACGCCATGACGGGGACCGTGAGGGGCCCCTCAGTGCTGCCTCCAACACCCCAATGGGTCACTAGCCAGGAGAGACTCAGGGACCTTCTAATGCCCCTGCAGAGACCCTGCCCCGAGCTGGAGGAGACACTGTCAGTGGTTATGTGGTCAGGCCCCTAGAGAGGGACGTGACACAGGTTTTGTTTATATGCCATTGGCTAGAGGGCAGCAGGAAGCTGGGGGTCAGGGGACTCCATTCCTGGCTCCGGGAAGGGAGTGGGGTCCAGTGGTCAGAGCAGGGGGCTGGGAGCCAGGACCCGGGTATGATGGTGGCGCTGTCACCCGTCAGTTCTCACCCAGCGCTGGGTAATGCCGGGGGAACCATGACTCGGGGGCAGCGTTAGAAGATGGTTCAGGAGCCCGGCCAGATGGTCCCAATGGGCTCCTTAAATCCCCCACCCCCCTGATCTCCTGCCAGCCCCCCAACTGCTCAGGAGCCTCCCCCCATAGATGCTGTCAGCCCCACGGAGCAGGAGGGGGACGAGCAGGAGATTCAGTGCCTAGCAGAGTCACCCCCCAGCCTGTTGCCCACAACTGACACCCCCCACCCCTGCCTGCCCCGTTCTCCCATCCTGCCCCCTGGCATATCCCCCTTTGAATCCCCCCCAGCCTGTTCCCCTCACAACCTCCCCCCACCACAGTGCTTCCCTCCTCATATCCCCATACCCTGCCCTGTTTCCCCTCAAGTGCCTATCAATCTGCAGTAACTGTGGACAGATGCCCTGGTCTCAGATCCCACCCTCCTGTGGACACAAGGCCTGTATGTCTCCGATACTCACCAAGGAAGAAGATCTTGAGAGCAGAAGCCATGATAGGAGCAGCGAGGGGCCCCTCAGCGCTACCTCCAACACTCCGGTATCCAGCTCCACCAAGCCCCAAATAAGGAACTCAGCTGGTGGCTCCAGCTACAGGAAGTTGACAATGTCTTGCATCTTCCTGCGTGCACCACACGCTGTCTCTAATCTGCAGGCGAAGTCTACTGCGGTTAAAGTAAGCAGAGAGCTTTGCAAAATCCTGGAAACACAGGGACTGTCAGCCCTGGCCAAGCATCATGTACCTCGTAGCTTGTCTATTCTCGGTGGAGAGGGGAGACAGGTCACCCTCGATGTACCCTGCAGCCTTGTGGAAGGTGCACTGGGCTGGGAACCAGGTGACCACAGGGTCTGGTCTTCAATCTTCCACTGACCACGATTTCCATGAAAATTCCATCCCCTTTTCAATCTGGGTTCAAGCCCGGTTGATGACCCATGTATGTAAAATTAATACCTGATTGTGCAATTAAAGGATGGTGTCATAATGGACCTGTAAGAGGGGATAGAGTTAAGGTCGTTCGGGAAACCATAAGTGTGGCATTTTCTGGTGCTGGAAGGTTTGACTCTGCAACTTTCCCTATAGCTCTGCAAACCTTCTCACCTGCGACCTGAGCTGAGCGGTGATGACGGGTTTACACTGGAATGCCTGGTTCTAAGGGGCTTTTCTCAGCGTGTGAATTAATCAACCAGGTTCAAAAGAAAACCAGAGAAAGAGAAATTCTATCCCAGGCCCCCAATGGGTCACCAGCCGGGAGAGACCCAGGGACCTTCTAACGCTCCTGCAGAGATCCTGCCCCGAGCTGGAGGAGACACTGTCAGTGGTTATGTGGCCAGGCCCCTAGAGAGGGACGTGACAAAGGCTTTGTTTATATGCCATTGGCTAGAGGGCAGAAGAAAGCTGAGAGCCGGGGCTCCATTCCCAGCTCTGGGAGGGGAGTGGCGTCCAGTGGTTAGAGTGTGTGGGGGTCTGAGAGCCAGGACTACTGGTGTTCTGGTTGTGCTGTTGTCCGTCCATTCTCACACGGCGCTGGGTAACGCCGGGGCATCGCAATTTCGGTGCAGCTTTAGAAGATGGTTCAGGAGCCCGTCCAGATGGTCCTAATGGTCTTCTTAAATCTCTGACCCCATGCTCACCAGCTCCCCCCAACTGCCCAGGAGCCTCTCCCCATAGCTGCTTTCAGCCTTGCAGAGCAGGAAGGGGGCTAGCAGCAGATTCAGTACCTGGAAGAATCACCCCTCTGGCCTGTCACCCACAACCAATACCCACCACCCCTACCTGACCCATCTCCCATCCTCCCCCCTAGCCTATCCCTCTTCGAATCCTCCTGAGCCTGCTCTCCGCACCACAGTCCTTCCCTCCTCACACCCAGGGCTGCCCAGAGGAGGGGGCAAATGGAGCAATTTGCCCCAGGCCCCCACAAGAATATAATATTCTATAGTTTTGCAACTTTTTTTAAATAGAAGGGGCCCCTGAAATTGCTTTGCTCCAGGCCCCCCTGAATCCCCTGGGCGGCCCTGCTCACACCTCCGTCCCCTGCCCTGTTTCCCCTCAAGTGCCCATCAATCTGCCCTCAGTTAAGATGGCCACCATCACTCAGTGTCCCCAGTTGGCTGGGCACCAGGCTGCCCTCTGGGAAATGGCGCCTACTTGGGATAGGAGGGGTAGTAGGGGGAAGGGGAATACGGGGAGTGGGAGAATGTGGGGGAACATTGGGGGGTGGGGGCTGAGGGGTAGGAGCTGAGGGGGTCAGGGCAGTGGAGGGAAAGTAGTACATGGCTTGATAGTATTCATCACCATGTATTTTTTACAGGTTTCTATGCCCCATTTAGGGCTTGTGTCCCACCCTCTGTTCCCATTTCCGCTGGTGTTGAGGTTTGGCGCCGTCGGCTGTGTTGAATTTTTTTATTATTATTAATGTTTGAATAGGGGGAATATTGCATCCTTGTGCTTTGATACATTTGGTTGATTGATTAGAGGAAAAGGTTGAAATAACGGCGTGAGAGAACTTAAAGAAAAATAAAGATTTTTGCTTTCAATGGGTTAGTTTGAAAGAATAGAGGCAAGTTATTAAAGAAAAGAGATTTTGGGTTCGATTTAGTAAGGAGAGATGATTTTAAAGGCTTAGTTCTGAATGTCAATAAAGATTAAAAAAATGAAATCAATTAAAATGTTTATTAAATATAAAGTTAAGTTAAAAAAACGCATGGCAGAAGAAGGGAATTTTATAAAGCAGAAACTGTTTAGTCAGCACATGGTAAAAAATATAAAGGCTGTTAATAAAGGAACATTTAAAATATTAACTATAAGGGGAAGTTAACAAAGAGCATTTCAAAATATTAAATAAAAGAGAAAAATATAAAGATAAGTTAAAAGAGGGAAACTGGCAGGAAAAGGAAGCCGCTTTGCAAAGGGCAAAGATAGACAGGACATGGCTTAGCCAGAGAGAGAGAGAGAGATCTTACCCTTGTAACTGTTCCTGAGGGAAGAGGGGCCTCCCAAGGGTCACAGCCCCCCAGGCTAGTTATCTCCACCGTTGGATCGGACCGATCAGATGCTATTCTACAGCTGCGTCATAGAATATATTTCCCTGAACCAATAGTATAGTCCCAAGATATTTAAACAAGGGACATCTCCCCGTCCTCCCCGCCCCTTTAACGGCCTTATTCTTATCTAAAAAACCAGACCCCTAGCATCTTTCCTGCCATGTGGCATTTTTACATAGATGCTTTAATAAAGGTTAAAACCATAAGCCCTTATTAACAAACAGTTTTTAAACGTTTTTTCCCTATGCTTTTGTGAGGACAATTTGAAGCTGCAGCAAAAGCAGCTTTGTTAGCCAGCGAATTAGCGATAAGGAAGGCTCTTAGATGTCCAGAGCGTAGCAATACGAGGTTTGTTTCTTTTTAAACTTTAGAACAAAAGTAAAAGTTACATTAAGTTTTGTAAAGGAATAAAGCTCTATTTTATAATCACTTGAAAAGATAAGCCTATTTGAAGAATCAGCCCTTTATTTATAGGTGTTTCAATAAAAAATGAGCATGCAGAAACACCCCAGGGCAGTGGTCCCCAACCTTTTCATCTGGCAGACGCTGGACGAAGGACCATGGCAGCGGTGGAGCATCCGCCGAAATGCTGCTGAATTTCTGCGGCGTTTTGGCAGCGACGCCTCTCAATGACGCCACTTGCCGCTGACAAGTGACATCATTGAGAGGTATCACCACCGAAACGCTGAAGAAATTCGGCGGCATTTTGGCGGATGCTCCACCGCTGGCCAGGACGTGGGCGCATTTAGATGCCCCCGCGGGCACCGCATTGGGGACCCCTGCTCCAGGGTTAAAACCACAGACAACCAGTTTATCAAAGTAATTCATAGTAACGAAAAAAGTTTTCCCCTCTGCTTTTGCTAACACTGGTTATTTTTTAGTGAGGACAATTTGAAGCAGCTTTTCTAAATTAATGGATTAGAAAAGAAGACCACTTTGAAAGACAAGCCTAGCTAAAGAAACATCCTTCCATTTAACACTCTTACATGTGTGTATCCGACAAAGTGGGTATTCACCCACGAAAGCGCATGCTCCAATACCTCTGTTAGTCTATAAGGTGCCACAGAACTCTGCTGCTCTTAATAAAAAAAGAGTATGCAGAAACACCCCGGGGTTAAACCCACAAACCTTTACTAATAAAAAGGTTTTAAAAGCTTTTCCGTATGTTTTTAGTGAGGACAATTTGAAGCTGCAGCAAAAACAGGGTCTGTGAGCCAGTGGATCAGAGCTAAGAAGATTGCTTCTTCCCCCACTTTTTAACAAATACAAGGGAAAGTTATATTAAGGATTGTATAGGAATAAACAAGCCCGTAAGAAGACACAACCCTTCATTAAGCACTTTTGCATATGTTTCAATAAAATATTTGCATGCAGAAGCCATCCCAGGGTTAAAACCACAAACAAACAGTTTATAAAAGTAATTTAGTGATAAAAATGTTTTCCCCCTATGTTTTAGACCCGAGATCAGCAACCTCATAAGTCATGTGCTCCAGCCCCCTAATCATTTTTGTTGCCCTCTGCTGAAATCTTTCCAATGTTTCCACATCCTTCTTATAGTGTGGGGCCCAAAACTGGACACAGGATCCAGATGAGGCCTCACCAATACTGAATAGAGGGGAATGATCACGTCCCTTGATCTGCTGGCAATGCCCCTACTTATACAGCCCCAAATGCCATTAGCCTTCTTGGCAACAAGGGCACACTGTTGACTCATATCCAGCTTCTCGTCCACTGTAACCCCTACGTCCTTTTCTGCAGAACTGCTGCCTAGCCACTCAGTCCCTAGTCTGTAGCAGTGCATGGGATTCTTCCATCCGAAGTGCAGGACTCTGCACTTGTCCTTGTTGAACCTTATCAGATTTCTTTTGGCCCAGTCCTCTAATTTGTCTAGGACCCTCTATATCCTATCCCCACCCTCCAGCTCATTAATGAAGATATTGAACAAAACTGGCCCCAGGACCGACCCTTGGGGCACTCCGCTCGATACTGGCTGCCAACTAGACATGGAGCCGTTGATCACTACCCTGTGAGCATGGTGATCTAGCCAGTTTTCTATCCACCTTATAGTCCATTCATCTAGCTCATATTTCTTTAACTTGCTGGCAAGAATACTGTGGGAGACCATATCAAAAGCTTTACTAAAGTCAAGGAATAACACACACTGCTTTCCCCTCATCCACAGATCCAGTTATCTTCTCACAGAAGGCAATTGCATGACTTGCCCTTCGAGAAGCCATGCTGACTGTTCCTGATCACTTTCCTCTCCTCTAAGTGCCCCCCTACGACCTCCCCACTTCAGCCTGTCTCCCCTCAGACACCCATCCCGTCTCCCTTCCAACACCCACCCACCTGCTCCCCTTCTGTCTCCTCAAATTCCTGTCCCCGACTCCCTCCCTGATCTCAGCCCATCTCCCCTCTAATCCCTTCCCCGCCCCACCCTTGGCATGTCCCTCCAAATTCCCATAGCCTTTGCAGAGGGTCTCACAAGCCCAGAGGGCTCAGGGGGGTTGGAAACTCTCTCCCTCGCCAGTGTTACACAGGCCAGGGGCCGGGGTTCATTTCAAACCGAGCCCCTGGTTCTACTCGGCTCCTGGGCAAACCCCCAGCAGCAACCGCTCACAGGCAAAGCTTTCAGGTTAACCCCCCGGACAAGGAATCAAATTCAGCCTGTCTATTGAAACGGCGGCTGAGTGACTGCAGCCAACAGCCGGAGTCAGCCCGGCTCCAAGTCTGGCTGCTTCAGGAGTCACCGGAGCAGAGCCGCTTGTGTCCAGAACAGCCGGGCTTTGGGGGGAGGAACCGGTTCATTTCACTCTCCGGACGGATGGGCAGGGCGGCTGCTGACCCCGCTCCTAGTGTAAGTGGGAGAAGGGTCCCGCTATTGTGAGGAACTCTCCTGGCTTATACCCGCCCTGGTGGGATTGGCTAGTGAAAGTATCTGAGTCCTCGCTCCCACTCCCTTTACGCAGAGGCCTGCCTGACCTTGAGGGCTCCCCTTCCTCCCTCCCATGTGTGACAAAGTGGGGGATTTTCTTGTTTTTCCCTTGTTTTTCCAATGGTTTGCATGCAGAGGGGGTGGGACTCAGTGTCCCCGGGTGTTACGGGTTTAACAAGGTGAGGGGAGGGGGGGAGTTTGTTGGTACACAGGACCGGAGAGAGAACTTGGTACCCCGGCTGATGGTCTGGAGGATGGAGACCCCAGCGACTGGTGACCTGGTGAACTGGAGGCCCAGCTCAGGAGTTGCAGCCGGTTCTGGCCAGTGGGAGGACAATGGGCTGCGGGGACAGGACCCCGGTGACCTGACCAGCCAGTTCCTGCCAGAGGGGCCAGAGGACGGGACAGGAGAGGAGGCCCAGGCGACCTTGTTTACCTGCAGAGAAGACAATGGACGGGGGGGGCTTGGGGCTGGTGATATCAGATACCCAGCTGGGAAGCAGAGGGGCTGTGGGCTGGAGAGGGGGAGCAGGCAGAGCCCACCTGGATGCAGGGGAGACTGGGATGTGCTGGGCTGGGGGAGGCCAGGCCTGAGGCCCTGAGAGTTTCCTGTGCTGGGTTCAATGCTCAATAAACCCTCCTGTTTTATGCTGGCTGCGAGTCGCTCCGGGCTAGAGAACAGGGGGGCATTATTCCCTCTGGGATGGAGGCCTCGGGGGGTCCAGAGCGAGTGGACTCCCTGAGGGGGCCCACGGCAGAGACAGACGTGCTAAGGCTCAGAGAGGTGCAGCTCCAGGAGGTGGAGGGGCCTGACCCCTAGAAAGAGTGGACCCCCGAGAGGGGCTATCTCACTGAAGGGGTTTCCCCCCACGGACCTCACAGGGCCAAGAGTGGGCACGACCTCTGAGTCTGTGACACCATCTAGCCCAGTATCCTGTCTTTCAACAGTGGCCAATGCCAGGTGCCCCAGAGGGAATGAACAGAACAGGGAATCATCCAGTGATCCATCCTCTGTCACCCATTCCCAGCTTCTGGCAAACAGAGGTGGGGACACCATCCCTGCCCATCCTGGCTAATAGCCACTGATGGACCTTGTGATGGGGTCAGTCACAGAGACCCCCTTGAGACTGTCACCTGATGTGCTGAGACTCCCTCTGAGCCCATTTTCCCTGCCAGCTTGGGACTCCAGACCCCTGCCTTGTTGAGCCAGACACACTGGCCAGCTGCACACAAAGACCCAGGTATCGTCCATGCCCTCAAAGCTGCAGACTTTAACCAAAAACTGCTCAGCGGGTCACCTATCTCCAGCACCCAGACACCCAGCTCCCAATGGGATCCAAACCCCAGATAAATCTGTTTTTATCTGTATAAAGCTTATACAGGGTAAACTCATAAATTGTCCACCCTCTATAACACTGATAGAGAGATATGAACAGCTGTTTGCTCCCCAAGGTGTTAATCCCTTACTCTGGGTTAATTAATAAACAAAAGTGATTTTATTAAGTATAAAAAGGAGGATTTAAGTGGTTCCAGTAATAACAGACAGAACAAAGTAAGTTACCAAACAAAATAAAATAAAACCCACAAGTCTAAGCCTAATACATTAAGAAACTGATTATAGGTAAATCTCACCCTCAGAGATGTGCCAATAAGTTTCTTTCACAGCCTAGACTCTTTCCTAGTCTGGGCCCAATCCTTTCCCCTGGTACAATCCTTGTAAGCTCCAACTCGGGTGGTAACTAGGGGATTCCTCGTGACTGGTAGCCCCCTTTGTTCTGTTCCACCCCCTTTTATAGCTTTGACACTGTCACGGTATGCACCCCCACTCTGAACCTTAGTGTCCAAAAGATGGGGTACCAGCATGAATTCCTCTAAGCTTAATTACCAGCTTAGATCTTGTAGTGCTGCCACCAACCAGGACTTGCAGTGCCTGGTACACTCTGGTCCCCCCAAAACCTTCCCAGGGGACCCCAAGACCCAGATCCCCTGGATCTTAAAACAAGGAGGAACTGACTATCCCCCCCCCTTCCCCCTCTTAGACTTTCCCTCCCTGGGTCGTCTGGAAAGGCTTCACCAACTCACTGGTGAAACAAGATCCAAATTCCTTGAATCTTAACACAAGGGAAAATAAACCCTTCCCCCACCGTGTCCTCTCCCAGACTTTCCCTCCCTGGGCTATCCTGGAGAGATAGACAGATTCAAGCTCCGTGAATCTAAAACAAAGGGAAATTCACCTCCCCCCCTTCCTTTTCCCCCACCACTCCCTGGTGAGTTTAGACTCAATTCCCTTGAGCCTTAACAAGGGGGCAGAAAAATCAATCAGGTTTTTTTAAAAAGAAAAGCTTTTAATAAAAGAAGAAAAAGTAAAAAATTGTCTCTGTAAAATCAAGATCGAAAACGTTACAGGGTCTTTCAGCTTATAGACACCAGGGAGAATCCTCCCCCCAGCACCAATACGAGCTGCAACAGAGATACAATCCTTCCAGCAAAATACATATTTGCAAATAAAGAAAACAAACAAAAAAAGACTAAACCGCCTTTCTAACTGGTACTTACTAAATTGAACAGCAGATTGGAGAGTCTGTATACCTGTCTGGTCCCTCATAGATCTCTGAGAGAACAAAGAAAAAAACCCAAAAAGCACAAAGGCTTTCCTCCACCGAGATTTGAAAGTATCTTGTCTCCTGTTTGGTCCTCTGGTCAGGTGTTAGCCAGGTTTACTGGACTTGTTAACTCTTTACTATCTGTTTATGACAGGCACAAGGCAGGAATCCTTCATCTCTCTCTGGGTTCCCAGCCCTCCCTCTCAATGGAAAAGCACCAGGTTAAAGATGGATTCCAGTATCAGGTGACATGTTCACATGTCCCATGAGCCCCTTCCTTCTTTCAGGACTGGCCTGCAGGTAGGCAGTGGAGGCTCGCAGGAAAACAGAGCCATCTACAGCCAATTGTCCTAGTCAATGGGAGCCTTCAAGATGCTAAACCACCATTAATGGTCCACACTTTGCATGAGTACAAGAGAACCTCAGAGTTAACTTCATATTTCTAGTTTTAGATACAAGAAAGATACATTCATCCAAACAGGATGACCACACTCAGTAGATCATAAGCTTTGTAATGATACCTTACAAGAGACCTTTTGCTTAAAGCATATTCCAGTTACATTATATTCACACTCATCAGCATATTTCCATAAACATGAGGAGTGCAACGTCACACATGGCATTGGGGGTTCAATCCTGGGGAGTTGCTGTCAGGTCAGAAGCTGTTGTGGGGGAGGATTCTCCGAGGCAGGGGTGTTTGGGGGCGGGGGGGGGGGTTGTGCTGGCGTCTCAGCACCCCGTGGGAAAGCAGCTTGTCTCCCAGGATATTAGCTTCCTTGCGCGGCCAGATCCAGGCTCCTGGGGGTGCAGAGAGACAGTGGGTTAGAGGGTCCTGTGTCACTCTCAGCCCAGCCACAGGGGGGAACAAGGGGTCCAGAAGGGAGGGTCACCTCACCTAGGGTGCCCCCCACGGGCGGCTGTAATAGGCCTCAGCCAGGATCAGCCCCAGGATGAGCAGGACCATGGCGCTCAGCACCAGGCGGGCAATGTTGGCGTTGATGAAATCCGGGTACCCCAGGGGGGCTGCTGTGGGGCAAGAGAAAAGTCACTTGGCAGCTCAGATGGGGAGATCAGCAGCTGGTGCTGCCCTGGGAGCAGAGCCCCCAACCTCCCTCTGGCAGGTCTGGCCCAGCCCCCCTCTGGGGGTCTCCCAGGCGCTGCGGCTCTCGGATCTCCCTGGGGCCAGACCCCCTCAGGGAAGGCTGCATCCTGCTGCCCTGGGGGGCTGAGCCTCAGCTTCCCTGGTGAAGGGGGCTCGCAGATGGACAAACTGCCCCCTGAGACACCTGGCACCCCAGCACCTGGCCAGGGGATGGGGACAATCAGAGCCTCAGGGTCTTAGCCCCCCAGAACAGGGAACCACCCCAGCTCCCTGTCCCCATAGGACCCCTCTGTCCACCCCCACAGGTGCCTCTGTCCCAGCCTGTCCGCTGTGCA